>NW_023493670.1:0-600000 GCF_013265735.2 Oncorhynchus mykiss | reverse complement strand
GATGTAGTCAAGAGTGTGCTAGGCAGTATTTTTCTCTCGACCAGTGTGCACCTACATTCTAAACTTTCATTCATAGGCCAGGTTGTAGCAACCTCATGATGGTTATAGTGAAAATGTGAGTATCATGTAGTAGCCTAAACCCGTTCATGCTACATTGAACAGGGTGAATGGGATATGAATGACAGTCATCCAATATGCTTGTGTAGAAATAAGGCCATGCTCATGAAAAAACAAATGGTCCTCCCTCATCTGAAACGGCACTGACCGCCACTGTTTTGGCTGGTGGACCATTCTTGGTGCACATGGGAAGCTGTAGCGTTGCAGTTCTTGACACAAACCAGTGCGCCTGGCACCTACTATCATACCCTGTTCAATGACCCTTATAATATTTTGTCTTCCCCATTCACCATCTGAATGGCACACATACACAATCCATGTCTCATTTGTCTCAAGGCTTAAAAATCCTTATTTAACCTGTCTCCCCCTCTTCATCGAAACTGATTGAAGTGGATTTAACTAGTGACATCAATAAGGGATCATAGCTTTAGCCTGGATTCACCTAGTCAGTCTATGTCAAGGAAGGAGCAGGTGTTCCTAAAGTTTTTTATACCCAGTGTATAGCACTACAGATAATCAGAAAATCAAGTGCTATTTGCATGTGATGCATTTGCACTGTTGTTTACAGGATGGTTTGTATCTTACACTGATTGAAGTGGATAGCATGATCGCATCTAGATTAAAACGAATGTAAAAAATTAACAGAGAAAACACACATTAACACACTACCTATTCATATAAGTATTTAATCATCATCATCTACATATTCATATTAAGCTTCTACGTCTGTTTACCGGAAATTATTATTTGTAAGAGAAAATATATCAGTTTATTGTTGAATTATTATGACGTTTTTTCCAATACAAAAGAGTTGTAACTTTTGTTTCCAAACTGCGTTACCCACTCCAGCCAGCAGATGGCGATGAGCGTCTTTCGGGTGATGCTTCTTGTGTGACGTATAATGGACTGGACGGGACGCTTCCTCAGGAACAACAACACGGCTACTCTTTCAACCACCTCGGTAGCTAGCTAGCCAACATAAAACTGAAAGATTGAGGTTTTAGACATTATTAATGTACATTAGCTAATCTCAGTGTTGAAAACACATTTCTGGCGACGTATCTACTGGTTAACTTTAACCTAATTTCCTTGTTCAATTTGCAAACTTGTTAAATATTGATACTGAGCCTAGCACTAGGCTAGTCGCTAATGCTAACTAACATCACTGACCATGAGCTCACTAAACTACGCATCCCCTGCTAAAGAAGATGAGGTCTGCTGTTTGGAGAAAGAAGCTCTGGCGCTGAACATTGTCGTGAAAGACGAAGAAGAGGAGGATATTACAGTGAAAGGAGAGAAAGATGCTCTGGCGCTGAACATTGTCGTGAAAGACGAAGAGGAGGATATTACAATGAAAGGAGAGAAAGAATTATTCAGAATGAAAATGGAGGAAGAGGAGGCTGTTTTAGTGAAGGAAGAGAAAGAACCGTTTCGAGAGGAAGAGGATGCTGTCTCAATAAAGGTGAAGGAGGAAGACGTTTTGGGAGTGAAAGAGGAGGAGACAGAATATCTGATTAACACCAGTGAGTACTGTCTTCAACAGGGATACAAACTATGCAGTTATTGAATGTGGGGATTTTAAGGGGCATTCTACTGAAGTTCTACACTTGAATATGTTGTTCAGTACTGTATAAATTGTTAAAGGGTCAATCTGCCATTGGTTCATATATTTTGGGGACTTTTAGATTATGTATTAAATTATCCATGTGGTCTATATTAAACTGCACCTCATCTATTGCAACAGGCTTTTAAAATTCAATATTGGAGCATAATTTCTTCATAAAATATCGAAGGGACACAAAATACACCTGTTTCGTGCAACAACCCTTTCACATTTGCATTATATGCCAAGTTGAGATATATTAATGCCTCGTCTAAGACCCTATGATTTTAAAATAAAGTTCAATAAGTTCAATATCTGTTTGATGTTCTCGTTCACACAGGAGAGAGACATGACTATTATGGATCCTCTGGGGAGCCTCAACAACATCCTGATGCTGACGAGGCAGAGAAGAGTCTCTCCAGATCAGAACACCAGATGGTACAGCTTGGTCTGGTCTAGCATACAGCTTGGTCTGGTCTAGCATACAGCTTGCTCTATCTGGGGCTGGGTTTCTGGAAAGCACTTTATGACAACAGTGACATCAGCATCCATAATGATATGTGTCTGTGTTCCCTCTTTATGGTTACCAGGACAACGATAGCCCTTCCTCCCTCCCGGAGTCCCCGTGTCGAGCCTCTCCCGGTAGCACCTTACTGCTGGGTATGAAGAGGTTGTCTGTGCTGCTGGTGGACTGCAGGAAAACAAAGGGGCTGAGTGGAACTGTGAGAGGAGGAGAAGAGAGGAAAGGATCAGATTTGACTCATCAGAGTAAGTGCTGTAGTTTAGTTTGAACAAATGAAATAGATCTGGTATCTGTTACCAGGACAACCAGCAGAGTTCTGTTAGTTTTGGGGTGGCAGGTAGCCTGGTGGTTGGAGTAGTCTGCTGGAGCGTTGGACCACTAACCGATCGAATCCCCGAGCTGACAAGGTAAAAATCTGCCGTTCTGCCCCTGAACAGGGCAGTTGACCCACTGTTCCTAGGCCGTCATTGTCAATAAGATTTTGTTCTTATCTGACTTGCCTGGTTAAATAAAGGTTAAATATAAAATAAATATAAAATAACAATAAAAATAGTTGACATGAAGAAAACTGGTATCTGTTACCAGGACAACTAGCAGAGTTCTGTTAGTTGACAGGAAGATAGACTGGTGGATATGGATGTTATGAATATCATAACACTGAAAAAGGATTCTGCCAATGAAAAGAGAGAAACCAATAGACCATATAAAACCTTGATGAAAGTTAGATTTAGAGAGAAACCAATAGACCATATAAAACCTTGATGAAAGTTAGATTTAGAGAGAAACCAATAGACCATATAAAACCTTAATGAAAGTTAGATTTAGAGAGAAACCAATAGACCATATAAAACCATAATGAAAGTCAGATTTAGAGAGAAAGTTTCAAAAGGAGCATGTTTTACAAAAACATTTTCTCAAAACATTATAGATGTTACATTGTCTGTCCCAGTCAACCCCCCCCCCCCCCCCCCCCTTTCTTTACTAGACTGTAGAACAGGCAAACTAAACTCCAGACACTTCTATGTGGTCTGTATTGCTTCATTAACATCTGATCTTCAGGACTTGTTAAAAAAGGCAAATATATATTTTAAACTCTCAAAAAGCCATGAAATATGAGTGAAAAGCTTTTCTTGTGAGTCAAAAACTGAAAAATTGGGCGTGCAAAATTATTCAGCCCCCTTAAGTTAATACTTTGTAGCGCCACACACCCAATTTTTCAGTTTTTGATTTGTTAAAAAAGTTTGAAATATCCAATAAATGTCGTTCCACTTCATGATTGTGTCCCACTTGTTGTTGATTCTTCACAAAAAAATACAGTTTTATATCTTTATGTTTGAAGCCTGAAATGTGGCAAAAGGTCGCAAAGTTCAAGAGGGCCGAATACTTTCGCAAGTCACTGTATATACTGATATATATACTGATATATATATATATATAGACTATATATTACACCAACTCATTCCAGGTGTTTTTCTTTATTTTGACTATGTAGAATAATAGTGGTCATCAAAACTATGAAATAACACATAAGGAATCATTAAGTAACCAAAAAAGTGTTAAACAAATCAAAGTATATTTGAGATTCTTCAAAGTAACCACCCTTTGACTTGATGACAGATTTGCACACTCATGGCATTCTCTCAACCAGCTTCAAGATGTAGTCACCTGGAATGCATTTAAATTAACAGGTGTGCCTTGTTAAAAGTTTGTGGAATGTCTTTCCTTCATGTGTTTGAGGCAATCAGTTGTGTTGTGACAAGGGGGGGGGGGGGGGGGGGGGGTGGGGGGGTATACAGAAGATGGTCCTATTTGGAAAAGATCTAGTCCATATTATGGCAAGAACAGCTCAAATAAGCAAAGAGAAACCACATTCCATCATTACTTGAAGACATGAAGGTCAGTTAATCCGGAAAATGTCAAGTTCTTTCAAGTGCAGTCGCACAAAACATCAAGCGCTATGATGAAACTAGCTCTCATTACTTTAAGGACCACCACAGGAAAGGAAGACCCAGAGTTACTTCTGCTGCAGAGAATAACTTCATTAGAGTTACCAGCCTCAGAAATTGCAGCCCAAATAAATGCTTCACAGAGTTAAATTAAGAGACGCATCTCAACATTGGATCCAAGATGGCGTAGCAGTAGGACGTATTGTCGTGTTGTGTCCCTTGTATATATCGTTTGTTTTCGTTTTTTTTTCTTCACATATCTTTAAAACTTTTTGCTGAACCTCAACTTCTTCTAAATACTCTCCTGCAACCCGCCTCACCCAACGTAGCTATTTTTCCTAAAGTATTTATATTTACTTCGGACCTTGGAACCCCTCAACTGAAGCTAGCCAACGAACTACCAGCTTCAGCAAAACATTGCTAGCGGTCTTCAGCTAACCGGTCATCAGCTAACCTTTAGCTCGGAAAGCTCTCGCCAGTTCGAACAACGCGACTCTAACCAGAGCATAACGGACCTATTTATTATTTTATTTTTCATCCCCGGATTCCCATCGCAAACGGAACATTTTGAGCTCCTGGGCTACAATATCCAGACCCACGACCGGTCCATCGATGTCACTGCATGAAGAGGAATAAACAGATACCCCCATCGCGACGTCCCCAAAGGCTAACTCTCTAGCCCTTGCTATCTCCTTGCTTGCAAATTCGGCCTGCTAACTGCTAGCTTGTTTAGCCCGGTCCGCTAACTGCTACCGTGTTTAGCACCGTCTACTAACTGTTAGCTTGTTAGCACAGGCCTGCTAACCGTCTGAATCGCCGCGTCCCAAACACTCACTGAACCCATATTTACTTTCTATCCCTTTTCGATTTTTAATTTGTTTATACCTTCCGGTAACCTGCCTCACCCAATGTGATACGGAACCGCTATTATCTTTACATTTTAGAACACACTCAAGAACCTCCAGAAGCTAACCAGCTAACTGGCTACAAGCTATTTGGTCATTGTTAGTTTTCTAACCTGGATAACACTCGCCAGTCCAGCTTCCCTGCCCCATCCACCGCTGCCCCTTGGACACTGATCACTTGGCTACATAGCTGATGCATGCTGGACTGTCCATTAATCACGGTAATCCATTCTGCTTGTTTATGTTTTATCTGTCGGCCCCAGCCGCACTTAGGCTCTGTGTGTAGTTAATCCGACCCTCTCTGCCTAATCAATCGCCATTCTACCTGCTGTTGTTGTGCTAGCTGATTAGCTGTTGTCTCACCTACTGTTTTAGCTAGCTCTCCCAATTCAACACCTGTGATTACTGTATGCCTCGCTGTATGTCTTTCTCAAATGTCAATATGCCTTGTATACTGTTGTGCAGGTTAGTTATCATTGTTTTAGTTTACAATGGAGCCCCTAGTTCCACTCTTTATACCCCTGTTACCTCCTTTGTCCCACCCCCCACACATGCGGTGACCTCACCCATTACAACCAGCATGTCCAGAGATACAACCTCTCTCATCATCACCCAGTGCCTGGGCTTACCTCCGCTGTACCCGCACCCCACCATACCCCTGTTTGCGCATTATGCCCTGAATATATTCTACCATGCCCAGAAACCTGCTCCTCTTATTCTCTGTCCCCAACGCCCTAGGCGACCAGTTTTGATAGCCTTCAGCCGCACCCTCATACTACTCCTTCTCTGTTCCGCGGGTGATGTGGAGGTAAACCCAGGCCCTGCATGTCCCCAGGCACCCTCATTTGTTGACTTCTGTGATCGAAAAAGCCTTGGTTTCATGCATGTCAACATCAGAAGCCTCCTCCCTAAGTTTGTCTTACTCACTGCTCTAGCACACTCTGCTAACCCTGATGTCCTTGCCGTGTCTGAATCCTGGCTCAGGAAGGCCACCAAAAATTCTGAGATTTCCATACCCAACTATAACATCTTCCGTCAAGATAGAACTGCCAAAGGAGGAGGAGTTGCAGTCTACTGCAGAGATAGCCTGCAAAGTAATGTCATACTTTCCAGGTCCATACCCAAACAGTTCGAACTACTAATTTTGAAAATTACTCTCTCCAGAAATAAGTCTCTCACTGTTGCCGCCTGCTACCGACCCCCCTCAGCTCCCAGCTGTGCCCTGGACACCATTTGTGAATTGATCGCCCCCCATCTAGCTTCAGAGTTTGTTCTGTTAGGTGACCTAAACTGGGATATGCTTAACACCCCGGCAGTCCTACAATCTAAGCTAGATGCCCTCAATCTCACTCAAATCATCAAGGAACCCACCAGGTACAACCCTAACTCTGTAAACAAGGGCACCCTCATTGACGTCATCCTGACCAACTGGCCCTCCAAATACACCTCCGCTGTCTTCAACCAGGATCTCAGCGATCACTGCCTCATTGCCTGTATCCGCTATGGAGCCGCAGTCAAACGACCACCCCTCATCACTGTCAAACGCTCCCTAAAACACTTCTGTGAGCAGGCCTTTCTAATCGACCTGGCCCGGGTATCCTGGAAGGACATTGACCTCATCCCGTCAGTTGAGGATGCCTGGTCTTTCTTTAAAAGTAACTTCCTCACCATTTTAGATAAGCATGCTCCGTTCAAAAAATGCAGAACTAAGAACAGATATAGCCCCTGGTTCACTCCAGACCTGACTGCCCTCGACCAGCACAAAAACATCCTGTGGCGGACTGCACTAACATCGAACAGTCCCGCGATATGCAACTGTTCAGGGAAGTCAGGAACCAATACACACAGTCAGTCAGGAAAGCTAAAGCCAACTTCTTCAGGCAGAAGTTTGCATCCTGTAGCTCCAACTCCAAAAAGTTCTGGGACACTGTGAAGTCCATGGAGAACAAGAGCACCTCCTCCCAGCTGCCCACTGCACTGAGGCTAGGTAACACGGTCACCACCGATAAATCCATGATTATCGAAAACTTCAACAAGCATTTCTCAACGGCTGGCCATGCCTTCCGCCTGGCTACTCCAACCTCGTCCAACAGCTCCCCCCCCCCCCCCCGCAGCTACTCGCCCAAGCCTCTCCAGGTTCTCCTTTACCCAAATCCAGATAGCAGATGTTCTGAAAGAGCTGCAAAACCTGGACCCGTACAAATCAGCTGGGCTTGACAATCTGGACCCTCTATTCCTGAAACTATCCGCCGCCATTGTCGCAACCCCTATTACCAGCCTGTTCAACCTCTCTTTCATATCGTCTGAGATCCCCAAGGATTGGAAAGCTGCCGCAGTCATCCCCCTCTTCAAAGGGGGCGACACCCTGGACCCAAACTGTTACAGACCAATATCCATCCTGCCCTGCCTATCTAAGGTCTTCGAAAGCCAAGTCAACAAACAGATCACTGACCATCTTGAATCCCGCCGTACCTTCTCCGCTGTGCAATCTGGTTTCCGAGCCGGTCACGGGTGTACCTCAGCCACGCTCAAGGTACTAAACGATATCATAACCGCCATCGATAAAAGACAGTACTGTGCAGCCGTCTTCATAGACCTTGCCAAGGCTTTCGACTCTGTCAATCACCGTATTCTTATCGGCAGACTCAGTAGCCTCGGTTTTTCGGATGACTGCCTTGCCTGGTTCACCAATTACTTTGCAGACAGAGTTCAGTGTGTCAAATCGGAGGGCATGCTGTCCGGTCCTCTGGCAGTCTCTATGGGGGTGCCACAGGGTTCAATTCTCGGGCCGACTCTTTTCTCTGTATATATCAATGATGTTTCTCATGCTGCGGGCGATTCCCTGATCCACCTCTACGCAGACGACACCATTCTATATACTTCCGGCCCGTCCTTGGACACTGTGCTATCTAACCTCCAAACGAGCTTCAATGCCATACAGCACTCCTTCCGTGGCCTCCAACTGCTCTTAAACGCTAGTAAAACCAAATGCATGCTTCTCAACCGTTCGCTGCCTGCACCCGCACGCCTGACCAGCATCACCACCCTGGATGGTTCCGACCTTGAATATGTGGACATCTATAAGTACCTAGGTGTCTGGCTAGACTCTAAACTCTCCTTCCAGACCCATATCAAACATCTCCAATCGAAAATCAAATCAAGAGTCGGCTTTCTATTCCGCAACAAAGCCTCCTTCACTCACGCCGCCAAACTTACCCTAGTAAAACTGACTATCCTACCGATCCTCGACTTCGGCGATGTCATCTACAAAATTGCTTCCAACACTCTACTCAGCAAACTGGATGCAGTTTATCACAGTGCCATCCGTTTTGTCACTAAAGCACCTTATACCACCCACCACTGCGACTTGTATGCTCTAGTCGGCTGGCCCTCGCTACATATTCGTCGCCAGACCCACTGGCTCCAGGTCATCTACAAGTCCATGCTAGGTAAAGCTCCGCCTTATCTCAGTTCACTGGTTACGATGGCAACACCCATCCGTAGCACGCGCTCCAGCAGGTGTATCTCACTGATCATCCCTAAAGCCAACACCTCATTTGGCCGCCTTTCGTTCCAGTTCTCTGCTGCCTGTGATTGGAACGAATTGCAAAAATCGCTGAAGTTGGAGACTTTTATCTCCCTCACCAACTTCAAACATCTGCTATCTGAGCAGCTAACCGATCGCTGCAGCTGTACATAGTCTATTGGTAAATAGCCCACCCATTTTCACCTACCTCATCCCCATACTGTTTTTATTTATTTATTTTTCTGCTCTTTTGCACACCAATATCTCTATCTCTACCTTTACATAACCATCTGATCATTTATCACTCCAGTGTTAATCTGCATAATTGTAATTATTTGCCTACCTTCTCATGCCTTTTGCACACAATGTATATATAGACTCCCCTTTTTTCTACTGTGTTATTGACTTGTTAATTGTTTACACCATGTGTAACTCTGTGTTGTCTGTTCACACTGCTATGCCTTATCTTGGCCAGGTCGCAGTTGCAAATGAGAACTTGATCTCAACTAGCCTACCTGGTTAAATAAAGGTGTTCTCAACTAGCCTACCTGGTTAAATAAAGGTGTTCTCAACTAGCCTACCTGGTTAAATAAAGGTGTTCTCAACTGGCCTACCTGGTTAAATAAAGGTGTTCTCAACTTGCCTACCTGGTTAAATAAAGGTGTTCTCAACTAGCCTACCTGGTTAAATAAAGGTGTTCTCAACTAGCCTACCTGGTTAAATAAAGGTGTTCTCAACTAGCCTACCTGGTTAAATAAAGGTGTTCTCAACTAGCCTACCTGGTTAAATAAAGGTGTTCTCAACTAGCCTACCTGGTTAAATGAAGGTGTTCTCAACTAGCCTACCTGGTTAAATAAAGGTGTTCTCAACTAGCCTACCTGGTTAAATAAAGGTGTTCTCAACTAGCCTACCTGGTTAAATAAAGGTGAAATAAAAAAAATAAATAAAAAAAAACATCAACTGTTCAGAGCATGAATCAGTCCTTCACGGTTGAATTGCTGCAAAGAAACCACAGCTAAAGGACACCAATAAGAAGAGACTTGCTTGGGCCAAGAAACACGAACAATGGACATTAGACCGGTGGATATCAGTCCTTTTGGTCTGATCAGTCCAAATTTGCAATCTTTGGTTTCAAACGCGGAGTAGGTGAATGGATGATCTCCGTATGTGTGATGGTGTGCGGGTGCTTCGCTGTTGACTCTGTCAGTGATTGATTTAGAAGTCACACTTAACCAGGTTGGCTACCACAGGATTCTGCAGCGATACGCCATCCCATCTGGTTTGGGCTTAGTGGGGCTTTAATTTGTTTTTCAACAGGACTATGACACAAAACACCTCCAGGCTGTGTAAGGTATATTTGACCAAGAAGGAGAGTGATGGAGTGCTTCATCAGATAACCTGGCCTCCACAATCCCCCGACCTCAACCAAATTGAGATGGTTTGGGATAGAGTCGGACCGCAGAGTGAAGGAAAAGTAGCCAACATGTTCTCAGCATATGTGTGAACTCCTTCAAGACTGGTTGGAAAAGCATTCCATGTGAAGCTGGTTGAGAGAATGCCAAACGTGTGCAAAGCTGTCATCAAGGCGAAGGGGGGGCTACTTTTGAAGAATCTAATATATATTTTGATTTGTTAAACACTTTCGGTTACTACCTGATTCCTTATGTTTATTCATAGTTTTGATGTCTTTACTGTTATTCTACAATGTAAAAATTTGTAAAAGTAAAGAAAAACCCCATGAATGAGTAGGTGACTCCAACATTTTGACTGGTAGTGTACATAAAATTCCATGGCAACAGCTCCAGTGGACATTCCTGCAGTCAGCATACCAATTGCCGGCTCCCTCTGAGACATCTGGCATTTCTGTGTGACAAAACTGCACATTTTCGAGTGGCCTTTTATTGTCCCCAGCACAAGGTGCACTTGTGTAATGATAATGCTGTTTCATCAGCTTCTTGATATGGCCACACCTGTCAGGTGGATGGATTATCTTGGCAGAGAATACATGTTCAGTAACAGGGATGTCAAATTTGTGTACAATTTTGAGAGAAATAAGTTTTTCGTACGTATGGAACATTTCAGGGATCTTTTATTTCAGCTCATGAAGCCATGGGACCAACACTTTACATGTTGCGTTTATATTTTTGTTCGGTGTAGTTTCTATCAGTTTTAGAAACGTATGATGATGTCATAGTGAATTCATGTGAATGAACAAGCCCTTTCAGACTTTATAATATGGCTGTATATAAACTTACTCTATATAGTTACTATCAGTTTTTAGGAACATCTACCCAAAATGTTTCACCTTCTTATTTTTCACTTTACCCAAAATATGACATCAGCGCTAGTCAAAATGTTGAAAATCTGAACGTTTAAATAAGAAATTGGTCCTTTTAAACAGCATGTGTCGAACCCTTTCAACAACAGGGAGATGTTACTGATGTGCTTTGTGTCAAAGCACGTGCTTTTGCCTCCAATGTAAAAACAAAAACCCGCACAAAATGACTTCTTTAGTTATTTTATGTTTAAGGAAGTGTGTAGGTCACATTCTGTATCATACAGCTATGAAAGTTATATATTTAGAACCACCTGCTGATTGGAATCTAGCAATGTCTGTGTCTTCAGTGTCCTAGAACTGTTTAGTTAACTAAAGGTTGAATATTTAGAACCACCTGCTCGGTTGGAATCCAGTGACGTCTGTGTCATAGAACTGTTTTGTGTTCTGATTTGTAAAACATGTCTTCAGTGTCCTGGAACTGTTTCGTTTTTTGTGATCTGACTTTTATAAAATATTATTAGTAATTACCAGGAAGCTAAGTCACACCAAGATTGTTCAAATTGGCCTCAGATTATTGAGGGATCTGATTAGGATTTTACCCTCGTAGCAAGGCCGTTTTGTCATGTGGAGGTTTTGTTCAGGTCTCTATTTAAGTGAACACTCTGTCTTTGGCAGGAGAAAGACCAGACTCAGAGGAACCAGAGCCAGTGAAGTCCAAACCAGCAAGACAACACCTCTGCTCCCAGTGTGGAAAGAGTTTTAACCAGAAAGAGCACCTGAAAAAACATGAGAGAATACACACAGGGGAGAAGCCTTACCACTGCTCCCAGTGTGGAAAGAGTTTTACCCAGAAAAGCAACCTGAAAAAACATGAGAGCATACACACAGGGGAGAAGCCTTTCCAATGCTCCCAGTGTGGAAAGAGTTCTGCTCACTTATGTAAACTGAAAACACATCAGAGAATACACACGGGGGAGAAGCCTTACCACTGTTCCCAGTGTGGAAAGAGTTTTGCCCACTTATGTAACCTGAAATCGCATGAGAGATTACACACAGGTGAGAAGCCTTACCCCTGCTCCCAGTGTGGAAAGCGTTTTACCCACTCATGTAACCTGAAAACACATGAGATATTACACACAGGGGAGAAGCCGTACCCCTGCTCCCAGTGTGGAAAGAGTTTTGCCCACTTATGTAAACTGAAAATACATCAAAGAATACACACAGGCGAGAAGCCTTACCACTGCTCCCAGTGTGGAAGGAGTTTTACCCACTTATGTAACCTGAAAAGACATGAAAGATTACACACAGTCTGAACAGTAGAACATAGGATAGATGTAGGCTGAACATTTTTAGAGTAAAAAGTCTTTGGTCCTAGGGGGAAGATCAGCTTTAATATTGAACTTAGATTGTAGCTTCCATCAATGTAATTGTCTACTTCATTTCTAATCCCCCATATATGTTTTTGTGTATATATATATATATATATAACATGTGTGTGTATGTAAATACTGAACAAAAATATGAACACAAAATGTAACAATTTCAAACATTTTTACTGAGTTAAAGTTCATATTAAGGAAATCAGTCAATCTAAATAAATTCATTAGAGGCCGAATCTATGTTTTTCACATGACTGGGAATACAGATATGCATCCGTTGGTCACAGATACCTTGAAGAAATGGTAGGAGCACGATCAGAAAACCAGTCAGTATCTGATGTGACCACCATTTGCCTATAGTTGATTGTGGCCTGTGGAATGTTGTCCCACTCCTGGGTAAAATGATCTGTTTAAGTCATTAGTAAAGGGCACATCGTTAAAGACTACAATTATATTTTTTTGCGTGTTCTATATCCTGTCAATCATTTATTCCTTCATAAACAGAAAACATGTGTACGTAAACACGTGTGCAAGGGCCCCTCTAGGTTCACAACCTCTTCACCATTGTGGTGGAATTATTGTAATCAACATTTCTTCAAAACAAGTCAACTTTATTATTTAAATTACTGCAGTAATGGAGCTGGAGGTGATCACTGAGAAGTCAGCGATCTGGTTTGAGCCACAGCGTTTTATAGCGAAGTCCATCCTCCTTCAGTCTACATGACAAACACCAGATGTATGGAATGGGTCACAAGGTTAAGACTAGTATGAAAGATACTTAGAATTCACAGCAGACAGTATCTGTTGTAACAACTGCCCCCCCAACTGCCATCTCCCCCTGGTACCCCAGTATAGAAACATTAACTCATGCTCTGGAATGCGGTATCACCCAAAGACATCGTAGATCTCCTAGAGGTCCATCCGCAGTAGAACACACACAGATGAGCGTTCTAACAACCCCTCTGTTCTGTTGCATAAAATCAACCATTCGATGCAATAACAGCATTATAACATAATCTAGTAATTTCCACCGTACCATTACATCTGGACAGCTGAGAACGTATCTGTTTAGGTCTGTTTAGGTCTTCGGTAAAGGGGACATCTTAAAGATTACAAATGACCCTTTCAAAGACTGAGACATCCCCTGGACACTCTTTATTTCAAACATATTTTACTTCAAACACATTTCTTTAATAAGCTCAACAAGGTTACGACACGACACATCAATGACCAGGACATTACTTGTGTTTTACTACAAAGAAACAGCTGCACTATAAAGTCACAAGTACACATTAAATATGGTGAGAACATCCGGAGATGATGTCATTAACAGGCCAACGAGAGGACAACCGAAGGACATAGAAATCACTTTCAGACAGCAACGTCGACCATATTCTCTTCCACAAACAAAACCCCCACTTGGACAAAAAACTGGTTGACTCAACGTTGTTTCCACATCATTTCAACCCAAACAATCTATGTGATGACTTTCACAAAAAGTCATCAATTTAAGGGTATTTCTGTCTTTGTGTGTGTGTCTTTGTGTGTATGTCTTTGTGTGTGTGCATGAGTTGGGTGTTGCTCATTCCACTCAGAGATTAACTTAAATTGTGTAGATCAGTGATAATACTGACAGCTAGGTACAGCCAGGTACAGCTAGGTACAGCCAGGTACAGTTAGGTACAGCCAGGTACAGCCAGGTACAGCTAGGTACAGCCAGGTACAGCTAGGTACTGTTAGGTACAGCTAGGTACAGCTAGGTACAGCCAGGTACAGACAGGTACAGCTAGGTACAGCCAGGTACAGCCAGGTACAGCTAGGTACAGACAGGTACAGCTAGGTACAGACAGGTACAGCCAAGACCCCATTTTTGATTGGCAGTTTTTCTAATTTAATTTTAGGTTGCTTGTTGTACCAAATAAATAGTGACATTGCTCTGTTTTAAAGAACTTCTCAGTGATATGATGGGAGATCATCTGCAAGGGGCATAACAGCTGGGGGGAGTACATTCATTTTAATTACCGCAATACATCTAACCAATAAAGTCTCAACGATGATCACCCAATCAGATCCTTCATCTAGTGACTACATCTCTTTCTACTGAATAGACTGTTAATCAGATCCTCCTTCATCTAGTGACTACATCTCTTTCTACTGAATAGACTGTTAATCAGATCCTCCTCCATCTAGTGACTACATCTCTTTCTACTGAATAGACTGTTAATCAGATCCTCCATCTAGTGACTACATCTCTTTCTACTGAATAGACTGTTAATCAGATCCTCCATCTAGTGACTACATCTCTTTCTACTGAATAGACTGTTAATCAGATCCTCCATCTAGTGACTACATCTCTTTCTACTGAATAGACTGTTAATCAGATCCTCCATCTAGTGACTACATCTCTTTCTACTGAATAGACTGTTAATCAGATCCTCCTCCATCTAGTGACTACTTCTTTCTACTGAATAGACTGTTAATCAGATCCTCCATCTAGTGACTACATCTCTTTCTACTGAATAGACTGTTAATCAGCTCCTCCTCCATCTAGTGACTACATCTCTTTCTACTGAATAGACTGTTAATCAGATCCTCCTTCATCTAGTGACTACATCTCTTTCTACTGAATAGACTGTTAATCAGATCCTCCTCCATCTAGTGACTACATCTCTTTCTACTGAATAGACTGTTAATCAGATCCTCCTTCATCTAGTGACTACATCTCTTTCTACTGAATAGACTGTTAATCAGATCCTCCTCCATCTAGTGACTACATCTATTTCTACTGAATAGACTGTTAATCAGATCCTCCTTCATCTAGTGACTACATCTCTTTCTACTGAATAGACTGTTAATCAGATCCTCCATCTAGTGACTACATCTCTTTCTACTGAATAGACTGTTAATCAGATCCTCCATCTAGTGACTACATCTCTTTCTACTGAATAGACTGTTAATCAGATCCTCCATCTAGTGACTACATCTCTTTCTACTGAATAGACTGTTAATCAGCTCCTCCTCCATCTAGTGACTACATCTCTTTCTACTGAATAGACTGTTAATCAGATCCTCCATCTAGTGACTACATCTCTTTCTACTGAATAGACTGTTAATCAGATCCTCCATCTAGTGACTACATCTCTTTCTACTGAATAGACTGTTAATCAGATCCTCCATCTAGTGACTACATCTCTTTCTACTGAATAGACTGTTAATCAGATCCTCCATCTAGTGACTACATCTCTTTCTACTGAATAGACTGTTAATCAGATCCTCCTCCATCTAGTGACTACATCTCTTTCTACTGAATAGACTGTTAATCAGATCCTCCATCTAGTGACTACATCTCTTTCTACTGAATAGACTGTTAATCAGATCCTCCATCTAGTGACTACATCTCTTTCTACTGAATAGACTGTTAATCAGATCCTCCATCTAGTGACTACATCTCTTTCTACTGAATAGACTGTTAATCAGATCCTCCATCTAGTGACTACATCTCTTTCTACTGAATAGACTGTTAATCAGATCCTCCATCTAGTGACTACATCTCTTTCTACTGAATAGACTGTTAATCAGATCCTCCTCCATCTAGTGACTACATCTCTTTCTACTGAATAGACTGTTAATCAGATCCTCCTCCATCTAGTGACTACATCTCTTTCTACTGAATAGACTGTTAATCAGATCCTCCATCTAGTGACTCCATCTCTTTCTACTGAATAGACTGTTAATCAGAGCCTCCTCCATCTAGTGACTACATCTCTTTCTACTGAATATACTGTTAATCAGATCCTCCTCCATCTAGTGACTACATATCTTTCTACTGAATAGACTGTTAATCAGCTCCTCCTCCATCTAGTGACTACATATCTTTCTACTGAATAGACTGTTAATCAGATCCTCCATCTAGTGACTACATCTCTTTCTACTGAATAGACTGTTAATCAGATCCTCCATCTAGTGACTCCATCTCTTTCTACTGAATAGACTGTTAATCAGAGCCTCCTCCATCTAGTGACTACATATCTTTCTACTGAATAGACTGTTAATCAGATCCTCCATCTAGTGACTACATCTCTTTCTACTGAATAGACTGTTAATCAGATCCTCCTCCATCTAGTGACTACATCTCTTTCTACTGAATAGACTGTTAATCAGATCCTCCATCTAGTGACTCCATCTCTTTCTACTGAATAGACTGTTAATCAGATCCTCCATCTAGTGACTCCATCTCTTTCTACTGAATATACTGTTAATCAGATCCTCCTCCATCTAGTGACTACATATCTTTCTACTGAATAGACTGTTAATCAGCTCCTCCTCCATCTAGTGACTACATCTCTTTCTACTGAATAGACTGTTAATCAGATCCTTCATCTAGTGACTACATATCTTTCTACTGAATAGACTGTTAATCAGATCCTCCATCTAGTGACTACATCTCTTTCTACTGAATAGACTGTTAATCAGCTCCTCCTCCATCTAGTGACTACATATCTTTCTACTGAATAGACTGTTAATCAGCTCCTCCTCCATCTAGTGACTACATCTCTTTCTACTGAATAGACTGTTAATCAGATCCTTCATCTAGTGACTACATATCTTTCTACTGAATAGACTGTTAATCAGATCCTCCATCTAGTGACTACATCTCTTTCTACTGAATAGACTGTTAATCAGATCCTCCTCCATCTAGTGACTACATATCTTTCTACTGAATAGACTGTTAATCAGATCCTCCATCTAGTGACTACATCTCTTTCTACTGAATAGACTGTTAATCAGATCCTCCTCCATCTAGTGACTACATCTCTTTCTACTGAATAGACTGTTAAACAGATCCTCCTCCATCTAGTGACTACTTCTCTGCATGATTTATGTAAGATGACGTCCAACAGTTCCCTATAGACACCCTTAATATAGACACCCTTAATATAGACAACATTAATATAGACACCCTTAATATAGACACCCTTAATATAGACAACATTAATATAGACACCCTTAATATAGACAACATTAATATAGACAACATTAATATAGACAACATTAATATAAACACCCTCAATATAGACACCGTCAATATAGACAACATTAATATAGACACCCTTAATATAGACAACATTAATATAGACACCCTTAATATAGACACCCTCAATATAGACACCCTCAATATAGACACCCTTAATATAGACACCCTTAATATAGACACCCTTAATATAGACAACATTAATATAGACACCCTTAATATAGACACACTTAATATAGACACCCTTAATATAGACAACATTAATATAGACACCCTTAATATAGACAACATTAATATAGACACCCTTAATATAGACAACATTAATATAGACACCCTTAATATAGACACCCTTAATATAGACACCCTTAATATAGACAACATTAATGTAGACACCCTTAATATAGACAACATTAATATAGACACCCTTAATATAGACACACTTAATATAGACACCCTTAATATAGACAACATTAATATAGACACCCTTAATATAGACAACATTAATATAGACACCCTTAATATAGACAACATTAATATAGACACCCTTAATATAGACAACATTAATATAGACACCCTTAATATAGACAACATTAATATAGACACCCTTAATATAGACACACTTAATATAGACACCCTTAATATAGACAACATTAATATAGACACCCTTAATATAGACAACATTAATATGTGTGTAACTCTTGTCCAGGGCTGAACTCTGACCCTTTGTGGTCAACAACAAACAGCTCCAATGTTGAGTAAAGTATTTTGACTATTTCAACTGGAATAAATGCTGCACTTGGTAACAATGACCAACACAATTGCAGTTAAAATAGAATAGTATAGCCTACCATGACTATATCCATGTGTTGCCGCTATCATGTATCCTATCATGACTATATCCATGTGTTGCCACTATCATGTATCCTACCATGACTATATCCAACCCAACTCCATGTGTTGTCACTATCATGCATCCTACCATGACTATATCCAACCCAACTCCATGTGTTGTCACTATCATGTATCCTACCATGACTATATCCAACCCACCTCCATGTGTTGCCACTATCATGCATCCTACCATGACTATATCCACCCAACTCCATATGTTGCCACTATCATGTATCTTACCATGACTATATCCAACCCAACTCCATGTGTTGTCACTATCATGTATCCTACCATGACTATATCCAACCCAGCTCCATGTGTTGTCTCTATCATGTATCCTACCATGACTTTATCCAACCCAGCTCCATGTGTTGTCTCTATCATGTATCCTACCATGACTATTTCCAACCCAGCTCCATGTGTTGCCACTATATCCAACCCAACTCCATGTGTTGCCTCTATCATGTATCCTACCATGACTATATCCAACCCAACTCCATGTGTTGCCACTATCATGTATCCTACCATGACTATTTCCAACCCAGCTCCATGTGTTGCCACTATATCCAACCCAACTCCATGTGTTGTCACTATCATGTATCCTACCATGACTATATCCAACCCAGCTCCATGTGTTGCCACTATATCCAACCCAACTCCATGTGTTGCCTCTATCATGTATCCTACCATGACTATATCCAACCCAACTCCATGTGTTGCCACTATCATGTATCCTACCATGACTATTTCCAACCCAGCTCCATGTGTTGCCACTATATCCAACCCAACTCCATGTGTTGCCTCTATCATGTATCCTACCATGACTATATCCAACCCATCTCCATGTGTTGCCACTATCATGTATCTTACCATGACTATATCCAACCCAACTCCATGTGTTGTCTCTATCATGTATCCTACCATGACTATATCCAACCCAACTCCATGTGTTGCCACTATCATGTATCCTACCATGACTATATCAACCACTACTCCATGTGTTGTCACTATCATGTATCCTACCATGACTATATCCAACCCAACTCCATGTGTTGCCACTATATCCAACCCTACTCCATGTGTTGTCACTATCATGTATCCTACCATGACTATATCCAACTCTAAGTCCACAACAATACTGGAACCACATCAGGAGACCCTTTTTGAAGTCTGAGGAAAATCTGAACATTGTATTTTGGGATGTAGAAACCGTTTAATTCAAGTGGCACCAGCAAGAGCCTTGCTTGGTTAGTGGTGTCTCTGTAGCACCAGCAAGAGCCTTGCTTGATTAGTGGTGTCTCTGTAGCACACAAGAGCCTTGCTTGGTTAGTGGTGTCTCTGTAGCACCACCATAGCCTTGCTTGGTTAGTGGTGTCTCTGTAGCACCAGCAAGAGCCTTGCTTGGTTAGTGACACGTGTCTCTGTAGCACACAAGAGCCTTGCTTGGTTAGTGGTGTCTCTGTAGCACACATGTGATTGAAGAGTTTTCTGTACAAATCACAACTGGATTAATGCTATCATTCTGCCAGGTTTTGGGGAATCTTTTCCATCAACCAGAAGATGGTTGTCATTTGTGGATCATTAGCATCATTACTAATAACTACACTAGTGGATCATTAGCATCATCGCTAACAGCTACACATAGTGGATCATTAGCATCATCGCTAATAGCTACACATAGTGGATCATTAGCATCATAGCTAATAGCTACACATAGTGGATCATTAGCATCATCGCTAATAGCTACACATAGTGGATCATTAGCATCATCGCTAACAGCTACACATAGTGGATCATTAGCATCATCGCTAACAGCTACACATAGTGGATCATTAGCATCATTGCTAACAGCTACACATAGTGGTAGATAAATGCACTCAGACAGGGGCATTTCCTGGCTGTTTCCTCTTCAGAAAGTTAAATAAAATACAAATCACTGAGGTGAATTTAACAAGGACTTGCAGGCAGTGGGTTAAGAATAACTATGACCAAAAAATAATACAAATTATACCACCACCCAAAAGGGCACTTCAGAGACTGTAAGAGCAAAGGGGCATGTGCTCTACAAAGGTAGAGTCCTGTCTGTCCATCTCATATCTGTCCTTAAACAAAGCGGGCACTGCTTCATGTGGCAACAGCAACACTCACCTCAATAGCCCATATGCCACTGGGTGAGAGAAGTGTTCATTGTATTTGAGCAGCATTATGTGAGGTGTTATTATGTGTTGTTAGTGATGAGCCTTGGTCCATTTAGCTCTGAATATGCCACCCTCTTCAACCTGTCACCTAATCCTACCTAATGGGCAGGTCAATCCTGGAGGAAAGTATTGGCTGTAAGAAGTAAGAGAAAACATAACATCTGTTTTTTTTTTTTTATGACTTCTTATGACATTGTTTGCCAGAATAAACATAGTAATGGAGATTCCAGTCTGCGTTACCCACTCCAGTCAGCAGATGGCGAAGTTAGTTTTTCAGGTGATGCTGCTTGCGTGACGTATGATGTAGTGGACGGATATGAAGCCTCTTCAACAGCGACAAAAGGCTATTGATTTAACTAACGCGGTGGTGTGCTAGCAAACGAAACAGAATCATTGAAGCGTTTTAGACCAATTTTGTGTATATTACTCTTCGTGTTTTGAACATAATTCTGTTTACCTATCTACTAGCTCATTTCAACGTAATTTGCGAAATTAGCAACATTGATACAGCATTAGGCTAATCTCCCGGAGCATAAACTCACTAAGCAAGACGGAGAAAGAAACTGGTGAAATTAGAGAAATAAGCTTTCAGAATGAAAAGAGAGGAAGAGGAGGCTATCACAGTGAAAGAAGAGGATGATGGGAAAGAGGTTGTCAGAGTGGAAGAGGTAGAAGCTTTCAGAATCATAAAGGAGGAAGATGAGAATGTATTGAAAGAAGAGGATGAGGAGGCTATCTCAATTAAAGAGGAAGACGTCTTGGGAGTGAAAAAGGAGGAGGAGGAGACTGAAGAACTGATTACCACCAGTGAGTACTGTCTTAATAACGGGACACAAACTATGCCGTTGTTGAACTAATGTGGTGTTTTAAAGGGGCATTCTACTGAAGTTCAACACTGTTGTTCAGTACTGTTGGAATTGTTTAAGGGTCGATCTGCCATTGGTACATATATTCTGGGAACTTGTAATTAGATGTATTGAATTCTCCACGTGGTCTATATTAAAGTGCACTTTATCTAATATAACAGGATTTTAAAATTCAATACTGGTGCATCATTTTTACTTAAAATATCAAACAGAAAATGAACCCGTAAACAATATTTTATAAAATCAAGATGAAAGTGGCCATTTTAGGCCCTTTTTAGACATATTCATGCCTCTTGTAAGACTCTGTGATTGCAATAGAAGATCATAAGTTTACCATCTGTTTGATGTTCTCATTCACACAGGAGAGAGACATGACTGTTATGGATCCTCTGGGGAGCCTGATGCTGACGAGGAAGAGAAGAGTCTCTCCAGATCAGAACACCAGATGGTACAGCTTGGTCTGGTCTAGCATACAGCTTGCTCTATCTGGGTCTGGGTTTCTGTAAAGCAGTTTATGACAACAGTTACATCAGCATCCATAATGATATGTGTCTGTGTCCCCTCTTTATGGTTACCAGGACAACGCTAGCCTGCCCCCCTCCTCCCTCCCGGAGTCCCTGTATCGTGCCTCTCCTGGTAGCACCTTACTGCTGGGTATGAAGAGGTTGTCTGTGCTGCTGGTGGACTGCAGGAAAACAACGGGGCTGGGTGGAACTGTGAGAGGAGGAGAAGAGAAGAAAGGATCAGATTTGACACATCAAAGTAAGTGCTGTAGTTCAGTTTCAACAAATAAAATGATTACTAGCCTGTTCAACCTCTCTTTCGTGTCGTCTGAGATTCCCAAAGATTGGAAAGCAGCTGCGGTCATCCCCCTCTTCAAAGGGGGGGACACTCTTGACCCAAACTGCTACAGACCTATATCTATCCTACCCTGCCTTTCTAGGGTCTTTGAAAGCCAAGTCAACAAACGGATTGCCGACTATTTCGAATCCCACTATACCTTTTCCGCTATGCAATCTGGTTTCAGAGCTGGTCATGGGTGCACATCAGCCACGCTCAAGGTCCTAAACGATATCTTAACCGCCATCGATAAGAAACAATACTGTGCAGCCGTATTCATTGACCTGGCCAAGGCTTTCGACTCTGTCAATCACCACATCCTCATCTGCAGACTCGATAGCCTTGGTTTCTCAAATGATTGCCTCGCCTGGTTCACCAACTACTTCTCTGATAGAGTTCAGTGTGTCAAATCGGAGGGTCTGTTGTCCGGGCCTCTGGCAGTCTCTATGGGGGTGCCACAAGGTTCAATTCTTGGTCCGACTCTCTTCTCTGTATACATCAATGATGTCGCTCTTGCTGCTGGTGAGTCTCTGATCCACCTCTACGCAGACGACACCATTCTGTATACTTCTGCCCTTCTTTGGACACTGTGTTAACAACCCTCCAGACGAGCTTCAATGCCATACAACTCTCTTTCCGTGGCCTCCAATTGCTCTTAAATACAAGTAAAACTAAATGCATGCTCTTCAAACGATCGCTGCCTGCACCTGCCCGCCTGTCCAACATCACTACTCTGGACGGCTCTGACTTAGAATACGTGGACAACTACAAATACCTAGGTGTCTGGGTAGGCTGTGAATTCTCATTCTAGACTCATATCAAACATTGCCAATCCAAAGTTACATCTAGAATTGGCTTTCTATTTCGTAACAAATCATCCTTCACTCATGCTGCCAAACATACCCTTGTAAAACTGACCATCCTACCGATCCTCGACTTCGGCGATGTCATTTACAAATAGCCTCCAATACCCTACTCAATAAATTCGATGCAGTCTATCACAGTGCCATCCGGTTTGTCACCAAAGCCCCATATACTACCCATCACTGCAACCTGTACGCTCTCATTGGCTGGCCCTCGCTTCATACTCGTCGCCAAACCCACTGGCTCCAGGTCATCTATAAGACCCTGCTAGGTAAAGTCTCCCCTTATCTCAGCTCGCTTGTTACCATAGCAGCACCCACCTGTAGCACGCGATCCAGCAGGTATATCTCTATGGTCACCCCCAAAACCAATTCTTCCTTTGGCCGCCTCTCCTTCCAGTTCTCTGCTGCCAATGACTGGAACGAACTACATAAATCTCTAAAACTGGAAACACTTATCTCCCTCACTAGCTTTAAGCACCAGCTGTCAGAGCAGCTCACAGATTACTGCACCTGTACATAGCCCATCTATAATTTAGCCCAAACAACTACCTCTCCCCCTATTGTATATTTATTTATTTTGCTCCTTTGCACCCCATTATTTTTATTTCTACTTTGCACATTCTTCCATTGCAAATCTACCATTCCAGTGTTTTACTTGCTATATTGTATTTACTTCGCCACCATGGCCTTTTTTTGCCTTTACCTCCCTTATCTCACCTCATTTGCTCACATCGTATATAGACTTGTTTCTACTGTATTATTGACCTTATGTTTGTTTTACTCCATGTGTAACTCTGTTGTTGTATGTGTCACTGCACTGCTTTACCTTGGCCAGGTCGCAGTTGTAAATGAGAACTTGTTCTCAACTTGCCTACCTGGTTAAATAAAGGTGTTCTCAACTTGCCTACCTGGTTAAATAAAGGTGTTCTCAACTTGCCTACCTGGTTAAATAATAGTGAAATAAATACGTTTTTTTTTTTTTAAATAGATCTTCCCACTGGTATCTGTTACCATGACAACTAGCAGAGTTCTGTTAGTTGACATGAAGCTAGACTGTTAGCTTTAGAGAGAAACCAATTGACCATATAAAACCTTGATGAAAGGTAGCTTTAGAGAGAAACCAATAGACCATATTAAACCTTGATGATAGTTAGCTTTAGAGAGAAACCAATAGACCATATAAAACCTTGATGAAAGTTAGCTTTAGAGAGAAACCAATAGACCATATAAAACCTTGATGAAAGTTAGCTTTAGAGAGAAACCAATAGACCATATAAAACCTTGATGAAAGTTAGCTCTAGAGAGAAACCAATAGACCATATAAAACCTTGATGAAAGTTAGCTCTAGAGAGAAACCAATAGACCATATTAAACCTTGATGAAAGTTAGCTCTAGAGGTGCATGTTTTACATAAACTGTTCCTAAAAACATGATGGATGTTACATTGCCTGTCTCAGTCAACCCCCCCCCCATATCTTTACAAGACTCTAGAACTAAACTCCAGACACTTCAATGTGGTCTGTATTGCTTCATTAACGTCCGATCTACAGAACTTGTTAAAGATGGCAAATATGTATTTAAAACAAGCTCTCTAAACCTTTTCTTAAAGCTATGAAATATGATTAAATGATAAGCAATTTTTGTGAGACTTGTTCTTCGTCTCTGTAGTGGATCAAATGTATTCCATTTCCTATTTTAACAGGTGAAATGAAGCCTGAACTCCAACATATAGACCTTAAAGAACATGGTTTCATATATATATATACTATAGACCTTAAAGAACATGGTTTCATATATATATATATATATATACTATATAGACCTTAAAGAACATGGTTTAATATATATACTATATATATATACTATATAGACCTTAAAGAACATGGTTTCATATATATATATATATATAGACCTTAAAGAACATGGTTTAATATATATACTATATAGACCTTAAAGAACATGGTTTAATATATATATACTATACAGACCTTAAAGAACATGGTTTAATATATATACTATATAGACCTTAAAGAACATGGTTTAATATATATATATATATATATATATATATATATATATATTATATAGACCTTAAAGAACGTGGTTTAATATATATATATATATATACTATATAGACCTTAAAGAACATGGTTTAATATATATATTATGGTTTAATATATATATTATATAGACCTTAAAGAACATGGTTTAATATATATATACTATATAGACCTTAACAGAACATGGTTTAATATATATATATACTATATAGACCTTAAAGAACATGGTTTAATATATATACTATATAGACCTTAACAGAACATGGTTTAATATATATACTATATAGACCTTAAAGAACATGGTTTAATATATATATATATACTATATAGACCTTAAAGAACATGGTTTAATATATATATATATACTATATAGACCTTAAAGAACATGGTTTAATATATATATATATATATACTATATAGACCTTAAAGAACATGGTTTAATATATATACTATATAGACCTTAAAGAACATGGTTTAATATATATACTATATAGACCTTAAAGAACATGGTTTAATATATATATATATACTATATAGACCTTAAAGAACATGGTTTAATATATATATATATATATACTATATAGACCTTAAAGAACATGGTTTAATATATATATTATGGTTTAATATATATATTATATAGACCTTAAAGAACATGGTTTAATATATATATATATATATATATATATATATACTATATAGACCTTAAAGAACGTGGTTTAATATATATATATATATATATATATATACTATATAGACCTTAAAGAACATGGTTTAATATATATACTATATAGACCTTAAAGAACATGGTTTAATTTGGAAATTACTAACTATTTGTTCATGTGTAAATGACGTCAGTGTGGTGCTAACAGTTTAGCTTCCTCGAGTGTCCCTGGATCTCTCCATCTGTGACTTTTCAAGCTAACATTCTCAGTTTCACGGAAACATGGCTCACTCGGGATACGTTATCAGAGTCGGTACAACCACCTGGTTTCTTCACGCATCGCGCCGACAGTAACAAACATCTCTCTGGTAAGAAGAAGGGCGGGGGTGTATGCCTTATGATTAACGAGACGTGGTGTCATCATAACGACATACAGGAAGTCAAGTCCTTTTGTTCACCTGATCTACAATTCCGTACAATCAAATGCCGATCGCGTTATCTACCAAGAGAATTCTCTTCAATTATAATCACAGCCATGTATATCCCCCCAAGCAGACACCAAGCAGACACCTCGACGGCCCTGAACGAACTTCATTGGACTCTATGTAAACTGGAAACCACATCCCGAGGCTCCATTTATTGTAGCTGAGGATTTTAACAAGGCTAATCTGAAAACAGCATATCGAATTCGTGACCTGGGCTGGCAAAATCCTGGATCATTGTTACTCTAACTTCCACGACGCATACTAAGCCCCATCCTCCTTTCGGCAAATCTGACCACGACTCCATTTTGTTGCTCCCAGCCTATAGACAGAAACTAAAAACAGGATACGCCCGTGCTCATGTCTGTTCAACGCTGGTCCAACCAATCTGATTCCACGCTTCAAGATTCTTCGATCACGTGTTCCGGATAGCGTCAAACAGTAACATTGATGTATATGCTGATTCGGCAAGTGAGTTTATTAGCAAGTGCATTGGTGATGTTTTACCCACGGCGATTATTAAAACCTTCCCCAACCAGAAACCGTGGATTGATGGCAGAATTCACGCAAAACTGAAAGCGCAAACCACCGGAAACAAACAGTGTAGCTATTCCCTCCGCAACACAATCAAACAAGCTAAGCGTCAGTTTAGAGACAAATTAGAGTCGCAATTCAACGGCTCAGACACAAGACTTATGTGGCAGGGTCTACAGTGAATCACGGACTACAGGAAGAAATCCAGCCCCGTTGCGGACCCCGATGTCTTGATCCCAGACAAACGAAACAACTTCTTTGTTCGCTTTGAGGACAATACAGTGCCACCGACAAGGCCTGCTACCAAAACCTGCGGGCTCTCCTTCACCGCAGGCAACGTGAGTAAAACATTTAAACGTGTTAACCCTCGCAAGGCTGCCGGCCCAGACGGCATCCCTAGCCGCGTCCTCAGAGCATGCGCAGACCAGCTGGTGTGTTTACGGACATATTCAATCAATCCCTATTCCAGTCTGCTGTTCCTACATGCTTCAAGAGGGCCACCATTGCTCCTGTTCCCAAGAAAGCTAAGGTAATTGAGCTAAATTACTACCGCTCTGTAGCACTCACTTCCGTCATCATGAAGTGCTTTGAGAGCCTAGTCAAGGATCGTATCACCTCCACCCTACCTGACACCCTAGACCCACTCCAATTTGCTTAAAGCCCCAATAGATCCACAGACGACGCAATCGCCACCATACTGCACTATGCCATCTGGACAAGAGGAATACCTATGTGAGAATGCTGTTAATTGACTACAGCTCAGCATTTAACACCATAGTACCCTCCAAACTCGTCATTAAGCCTGAGACCCTGCGTCTCGACCCCGCCCTGTGCAACTGGGTCCTGGACTTTCTGACGGGACGCCCCAAGTGGTGAGGGTAGGAACCAACATCTCCACTCCGCTGATCCTCAACACTGGGGCCCCACAAGAGTACCCGAGCCACTGCCTGTTCACCCCGCTATCATCCAGAAGGCGAGGTCAGTACAGGTGCATCAAAGCTGGGACTGAGAGACTGAAAAAGAGAAACTGAAAAACAGCTTCTATCTCAAGGCCATCAGACTGTTAAACAGCCATCACTAGCATTGAGTGGCTGCTGCCAACATACTGACTCAAATCTCTAGTCACTTTAATAATAAAAAAATGTTGATGTAATAAATGTATCACTAGTCACTTCAAACAATGCCACTTTATATAATGTTTACATACCCTACATTACTCATCTCATATGTATATACTGTAGAGGGAATAGCTACTGTAGAGGGAATAGCTACTGCATCTTGCTATCTTGTTGATTCCAGTTCTATGGACATTACATGTTGTACCTGTGGCGTGGTTAGAGCGTTGGACTAGTAACCGGAAGGTTGCGAGTTCAAACCCCCGAGCTGACAAGGTACAAATCTGTCGTTCTGCCCCTGAACAGGCAGTTAACCCACTGTTCCCAGGCCGTCATTGAAAATAAGAATTTGTTCTTAACTGACTTGCCTGGTTAAATAAATAAAAAATGCATCTTGCCTGTGCCGTTCGGCCATCGCTCATCCATATATTTATTTATATGTACATATTCTTATCCATCCATATATTTATATGTACATATTCTAATTCATTCCTTTACACTGTGTAAACGGTAGTTGTTGTGAAATTGTTAGATGACTTGTTAGATATTACTGCTGTTATTACTGATATTACTGCTGTTATTACTGATATTACTACTGATATTACTGCTGTTATTACTGCTATTACTGCTGTTATTACTGATATTACTGCTGTTACTACTGATATTACTGCTGTTATTACTGATATTACTGCTGTTATTACTGATATTACTGCTGTTATTACTGTTATTACTGCTGTTATTACTGTTATTACTACTGATGACTTGTTAGATATTACTGCTGTTATTACTACTGGTCGAAACTAGAAGCACAAGCATTTCGCTACACTCACATTAACATCTGCTAACCATGTGTATGTTAACAATAAAATGTGATTTGATTTAATAGCTGGTACCATGTGGACAGCTCCATCTGTGACGTTTCAAGCTAGCTGTGAAGTGAATTTACGGCACGTTCTCACCTCCGTTACACATGTTCAGGTTGACTTTCCCACGGAATCGACCATATACACTACCAGTCAAAAGTTAGGACACACAACTACTCATTCCAGGGTTTTTCTTTATTTGTACTATTTTCTACATTGTAGAATAGTAGTGAAGACATCAAAACTATGAAATAACACTTATGGAATCATACAGTAACCAAAAGTGTTAAACAAATTATTCAAAGTAGCCACCCTTTGCCTTGCACACTCTTGGCCTTCTCTCAACCAGCTTCATGAGGAAGTCACCTGGAATGCATTTCAATTAACAGATGTGCCTTGGTAATTTGTGGAATTTCTTTCCTTCTTAATGCGTTTGAGCCAATCAGTTGTGTTGTGACAAGACATCAAAGCTATGAAATATCACATATGAAATCATGTAGTAGCCAAAAAAGGGTTAAGTGAATCTTCAAAGTAGTCACCGTTTGCCGACAGATTCTGGTTTGATACCCAGCTGTGTCGCAGCCGGCCACAACCGGGAGAGCCAATTGGCCCGGCGTCGTCCGGGTTGGGGGAGGGTTTGGCCGGTCAGGATGTCCTTGTCCCATCGTGCTCTCCTGTGGCGGGCCGGGCTAATGCACGCTAAAACGGTCGCCAGGTGTAGGGTATTTCCTCCGACACATAAGTGCGGCTGGCTTCTGGGTTAATTGTGCATCGTGTCAAGATGCATTGCGGTTGTGTTTCGGAGGACGCATGACATTCGCCTCTCCCGAGTCCGTACGGGAGTTGTAGCGATGAGACAATTGACGAAAATTGGGGCAAAAAAGGGGGTAAAAAATATAAATATAATCCTTTTTAAAAAGTCTGCCCCAAATATTTCATTATTTTTATTTTACCCAAAATACCATTCCATTAGTGATTAGTCAAAATGATCTAATATAAATAAAAAAAATTGCCATTTCAACATCATGTGTCAAACCATTGAGACAACGGGGAGATGTTACAGAGGTGCTTTGTCTCCAATGGAAAAAAAAAAAATGTTTTTTGACAAAATTACTTATTTTAGGTTTAAGGAAGTGTGTAGGTCGCAATCTGTATCATACAGCTATGAAGGTTATATATTTATAACCACCTGTTCAATTGGAATCCAGAGATGTCTGTGTCGTAGAACTGTTTAGTTGTTTGTGTTCTGACTTGTAAAACAGAAAGAAAAATAAGAATATGAATAAGTAAGTTCCTGGTAAACATATTAACAGGAAGCTCTACAACATTTGTTTTAAAATCACACCAAGATTGTTTTAAATGATGAAATGTTTGAAAACTGACCTCAGGTTATTGAGGGATCTGATTTGGATTAAACTGGATTAAACTGCAAGGCAGTTTTATCATGTGGAGATTTAATTCTGTTCTCTCTTTAAATAAACACTGTCTTTGGCAGGAGGAAAACCAAACTTGGAGGAACCAGAGACGTCCAAACCAGCAAGACGACACCTCTGCTCCCAGATTGGAAAGAGTTTTGCCAAGTTAGGAAGCCTGAAAAGACATGAGAAGAGTCACACAGGGGAAAAGCCTTACCACTGCTCCCAGTGTGGAAAGTGTTTTAGACAGCAAGGAAGCCTGAAAGCTCATGGCCGAATACACACAGGGGAGAAACCTTACCACTGCTCCCATTGTGGAAAGGGTTTTAGACAGCAAGGAAGCCTGAAAGTTCATGGCCGAATACACACAGGGGAGAAGCCTTACCACTGCTCCCATTGTGGAAAGAGTTTTAACAGGTTAGGAGGCCTAATAACTCATGAGCGAATACACACAGGGGAGAAGCCATACCGTTGTGCCCAGTGTGGAAAGAGTTTTGGCTCGTTAGGAAACCTGCAATCTCATGCACGATTACACACAGGGGAGAAGCCATACCATTGCACCCATTGTGGAAAGAGTTTTCGCATGTTAGGAAACCTGCAGTCTCATCTGCGAATACACACTGGGGAGAAGCCATACCATTGCGCCCAGTGTGGAAAGAGTTTTAGCATGTTAGGAAACATGAAAGCTCATGAGCAAATACACACAGGGGATAAGCCTTACCACTGCTCTCAGTGTGGATCTAGGTTTACCAGGTTAGGAAGCCTGAAAAGACATGTGGACACACACCAAAGTCTTTCCATTGCGCCCTGTGTGGAATGAGTTTTAACCATTTAGGGAGCCTGAAAAGACATGAGAGAATACACACAGGGGAGAAGCCTTTCCATTGCGCCCTGTGTGGAATATGTTTTAACCATTTAGGGGGCCTGAAAAGACATGAGAGAATACACACAGGGGAGAAGCCTTTCCTTTGCGCCTGGTGTGGAATGAGTTTTAGCTTGATAGGAAACATGAAATATCATGATCTAAATACACCCATGGGAGAAGCCTTACAAATGTCACTTATAAGGCACGTGAGGATCCACACAGAGAAAAATAACTTATCCTACTGTGTAAACTGATATTTCACATCACATTGACTTAAAATTCATCAGAGAACATACACAGTGCTCCCATTGTCTTATTTTATTGACTGTGTTTAATTGTTTATGAAATTGAATTGTACAAAGTATACTCAAACATATATTTGTATGTTTTTATTAGAAAATAAAACTGAATATGGAGTCTGTCAGTTTGAATACAGAGTAGATCAGATTCCATGTGTTTAAATGGTCCTTTTTTAAAGTCTGACATTGTGTGTTTATCTGAGTGTGTCATTCCTCCAGCACCATTGATAATCAGAATAAGACCTTCAAATATGTCACCATAACAACAGGCATTTTACAAGCCTCCGACTGGTTGAATAAACGTTGTTACCCGAATGATGAGATTATTATTTTATTTGTCAAATGGCAACCAAGCATCATGTCACCAGAACCCTCAAAATGTATTGGAAAGGAGCATTTTTATTTAAGGTCAGTTAAGAACAAATTCACATTTTCAATGACGGCCTAGGAACAGGGGGTTAACTGCAGAACGACAGATTTGTACCTTGTCAGCTCGGGGATATGAACTTGCAACCTTTCGGTTACTAGTCCAACGCTCTAACCACTAGGCTACCCTGCCACCCCAAGCTCATCACGTGCACTTTCACCACCCTGTGAAGTTCATAACTTATTTCATCTGTAGCCTAATAAACTGCATGGGTTCCCAAGTCGTAGTGGGAGGACCACACAACATATCATCACGTGACTCCAAGTTAACTAAGATATGATGGTTATTATATAAATATTTGCGCATAAAGGAGTTTCCACAGCCATTTCTCGCTTATACATTTTTACTGACACAAAAAGAACCCACCATGTCAAACGAACTAACAAATTGTTACGGTGAGTGAATGAGGACCCAAAAGCGAACTAACTTAAACAGAGCTTCTTTAATAACCAAACATAGGTAGGCTCAGATAGACCGGCAGATTCCGACAGGACAGGACAAGGTTACAGCAAACATGACGATAGTCTGGCTCAGGCATGAAACACAACAAACATGAATCCGACAAGGACAGGAACAAAAACAGAGAGAGATATAGGGGACTAATCAGAGGGAAAAGGGGAACAGGTGGGAGAAGGGGTGACGAGGTAGTCAAGAGGAGACAAGGAACAGCTGGGGGAAAGCGGGGGAGAAAAGGTAACCTAATACGACCAGCAGAGGGAGACGGGGTGAAAGGAAAGGACAGAAAGACACAACATGACAATACATGACACAAATTGTCTGTTGGCATTGAAAAATAAATAAATTGTAGGGAAAATCAGTAGGTCACACAAATGACTATTTCTAAACAAAGATAATAGACAAGTAGAATGGGAGAGGTTTCTTATACTATCTATACTTACTCGGTGAAGAGACTCCAGGGACGGAGATGAAGGCTGTAGGAATGAAGATCAGACAGTGAAGAGACTCCAGGGACGGAGATGAAGGCTGAAGGAATGAAGATCAGACAGTGAAGAGACTCCAGTGATGGAGATGAAGGCTGTAGGAATGAAGATCAGACAGTGAAGAGACTCCAGGGACGGAGATGAAGGCTGTAGGAATGAAGATCAGACAGTGAAGAGACTCCAGGGACGGTGATGAAGGCTGAAGGAATGAAGATCAGACAGTGAAGAGACTCCAGTGATGGAGATGAAGGCTGTAGGAATGAAGATCAGACAGTGAAGAGACTCCAGGGACGGAGATGAAGTCTGTAGGAATGAAGGTCAGACAGTAGTGCTGGTCCTGTGGTCAGTTGGGGGAGTGGTCGATGCAGCCAATGATTGTGAGGAAGCATGCGGGGAACAGGCTCCTTTCTACTACCATTCTGGGGTCTGGATACATGCCAACAAAGACCACAACTGCTTCAAACAATGAGAGTGGCTACCATTGACCACCACACTTTCTTTCATAACCAGGAAGCCCATGTTGAGCTAGCAGTGTTCTCACTATGGAAGAGGGAGCAGGAAGCCGTCATCCAGGGACAAGGACAAAGGTACAGCACTGGTGTTAGTAGCTGATGACAGAAGTGACAGCCTGGACACACAGCAAAGTTTGTTGTGAGCAGAGAATCAACCAGATTGATTCTCAGTCAGTGTTGTTGAGCAGAGAATATGGAATGAATATGAAGCCGTCATCCCTCAGAAAACCATGTTGAGCCATCAGTGTTCTCATATTGTCCATGTTGAAGTTATTCAGATTAACTCTGTACTGGTACCCCCTGTATATAGCCTCCACATTGACTCTGTACTGGTACCCCCTGTATATAGCCTCCACATTGACTCTGTACTGGTACCCCCTGTATATAGCCTCCACATTAACTCTGTACTGGTACCCCCTGTATATAGCCTCTACATTGACTCTGTACTGGTACCCCCTGTGTATAGCCTCCACATTGACTCTGTACTGGTACCTCCTGTATATAGCCTCCACATTGACTCTGTACCGGTACCCCCTGTATATAACCTCCACATTGACTCTGTACTGGTACCCCCTGTATACAGCCTCCACATTGACTCTGTACTGGTACCTCCTGTATATAGCCTCCACATTGACTCTGTACCGGTACCCCCTGTATATAACCTCCACATTGACTCTGTACTGGTACCCCCTGTATACAGCCTCCACATTGACTCTGTACTGGTACCCCCTGTATACAGCCTCCACATTGACTCTGTACTGGTACCTCCTGTATATAGCCTCCACATTGACTCTGTACTGGTACCCCCTGTATATAGCCTCCACATTGTCTCTGTACTAGTACCCCCTGTATATAGACTCCACATTGACTCTGTACCGGTACCCCCTGTATATAGCCTCCACATTGACTCTGTACTGGTACCTCCTGTATATAGCCTCCACATTGACTCTGTACTGGTACCCCCTGTATATAGCCTCCACATTGTCTCTGTACTAGTACCCCCTGTATATAGACTCCACATTGACTCTGTACTGGTACCCCCTGTATATAGCCTCCACATTGTCTCTGTACTAGTACCCCCTGTATATAGCCTCCACATTGACTCTGTACTGGTACCCCCTGTATATAGCCTCCACATTGACTCTGTACTGGTACCCCCTGTATATAGCCTCCACATTGACTCTGTACTGGTACCCCCTGTATATAGCCTCCACATTGACTCTGTACTGGTACCCCCTGTATATAGCCTCCACATTGACTCTGTACTGGTACCCCCTGTATACAGCCTCCACATTGACTCTGTACTGGTACCTCCTGTATATAGCCTCCACATTGACTCTGTACTGGTACCCCCTGTATATAGCCTCCACATTGACTCTGTACTGGTACCTCCTGTATATAGCCTCCACATTGACTCTGTACCGGTACCCCCTGTATACAGCCTCCACATTGACTCTGTACTGGTACCTCCTGTATATAACCTCCACATTGACTCTGTACTGGTACCCCCTGTATATAGCCTCCACATTGACTCTGTACCGGTACCCCCTGTATACAGCCTCCACATTGACTCTGTACTGGTACCTCCTGTATATAGCCTCCACATTGACTCTGTACTGGTACCCCCTGTATATAGCCTCCACATTGACTCTGTACCGGTACCCCCTGTATATAGTCTCCACATTGACTCTGTACCGGTACCCCCTGTATACAGCCTCCACATTGACTCTGTACTGGTACCCCCTGTATATAGCCTCCACATTGACTCTGTACTGGTACCTCCTGTATATAACCTCCACATTGACTCTGTACCGGTACCCCCTGTATACAGCCTCCACATTGACTCTGTACTGGTACCCCCTGTATATAGCCTCCACATTGACTCTGTACCGGTACCCCCTGTATATAGCCTCCACATTGACTCTGTACTGGTACCCCCTGTATATAGCCTCCACATTGACTCTGTACCGGTACCCCCTGTATATAGCCTCCACATTGACTCTGTACTGGTACCTCCTGTATATAGCCTCCACATTGACTCTGTACCGGTACCCCCTGTATATAGCCTCCACATTGACTCTGTACTGGTACCCCCTGTATATAGCCTCCACATTGACTCTGTACTGGTACCCCCTGTATATAGCCTCCACATTGACTCTGTACTGGTACCCCCTGTATATAGTCTCCACATTGACTCTGTACTGGTACCCCCTGTATATAGCCTCCACATTGACTCTGTACTGGTACCCCCTGTATATAGCCTCCACATTGACTCTGTACTGGTACCCCCTGTATATAGCCTCCACATTGACTCTGTACTGGTACCCCCTGTATATAGCCTCCACATTGACTCTGTACTGGTACCTCCTGTATATAGCCTCCACATTGACTCTGTATTTTGCCTCGTTATTGTTATTTTATTGTGTTACTTTTTTTTCTTTTGTTTATTTTGTAAACTACATTGTTGGTTAAGTGCTTGTCAGTAAGTCTACTACACCTGTTGTATTCAGCATTTCACAGTGAAGTCCACCTGCTGTATTCAGCATTTCACAGTGAAGTCCACCTGCTGTATTCAGCATTTCACAGTGAAGTCCACCTGCTGTATTCAGCATTTCACAGTGAAGTCCACCTGTTGTATTCAGCATTTCACAGTGAGGTCTACTACACCTGTTGTATTCAGCATTTCACAGTGAAGTCCACCTGTTGTATTCAGCATTTCACAGTGAGGTCTACTACACCTGTTGTATTCAGCATTTCACAGTGAGGTCTACTACACCTGTTGTATTCAGCATTTCACAGTGAGGTCTACAGCTGTTGTATTCATGTGACAAATAGCATTTATTTGAACTAAATATGGAGTATGTCAGTTTCAATGTTACGTCTTTGATTAAATTAGATTTTTCAAACTCAGGCTGTGTGTGTGGTGTGTGTTTATCTGCGTCATTCCTTTATCATTCCTTGTGGTCCTGTAGCTCAGTTGGTAGAGTATGGTGCTATTCAAACCAGGGTAGTGGGTTTGATTCCTGGGACCACCCATATTTAAAGTGTTTGCACACATGATTGCAAATCACTTTGGATAAAAGTGTCTGCTAAATGGCATATATTCTAGTCTGGAACAGCTGATGCCCTCATGCATGCCTCAGTGTTGCTTGCCTCGAAGCGAGCATAGAAGTGATTTAGCTCGTCTGGTAGGCTCGTGTAACTGGGCAGCTCGTGGCTGTGCTTCCCTTTGTAGTCTGTAATAGTTTGCAAACCCTGCCACATCCGACGGGCTTCGGAGCCGGTGTAGTACGATTCAATCTTAGCCCTGTATGACTGTATTGACTTGTTTGATGGTTCGTCGGAGGGCATAGCAGGATTTCTTAGAAGCTTCCGGTTAAAGAGTCCCGCACCTTGAAAGCGGCAGCTCCTACCCTTTAGCTCAGTGCGAATGTTTCCTGTAACCCATGGCTTCTGGCTGGGGTATGTACGTACAGTCACTGTGGGGACGATGTCCTCAATGCACTTATTTCTAAAGCCAGTGACTGATGTGGTGTACTCCTCAATGCAAAACAGTCCTGGCATTACACACCTGGCTAAAAGACAATTGTAGCTCTGCCGGAGTCACTTTTATTGATAACTTTGACACTTTCTGGAAACAGACGATACTCTACAGGAATGACGGAGTCCATCCAAATATTCTTGGCTCCTGGACTGTGTCCACGCTTTTCAAGGCTGTGTTGAAACAATGACTGCTAAATGATCCCAATCATCTTGGCTCTCTTGATCCAAGATCAGCTCAGTTAATCCCTTCCATTGTGACAACGAGTCATCATAATGCTGCATCAAATGTACATGATTTTAGGTGTATTGGAAAACACAATATAAGTCATTTAATTTATGTACCCCTAATTGCACCGAATACATCTGTTTGTCCTACAGCTATTGTAAGCAGTAATCATGAGTAATCATAAACCATTGTTACACTGTTAGCACTGAGGCAGTGTGCAATAGCAGTAAGACCACTTCATGCAGCTCACCCTATACTATCAGCTCCAATGTAAATAACAGGAGTAAGTCTAGCTCTGATAAGCATTAAAAACCTTTGGTGATACAGTGGCAGCAACACATGGTTATAACATCTACCGAAAAGACAGAAATGCCAACAGAGGCGGTGTTGCTGTTTATATTCAGAACCACATTCCTGTAAAGCTTAGAGACGATCTAATGTGAAATACTGTTGAAGTAATATGGCTACAGGTTCATCTGCCCCACCTAAAGCCCATTCTGGTGGGAAGTTGCTATAGATCACCAAGTGCTAACAGTCAGTATCTGGATAATATGTGTGAAATGCTTGATAATGTATATGATATCAACAAGAGAAGAATATTTTTCTGGGTGATTTAAATATTGACTGGCTCTCATCAAGCTGCCTACTCAGGAATAAACTTCCAACTGTACCCAGTGTCTGTATCCTGGTTCAGGTTATCAATCAACCTACCAGGGTCATTACAAACAGTAGAGGAATGAAATCATCAACATGTTTTGATCATATCTTTACTAATGCTGCAGAAATGGGTTTTAAAGCAGTATCCAGATCCATCAGATGTAGTGATCACAATATAGTAGCCATGAGTAGCCGCTAACTCGTCCAGTTTGTTATTTAATGACCTGCACATTTTGACAGGGTGATCACCCGGAGCGGGTGAGTTCTTCCCCGCCTCCGTAATCTGTTCCTGATAACACCTCTTGAGCCTCGCTTCTTCTTAGTTCACCTTTTTTTGTTTGTTGATTTTGAAGAACAACCATCTGGCAAGGCCATGCTGTTTTGGAGAGTGTGCGCTTTATCTGGGAAAGAGAACAGAAACCCACGGGAGTAGGTGATAGTGGTTGATTTACTCACTGAATCGTGGTTGTGACATTTCCGCATATTACAGCGATTAGGTGTCACGCCCTGACCTTAGAGAGCTTTTCTATTTCTCTATTTGGTTAGGGTGTGATTTAGTTTTCCTATTTCTTTTGTTTGGCCTGTTCCCAATCAGAGGCAGCTGTCTATTGTTGTCTCTGATTGGGGATCATACTTAGGCAGCCCTTTTTTCCCACCTTAGGTTGTGGGAGCGTGATTTTGTATAGGTGCTGTGAAGCTGAAATTTAACAGGTTCTATCTCATACAACAGGTTCTATCTCGTAGTATTGTGATCCTAGCGAGGCAACACAAACATTCTAAATTCTAAATGGTCTTTATGAGTAGTAATATGACCCTGGGGTGGCAACACAAACATTCTAAATGTTCTTTATGAGTAGTATTCTGACCCTGGGGTGGCAACACAAACATTCTAAATGTTATTTATGAGTAGTATTGTGATCCTAGCGAGGCAACACAAACATTCTAAATTCTAAATGTTCTTTATGAGTAGTATTGTGACTCTGGGGTGGCAACACAAACATTCTAAATGTTCTTTATGAGTAGTATTGTGACCCTGGGGTGGCAACACAAACATTCTAAATTCTAAATGTTCTTTATGAGTAGTAATGTGACCCTGGGGTGGCAACACAAACATTCTAAATTCTAAATGTTCTTTATGAGTAGTATTGTGACCCTGGGGTGGCAACACAAACATTCTAAATTCTAAATGTTCTTTATGAGTAGTATTGTGACCCTGGGGTGGCAACACAAACATTCTAAATTCTAAATGTTCTTTATGAGTAGTATTGTGACCCTGTGGTGGCCACACAAACATTCTAAATGTTCTTTATGAGTAGTATTCTGACCCTGGGGTGACAACACAAACATTCTAAATTCTAAATGTTCTTTATGAGTAGTATTGTGACCCTGGGGTGACAACACAAACATTCTAAATGTTCTTTATGAGTAGTATTCTGACCCTGGGGTGGCAACACAAACATTCTAAATGTTCTTTATGAGTAGTATTCTGACCCTGGGGTGGCAACACAAACATTCTAAATTCTAAATGTTCTTTATGAGTAGTATTCTGACCCTGGGGTGGCAACACAAACATTCTAAATTCTAAATGTTCTTTATGAGTAGTATTCTGACCCTGTGGTGGCCACACAAACATTCTAAATGTTCTTTATGAGTAGTATTCTGACCCTGGGGTGGCAACACAAACATTCTAAATGTTCTTTATGAGTAGTATTCTGACCCTGGGGTGGCAACACAAACATTCTAAATTCTAAATGTTCTTTATGAGTAGTATTCTGACCCTGGGGTGGCAACACAAACATTCTAAATTCTAAATGTTCTTTATGAGTAGTATTCTGACCCTGGGGTGACAACACAAACATTCTAAATTCTAAATGTTCTTTATGAGTAGTATTGTGACTCTGGGGTGACAACACAAACATTCTAAATGTTCTTTATGAGTAGTAATGTGACCCTGGGGTGACAACACAAACATTCTAAATGTTCTTTCTGAGTATTATTGTGACCCTGGGGTGGCAACACAAACATTCTAAATGTTCTTTATGAGTAGTAATGTGACCCTGGGGTGGCAACACAAACATTCTAAATGTTCTTTATGAGTAGTATTGTGACCCTGGGGTGGCAACACAAACATTCTAAATTCTAAATGTTCTTTATGAGTAGTAATGTGACCCTGGGGTGACAACACAAACATTCTAAATGTTCTTTATGAGTAGTAATGTGACCCTGGGGTGGCAACACAAACATTCTAAATTCTAAATGTTATTTATGAGTAGTATTGTGACCCTGGGGTGGCAACACAAACATTCTAAATGTTCTTTCTGAGTATTATTGTGACCCTGGGGTGGCAACACAAACATTCTAAATGTTCTTTATGAGTAGTAATGTGACCCTGGGGTGGCAACACAAACATTCTAAATGTTCTTTATGAGTAGTAATGTGACCCTGGAGTGGCAACACAAACATTCTAAATGTTCTTTATGAGTAGTAATGTGACCCTGGGGTGGCAACACAAACATTCTAAATGTTATTTATGAGTAGTATTGTGACCCTGGGGTGGCAACACAAACATTCTAAATGTTATTTATGAGTAGTAATGTGACCCTGGGGTGGCAACACAAACATTCTAAATGTTATTTATGAGTAGTAATGTGACCCTGGCGGGGCAACACAAACATTCTAAATGTTATTTATGAGTAGTATTGTGACTCTGGGGTGGCAACACAAACATTCTAAATGTTCTTTATGAGTAGTAATGTGACCCTGGGGTGACAACACAAACATTCTAAATGTTATTTATGAGTAGTATTGTGACCCTGGGGTGGCAACACAAACATTCTAAATGTTCTTTATGAGTAGTATTCTGACCCTGGGGTGACAACACAAACATTCTAAATGTTCTTTATGAGTAGTATTGTGACCCTGGGGTGGCAACACAAACATTCTAAGGGATTTGAATGGGTCTTTCAATTCAGCCCAAAATAAATGTTCTGCATTTTGATCACTTTATGCATTTCCTGCACTAATTTGAGATCATTTCCATACGGCCACGTAGGGCTGCACGATATGGGCAAACAATCTAGGCCTTAATTTTTTACCAAATGTTGCAATTGCGATTTAACTTGTGATTTAGAGCAAAAACACTTGGGTGAACTATTGGAATCATGGAAATAAAATGATTATTCTAATTCACGATCATTAGAAAAGAAAATTACTCTTTGCATCTGCGTATTTCTCCAAAACTCAGTTGTCCTGAGTCTGCACGAAACTGACCTCAGATCAATGGAAACACTAGATTTTTTAAAATCTTGTATCTCTTGACACATTCCATTAAAATAGTCATGGCCTCTAAACCTTCAAGCTGCATACTGGACTCTATTCCAACTAAACTAGTAAAAATAGCTACTTCCTGTGCTTGGCCCTCCTACATATACCAAACTCACTAAAAGTGAGTAAGTAATAAAGCAGATCTTCAAAACAACAGAAGACATGTCAGATATAGAGTTGAAATGTATTACATTTTGAGTTTGCATCCCAGTATTACAGTTTCTATACAGGACCAGTCAACAGTTTGGACACACCTACTCATTCAAATCTAAATCAAATCACATTTATTTATATACATCAGCTGATATCTCAAAGTGCTGTACAGAAACCCAGCCTAAAACCCCAAACAGCAAGCAATGCAGGTGTAGAAGCACGGTGACTCGGAAAAACTCCCTAGAAAGGCCAAAACCTAGGAAGAAACCTAGAGAGGAACCAGGCTATGTGGGGTGGCCAGTCCTCCTCTGGCTGTGCCGGGTGGAGATTATAACAGAACATGGCCAAGATGTTCAAATGTTCATAAATGACCAGCATGGTCCAATAATAATAAGGCAGAACAGTTGAAACTGGAGCAGCAGCACGGCCAGGTGGACTGGGGACAGCAAGGAGTCATCATGTCAGGTAGTCCTGAGGCATGGTCCTAGGGCTCAGGTCCTCCGAGAGAGAGAAAGAAAGAGAGAAAGAGAGAATTAGAGAGAGCACACTTAAATTCACACAGGACACCGAATAGGACAGGAGAAGTATTCCAGATATAACAAACTGACCCTAGCCCCCCGACACATAAACTACTGCAGCATAAATACTGGAGGCTAAGACAGGAGGGGTCAGGAGACACTGTGGCCCCATCCGAGGACACCCCCGGACAGGGCCAAACAGGAAGGATATAACCCCACCCACTTTGCCTAAGCACAGCCAAGGACGACACCCAGACAGGACGACCACATCACTGACTCAACCCACTCAGGTGACGCACCCCTCCCAGGGACGGTATGAGAGAGCCCCAGTAAGCCAGTGACTCAGCCTCTGTAATAGGGTTAGAGGCAGAGAATCCCAGTGGGGACAGGGGAACCGGCCAGGCAGAGACAGCAAGGGCGGTGCGTTGCTCCAGAGCCTTTTCGTTCACCTTCACACTCCAGGGCCAGACTACACTTAATCATATGACCCACTGAAGAGATGAGTCTTCAGTAAAGACTTAAAGGTTGAGACCGAGTCTGCGTCTCTCACATGGGTAGGCAGACCATTCCATAAAAATGGAGCTCTATTGTAGAAAGCCCTGCCTCCAGCTGTTTGCTTAGAAATTCTAGGGACAAATAGGAGGCCTGCGTCTTGTGACCGAAGCGTACGTGTAGGTATGTACGGCAGGACCAAATCAGAAAGAAAGATAGGAGCAAGCCCATGTAATGCTTTGTAGGTTAGCAGTAAAACTTTGAAATCAGCCCTTGACAGGAAGCCAGTGTAGGGAGGCTAGCACTGGAGTAATATGATCAAATTCTTTGGTTCTAGTCAGGATTCTAGCAGCCGTATTTAGCACTAACTGAAGTCTATTTAGTGCTTTATCAGGGTAGCCGGAAAGTAGAGCATTGCAGTAGTCTAACCTGGAAGTGACAAAAGCATGGATTAATTTTTCTGCATCATGTTTGGACAGAAAGTTTCTGATTTTTGCAATGTTACGTAGATGGAAAAAAAGCTGTCCTTGAAACAGTCTTGATATGTTCGTCAAAAGAGAGATCAGGGTCCAGAGTAACGCCGAGGTCCTTCACAGTTTTATTTGAGACGACTGTACAACCATCAAGATTCATTGTCAGATTCAACAGAAGATCTCTTTGCTTCTTCGGACCTAGAACAAGCATCTCTGTTTTGTCCGAGTTTAAAAGTAGAAAGTTTGCAGCCATCCACTTCCTTATGTCTGAAACACATGCTTCTACCAAGGGCAATTTTGGGGCTTCACCATGTTTCATTGAAATGTAACAGCAAACTAATTTAACAGCAAACGTTATTTTGTTGTGCACTACTACTACTACTACTAATAATCTCATCATGTAATCATGTAGGTAGCCTACCTGCACTGTATCTGTGAGCTGTTGGCTACAGAGCACGTTTTCTATATAATGAGAAGAGTTGAAAATGCGATAGAACACCTGCTGCTTATTCAAACCAGCCCACTGGGCACAGACGTCAGTTCAACATCTAGTTTCTATTTACATTTCTTTGAGTTGTCAACTAAAGTGAATTCAACATGAAATCAACACAAAAATGTCACCTGTCACTGGATTTAGGTTGCCAGTTGGGTGAAACACAAAATGTCACCTGTCATTGGATTTAGGTTGCCAGTTGGGTGAAACACAAAATGTCACCTGTCACTGGATTTAGGTTGCAAGTTGGGTGAAACACAAAATGTCACCTGTCACTGGATTTAGGTTGCAAGTTGGGTGAAACACAAAATGTCACCTGTCACTGGATTTAGGTTGCCAGTTGGGTGAAACACAAAATGTCACCTGTCACTGGATTTAGGTTGCCAGTTGGGTGAAACACAAAATGTCACCTGTCACTGGATTTAGGTTGCCAGTTGGGTGAAACACAAAAACATAAAAATACCTGATTTTTTACAAATCCAATCAGTTGTCGACACTGATCTGACATCATCACATGGATTTGTTTTGTTGAAATGACGTGGAAACAATGTTTATTCAACCAGTGGGAGGCTTGTAAATGTAAATGCCCCCAGGAAAGTCGAAAGAGAAACTCTTCATTGAGACAATAATACACAGCAATCTGTGGGAGAGTTGTGGTGGATATTATAAACTAAGGATCTGCTGGAGTCCAAGTCAAACCAAGATTCTTTATTTCTGAGCTCAGAGAGAATAACAGAGTTACACAGCGCAGTGTAGACAGTCTGAATTCCTGAAGCGTTGGGTGATGAGCACATATCTTTATAGTTTCCTATTCCTGGGCGGGACTTTATTCATACAAGGACACAGGTGCAAATTGGTTTGCAACACAGGATGATACTCCCAAGAACAGGAGATTATAATAGGACAGTTTCACAAGGTTAGTCACATACTCAGTTATGTGGACACACAAACAATTAACATTTTCCATTACAGAGTCTGAACATTTTCATTTCATTAAATCATCAGTGGGCCAACAATGCAAATGTCAACAATGGAACTAATGCATCACATCCAGATATCACTTGATTATCTGTAGTGCTGGAGGAATGACACACCCAGATAAACACAAAGAGTTTAAAAAATAATATACAACTCTCTATTCAAACTTACATACTCAATTCATGTTTTCTAATAAAAACACACAAATATGTTTAAGTATACTTTGTACAATTCAATTTCATCTGGTATAAACAAGTAAACACATTCTCAGTCAACAATATAAGACAACGGGACCACTGTGTATGTTCTCTGATGAATTTTAAGTCAACGTGATGTGAAAAACCTACACACTAAGAGAAGTAATTATTCTCCCGTGTGGATTCTCACATGACGTTTAAGTGACCATGATGAGTAATATGTCTTCCCACAGTCTGAGCATTTGTAAGGGTTCTCCTCTTTGTGCAGTCTCATGTGTTCTTTCAGCTTTCCTGAATGGTTAAAACGCTTTCCGCAGTGGGAGCAGTGGTAAGGCTTCTCCCCTGTGTGCATTCGCTCGTGAGCATTCAGGTTTCCTGACTCTCCAAAACTCTTTCCACACTGGGAGCAATGGAAAGGCTTCTCCCCTGTGTGTATTCGTTCGTGAGATTTCATGTTTCCTAACTGGTTAAAACTCTTTCCACACTGTGTGCAATGGTGTGGCTTCTCCCCTGTGTGTATTCTCTCATGTCTTCTCATGCTAACGAACTGGTTAAAACTCTTTCCACAGTGGGAGCAGAGGTGTTGTCTTGCTGGTTTGGACGTTTCTGGTTTCTCCAAGTTTGGTTTTCCTCCTGCAATAAACAGTGTTAATTTAAAGAGAGACCTGAATGAAATCTCTACATGATAAAAACTGCCTTGCTATGAGGTTTAATCCAAATCAGATCCCTCAATGTCCTGAGGTCAGCTTTCAAACATTTCATAATTCAAAATAATCTTGGTGTTATTTTTAAATCAAATTATGTTGTAAAGTTTCCTGGTAATTACTGATATGTTTACATTACCTATTATTATCTCTGTTTTATAAGTCGGAACACAAACAACTAGACAGTTCTATGACACTCAAGACAGACATCGCTGGATTCCTATCGAGCAGGTGGATCTAAATATATCATCTTCATAGCTGTATGATAATGAATGTGACCTACACACTTCCTTAAACTGAAAATAAGTAAAGTCCAAAACTTGGAGACAGGCACAAAGCGCATCAGTGACATCTCCTGTTGTCAATAGGGTCGACACAATGGCTTTTAATTTTTTTTTAATTTACACATATTTAATATTTTGACTACCATTAATGTCACGATAATTTGGGTAGATGTTCCAAAAAATATAAATATTTATGTGAAAAGATTATTTCTCTCAAATTTGGTGAAAATAAAACAATGGTGTCACATATTTTGGATATATGTTCCTAAAAAATATAAACGCAACATGTAAAGTGTTGGTCCCATGTTTCATGAGCTGAAATAACAGAATTCTTCCATACACACAACAGCTAATTTCTCTCAAATTCTGTGCACAAATTTCTTTACATCCCTGTTAGTGAACATTTCTCCTTTTGCCAAGAAAATCTATCCACCTGACAGGTGTGGCATATCGAGAAACTGATTAAACAGCATTATCATTACTCAGGTGCACCTTGTGCTGGGGACAATAAAAAGCCACTAAATGTGTTTTGTCACACAACACAATGCCACAGATGTCTCAAGTTTTAAGGGAGTGTGCAATTGGCAGGTAGGTAGCTGACTGCAGGAATATCCACTGGAGCTGTTCACTTAGGGGTGTACTCACTTTTGTTGCCAGTGGTTTAGACATTAATGGCTGTGTGTGGAGTTATTTTGAGGGGACAGCAAATTTACACTGTTATACAAGCTGTACACTCACTACTTTACATTGTAGCAAAGTGTCATTTCTTCAGTGTTGTCACATGAAAAGATATACTCAAATATTTACAAAAATGTGAGGGGTGTACTCACTTTTGTGATATACTGTATATATATAGCACCAGTCACAAGTTTAGACTCACCTACTCATTCAAGGGTTTTTATTTTTTACAATTTTCTACATTGTAGAATAATAGTGAAGACATCAAAACTATGAAATAACACATATGGAATCATGTAGTAACCAAAATAAAGTGATAAACAAATCAAAATATATTTTACATTTGAGATTCTTCAAAGTAGCCACCCTTTGCCTTGATGACAGCTTTGCACACTCTTGGCATTCTCTCAACCAGCTTCATTAATTATGTAATGGTGGAGACGCAGGGCAGCGTTCATATATGGTCGATTCCGTGGGAAAGTCAGCCTGAACATGCTCACTCCACAGCTAGCTTGAAACGTCACAGATGGAGCTGTCCAACTGGTACCTTTTCTATAGCTCCATCGGTTCATTGTCAAGGAGAGCGGTCACATGTGATGAGATGAGAAGCAGAGGATCACTAGTTTGAGCACAGTATGGGGACAGTGACAATGGAGGCTAAACTGGCACACTAACGTTAGTTACACATGAACAAATTAATTAATTTTGTCCATTACAGAGACCGAGGCCAAGTCTCACAAGAAATGCTTTTCATTCAGTCATATTTCATGGCTTTTAGAAAAGGTTTACGGAGCTTGTTTTAAAAAATATATGTATTTGACATTTTTAACAAGTTCTGTATATCAGATGTTAATGAAGCAATACAGACCACATTGAAGTGTCTTGAATTGTTCTTGCCTGTTCTACAGTTTTTTAAAGATAGGGTGGTTGACTGGGACAGGCAATGTAACATCCATAATGTTTTGAGAAAATGTTTTTGTAAAACATGAACCGAAACTTACATTGGATCATCTTGAAACTTTCTCTCTAAAGCTACCTTTCATCAAGGTTTTATATGGTCTACTGGTTTTTCTCTGTTCATTGGCAGAATCCTTTTTCAGTGTTATGATATTCATAACATCCATATCCACCAGTCTATCTTCCTGTCAACTAACAGAACTCTGCTGGTTGTCCTGGTAACAGATACCAGTGGGCAGATCGATTGTATTTGTTCAAACTAAACTACTTACTTTGATGTGTCAAATCTGATCCTTTCTTCTCTTCTCCTCCTCTCACAGTTCCACTCAGCCCCGTTGTTTTCCTGCAGTCCACCAGCAGCACAAACAACCTCTTCATACCCAGTAAGGCGCTACCGGGAGAGGCACGACACGAGGACTCCAGGAGGGAGGAAGGGCTAGCATTGTCCTGGTAACCATAAAGAGGGGACACAGACACATATCATTATGGATGCTGAGGTCACTGTTGTCATAAACTGCTTTACAGAAACCCATCCCAGACCCCGATAGAGCAAGCTGTATGCTAGACCAGACCAAGCTGTACCATCTGGTGTTCTGATCTGGAGAGACTCTTCTCTGCCTCGTCAGCATCAGGATGTTGTTGAGGCTCCCCAGAGGATCCACTATAGTCATGTCTCTCTCCTGTGTGAATGAGAACAGCAACAGAGTCTTACAAAAAGGCATGAATATGTCTAACATCATCATTTTATAAAATATTGTGATGCAAATGTTAAAGGGTTGTTCCACTAAATGGCCTGTTGCATCCCTTTGATATTTAAGTAGAAATTATGCACCAATATTGAATTTTAAAAGCCTGTTATATTAGATGAGGTGCACTTTAATGTAGACCACGTGGAGAATTCAATACATCTAATTTAAAAGTCCCAAAAATATATGAACCAATGGCAGATTGACCCTTTAGCAATTCCTACAGTACTGAACAACATATTCAAGTGTAGAACGTCAGTAGAATGCCCCTTAAAAACCCCACGGTGGTTCAACAAATGCCTACTTTGTGCCCGTTATTAATTATTGTTTGTAAGACAGTACTCACTGGTCTTAATCTGATATTCAGTCTCCTCCTTTTTCACTCCCAAAACGTCTTCCTTCTTCTCTTTTATTGAGATAGCCTCCTCTTCCTCTTTTACTCTAAAATGTTCTTCCAATGTTATGGCATCTTCCTCCTTTTTGACAACCTCTTTCACTGTAATATCATCCTCTTCCTCCTTTTTCATTCTGAAAGCTTCTTCCTCTCCTTTCATCACAGCTTCTTTCTCCGTCGAGGTTAGTGACCTCATGATCCGGACGATTAGCTTAGTGCAGTATCAATTTAACACATTTGCAAATTTAACAAGCAAATTACGTTTAAATTAACTAGTAAAAACGTGAACACATTTTTGTTCTAAACACTAAGAGTAATATACACAAGATTGGTCTAAAAAGCTTCAATGTTTCGGTTTTATGTTAACTAGCAAGCTACCGCGTGGTTAAATCAGCATGTTGTTGCTGGTGAAGAAGCTGCCCATCTCGTCCACTAGATTATACGTCACACAAGAAGCATTATCCTGAAAGACGCACATCGCCATCTGCTGACTGGAGTGGGTAACGCAGACTGGAGAAAAATCTCCCTTACGATGTTTATTCTGGCAAGCAATGTCATAAGAAGTCATTTAAAAAGAACAAGATGTTATGTTTTCTCATACTTCTTACTGCCAATACTTTAACACAGTTCATCCTCCATGGAGTTAGACAGACCCTGGTGGAAAGCGGTGACCAGAGCCTCAGTAGTCCACCCACTCTCTGTGGCGACGCCTGTAGCACTGGGTGATGAGACTTGGGCATTGGCTCCTCCTGGGTTGGAGTTGCCAATACAGGGCTAAAATTAAATTGTACTACACCAGCTCTGACGCTCGTCTTATGTGGCAGGGCTTGCATACTATTACAGACTACAAAAGGGAAGCACAGCCGCGAGCTGCCCAGTGACACGAGCCTACCAGACGAGCTAAATCACTTCCATGCTTCTATGCTTCTATGCTTCTATGCTTCTATGCTCGCTTCGAGGCAAGCAACACATCGGTTCTCCATAGCATGAGTAACACCTTAAACAGGTCAACATTCACAAGGCCGTGGGGCCAGACGGATTACCAGGACCACTGAGTAACACCTTAAACAGGTCAACATTCACAAGGCCGTGGGGCCAGACGGATTACCAGGACCACTGAGTAACACCTTAAACAGGTCAACATTCACAAGGCCGTGGTGCCAGACGGATTACCAGGACCATTGAGTAACACCTTAAACAGGTTAACATTCACAAGGCCGTGGTGCCAGACGGAGTACCAGGACCATTGAGTCTGCTGATAAGAATGCGGTGATTGACAGAGTCAAAAGCCTTGGCCAGGTCGATGAAGACTGCTGCACAGTACTGTCTCTTATCGATTGCTGTTATGGCGGTTATGATATCGTTTAGGACCTTGAGTGTACGGCTAAAGGCTATAAGAACTGGTTGTCTAGTGCCTTAGGAACAGAGAATAAAAGGAGCAGGTTTTTGGGCGTGGTAGAATAGATTCAGGGCATAATGTACAGACAAGGGTATGGTAGGATGTGAGTACAGTGGAGGTAAACCTAGGCATTGAGTGACGATGAGAGAGGTTGTGTCTCTGGAGGCACCAGTTAACCCAGGTGAGGTCTCCCCGTGTGTGGGGGTGGGACAAAAGAGCTATCCAAGGCATGTTGAGCGGGACTTGGTGCTCTACAGTGAAATAAAACAATAGTAACTAACCTAAACAGCAATAGACAAGGCATATTGATATTAGAGAGAGGCATAAAGCAATCAAAGGTGTTGATCAGCTAAAACAACAACGGGTAAATGGCCATGAATGGGCAGAGGGGGTCAGTTAGGTACACGCAGGACCTGAGTTCGAGGCTGGGGCCGACAGGTAAACTAAATGAGGTACAGTGTTAATGAACAGTCCAGCAGGCATCAGCTGTGTAGCCAAGTGATCATAGGGTCCAAAGAGCAGCAATAGGTGAGTCAGGGAGCCGTTCAGTAGTCGCTACTACGCTAGGCAAGCGGGAGACACGGCGTTCAGAAAGCTAGCGGGCCGGGGCTAGCAGATGGGTCTTCGGCGATATCACAACGGAAAAGCCTGTTGAAACCACATCGGACGATTACGTCGGCAGAACAGTCGTGATGGATCGGCGGGGCTCCTGTAAGGAAGTGCTATTTCTTATGCAGGTGACCAGCCTACTGCTATTACATTGCTATAACTGAGACAACGTATTTTCACAGTAAAACATGTTAGGTCCCATACAGGATAGCTCCCACACCCACAGCACACACACATTACACACACTAACTGCCGAGGACACACAGATAAGACATACACCCACACATTGGGAGGAAGAGACAGCCTTGACTTGCAGAAACCAGCGCACACACCTAATCTCCTTTCTAGCCGAACATTGTGTGACTGAGGACAGCGCACACACCTAATCTCCTTCTTAGCTGAACATTGTGTGACAAGGAACGGCATGACAAGACTCAGAGGGATGACGGACGGCCCAACAGGGCCAATCCAAGAAGACTACACCTCAGCCTGAACCAACCCGAAGACCCGATCTTCTAGAATCAACCTACTTTCTGTACTGTATATAACATACATGCACTCTGTTATCTGCGCTTCTTTTCTGCTGGTTCCTTAAGAACCGAATGAAATGGGCCTGTATACGTTGTACCAGATATCTTTACTCATAATTAAACTGTCACTTGTCATACAATAGACCACCTTGTCTGAATCGATCCTTGACCGGCTCACCCTCCTACATATCCCATTATCAACACTCCGTGTTGACAATAAAGGGTCCAGGCCAATTGGAAAAAGAGGTAGTCTAGCCCAAGAATTAGCTGTTATTACTTCGTCGGCTAGCCGGGAGATGCGCCTAGCTCAAGGCTAACTGGTGCAGGCTTCGGGACAGAGGCGTTAGCCACAATAGCCACTCGGTTGCAGCAAGCTGGCAGCAATGATCTGGTGTAATGGTCCAGAGCATGCGTCAGGAATCCCGGTGATGTGGTAGAGAAAAGCAGTCCGATATCCTCTGGTTTGATATCGCGCTGTGCAGACTGGCAGGAAGCTGGTGTCTGAGCTAAAGGTGAAGACCGCTAGCAGTGGCTAACAATGACTAGTAGCTAGTTTGCTGGCTAGCGTCTGATGGAGGTTCCAGTTATAAGGTATATTTAAAAAATGATGAACCAACTCCTTTTCCATATTTCTATAAGAGCCCCCGTGACCCAATTCACATCGGACTAAGCAAACCACAGCATGGTTGCGGATAGTTAAATATCCACTCTACATAACGAAAAGTGAGCTGTGGTTGCGGATAGTTAAATATCTACATAACGAAAAGTCACTTACGTTCCAAATAACGGGAGGACTTGTTCTCAACCATACAGGAACAGGAAACGTGGGAGCTTTTGCTCTACACGTGAAATGTTTTGAACTCTGAAATATTGATCACTCAAGAAGAAGTGAGTCCTCGGTGACAGCCTAACAGACAGCAGCTGGAAAGGTAGCAAATCTAGTACGACGACACTGACCGACGTGGACCAATCTCCAGAGAGAGAGGTGGACCTTTCAGACCACGTGACCACACCACAAGAGTTAGATTCAGGAAAATTATAACTTTGTAATCTGAACATTTTCCGTGGTGCCCCGACTTCCTAGTTAGTTAAATTTACATGATTTGTTTAATCACGTAATAATAACTACAGAGAATTGATTTGATAAAATAACAGTCTTCCCCTTTAATGATACTAAAGACAAGACAATATAGTTTATTGTACAGTCGTGGCCAAAAGTTTTGAGAATGACACAAATATTAGTTTTCAAAGTCTGCTGCCTCAGTTTGTATGACGGCAATTTGCATATACTCCAGAATGTTATGAAGAGTGATCAGATGAATTGCAATTAATTGCAAAGTCCCTCTTTGCCATGGAAATGAACAGAATCCCCCAAAAAGATTTCCCCTGCATTTCAGCCCTGCCATAAAAGGACCAGCTTACATCATGTCAGTGATTCTCTCGTTAACTTCTTTGGGACTGGTGGGCAGTATTGAGTAGCTTGGATGAATGAGGTGCCCAGAGTAAACTGCCTGCTACTCTGGCCTAGTTGCTAATATTTGCATATTATTAGTAGATTTGGATAGAAAACACTCTGAAGTTTCTAAAACTGTTTGAATGATGTCTGTGAGCATAACAGTTCTCAGGCAAAAACCTGAGAAAAAATTCAACCAGGAAGTGGGAAATCTGAGGTTTGAAGTTTTTCAACTCATTCCCTGTCGAAGACACAGTGTCTATGGGGTCATCTTGCACTTCCTAAGCTTCCACTAGATGTCAACAGTCTTTAGAACATTGTTTGATGCTTCTACTGTGAAGTGGGGGCTCTTAAGGGCTGTTTGAGCCAGGTGTCTGGCAGAGTGCCAAGAGCTCGTGACGCGCGTTCACGTGAGTGTTAGCTTGCGTTCCATTGCATTTCTACAGACAAAGGAATTCTCCGGTTGGAACATTATTGAAGATTTATGATAAAAACATCCTAAAGATTCTATACTTCATTTGACATGTTTCTACGAACTGTAATGGAACTTTTCGTCTGAACTTTCACATGGACTTGCTGTCGCGATTTTGGATTGTGTACTAAACGTTCGACCAAATAGGAGGTATTTGGACATAAATGAGGGACTTTATCGAACAAATCAAACATTTATTGTGGAACTGGGATTCCTGGGAGTGCATTCTGATGAAGATCATCAAACGTAAGTGAATATTTCTAATGCTATTTCTGACTTCTGTTGACTGCACAACATGGCGGATATCTGTTTGGCTGTTTTGTTGTCTGAGGGCCGTACTCAGATTATTGCATGGTGTAAAGCTTTTTTGAAATCTGACACAGTGGTTGCAATTGAGAAGTTTATCTAAAGTTCCATGTATAACACTTGTATTTTCATCAACATTTATGATGAGTATTTCTGTAAATTGATGTGGCTCTGCAAAATCACCGGATGTTTTGGAACTACTGAACATAACACGCCAATGTAAACTCAGATTTTTTTATATAAATATGAACTTTATCAAACAAAACATATATGTATTGTGTAACATGAAGTCCTATGAGTGTCATCTGATGAAGATCATCAAAGGTTAGTGATTCATTTGATCTCTATTTCGGCTTTTTGTGACTACTCTCTTTGGCTGGAAAAATGGCTAAGTTTTTCTGTGACTTGGCTCTGACCTAACATAATCGTTTGTGATGCTTTCGCCATAAAGCCTTTTTGAAATGAGACACTGTGGCTGGATTAGCGAGAAGTTTATCTTTAAAATGGTGTAAAATACTTGTATGCTTGGGGAATCTTAATTATGAGATTTCTGTTGTTTTGAATTTGGTGCCCTGCACTTTCGCTGGCTGTTGATGAGGTGGGACGCTACCGTCCCGAATATCCCAGAGAGGTTAACACAGATGTGAGTGTTGACGAGGACAAGGCTGGCAATCACTCGGTCATACTGATTGAGTTCGAATAACAGACTGGAAGCTTCAAAAGGAGGGTGGTGCTTGGAATCATTGTTCTTCCTCTGTCCAACCATGGTTACCTGCAAGGAAACACGTGCCGTCATCATTGCTTTGCACAACAAAGGCTTCACAGGCAAGGATATTGCTGCCAGTAAGATTGCACCTAAATCAACCATTTATCGGATCTTCAAGAACTTCAAGGAGAGCGGTTCAATTGTTGTGAAGAAGGCTTCAGGGTGCCCAAGAAAGTCCAGCAAGCACCAGGACCGTCTCCTAAAGTTGATTCAGCTGCGGGATCGGGGCACCACCAGTACAGAGCTTGCTTACGAATGGCAGCAGGCAGGTGTGAGGGCGGCAGGCAGGTGTGAGTGCATCTGCATGCACAGTGAGGCAAAGACTTTTGGTGGATGGCCTGGTGTCAAGAAGGGCAGCAAAGAAGCCACTTGTCTCCAGGAAAAACATCAGGGACAGACTGATATTCTGCAAAAGGTACAGGGATTGGACTGCTGAGGACTGGGGTTAAATCATTTTCTTTGATGTATCCCCTTTCCGGTTGTTTGGGGCATCGGGGAAAAAAGCTTGTCCGAAGAAGACAAGGTGAGCGCTACCATCAGTCCTGTGTCATGCCAACAGTAAAGCATCCTGAGACCATTCATGTGTGGGGTTGCTTCTCAGCCAAGGGAGTGGGCCCACTCACAATTTTGCCTCAGGACACAGCCATGAATAAAGAATGGTACCAACACATCCTCCGCGACCATCTTCTCCCAACCATCCAGGAACAGTTTGGTGACGAACAATGCCTTTTCCAGCATGGTGGAGCACCTTGTCATAAGGCAAAAGTGATAACTAAGTGGTTTGGGTAACAAAACATCAATATTTTGGGTCCATGGCCAGGAAACTCCCCAGACCTTAATCCCATTGAGAACTTGTGGTCAATCCTCAAGAGGCAGGTTTTTGTACAAACAAAAACCCAAATTCTGACAAACTCCAAACATTGATTATGCAAAAATGGGCTGCCATCAGTGGATTGCAGAGGTCTTGAAAAAGAAGAGTCAACACTGCAAATATCGACTCTTTGCATCAACTTCATGTAATTGTCACTGAAAGCCTTTGACTTTAATGCTTGTAATTATACTTCAGAATTCCATAGTAACATCTGACAAAAATATCTAAAGACACTGACGCAGCAAACTTTGCGGAAATTAATATTTGTGTCATTCTCAAAACTTTTGGCCACGACTGTAGGATACATGATAGTGACAAAACATGGAGTAGGGTTGGATATAGTCATGGTAGGATACATGATAGTGGCAACACATGGAGTAGGGTTGGATATAGTAATGGTAGGATACATGATAGTGGCAACACATGGAGCTGGGTTGGATATAGTCATGGTAGGATACATGATAGTGGCAACACATGGAGTAGGGTTGATATAGTCATGGTAGGATACATGATAGTGACAACACATGGAGCTGGGTTGGATATAGTCATGGTAGGATACATGATAGTGGCAACACATGGAGTAGGGTTGATATAGTCATGGTAGGATACATGATAGTGGCAACACATGGAGTAGGGTTGGATATAGTCATGGTAGGATACATGATAGTGACAACACATGGAGTAGGGTTGGATATAGTCATGGAAGGATACATGATAGTGGCAACACATGGAGTTGGGTTGATATAGTCATGGTAGGATACATGATAGTGACAACACATGGAGTAGGGTTGATATAGTCATGGTAGGATACATGATAGTGACAACACATGGAGTAGGGTTGGATATAGTCATGGTAGGATACATGATAGTGACAACACATGGAGTAGGGTTGGATATAGTCATGGTAGGATACATGATAGAGACAACACATGGAGTAGGGTTGGATATAGTCATGGTAGGATACATGATAGTGACAACACATGGAGTAGGGTTGGATATAGTCATGGTAGGATACATGATAGTGACAACACATGGAGTAGGGTTGGATATAGTCATGGTAGGATACATGATAGTGGCAACACATGGAGTTGGGTTGGATAACATCCTCTTTGAAAGGTTCATTGTACTCTTTAACTATGCTTCCTTTACTGATGACCTGAACAGATCATTTTTACCCTTTTAAAAATAGTTGTCAGCTATCCAGATATAATGGTCAAGAGGTTGTGAAGGGGCCCTTGAACACATGTTGTGTTTAGGTACATATGTTTTCTGTTTATGAAGGAATAAAGGATTGACAGGATATAGACCACAAAAAATAATATATAATTGTATTCTTTAACGATGTGCCCTTTACTAATGACTTAAACAGATCATTTTACCCTTTTACCCCAGGGGGCAAATTCAGGGCCCTTCACTGCTGTAGAAATGTTTTGGTACCCTTCCCCAGATCTGTGCCTCAACACAATCCTGTCTCGGAGCTCTACGGACAATTCTTTCGACCTCACGGCTTGGTTTTTGCTCTGACATGCACTGTCAACTGTGAGACCTAAAATCGACAGGTGTGTTCTTTCCAAATCATGTCCAATCAAGTTGTAGAAACATCTCAAGGATGATAAATGGAAACAGGATGCACCTGAGCTCAATTGAGTCACATAGCAAAGGGTCTGAACAATTATGTACATGTGATATTTTTTAAAAACATGTTTTACATTTGTTTTATTTAATCAATTGTAGAATAAGGTTGTAACATAACAAAATGTGGAAAAAGTCAAGGGGTCTGAATACTTTCCAAAGGCACTGTAAGTGATTGAGACAGCATAATTTCTATATTTTAATTCAAAATAATTGACCCATAAGAGAACATGACCAAAGCAATGCGTGACCCATGCAGAATTAAAACTATATTCATCTCAATGAGAAATATAATCTAATAAACAAATGGTTGCATAACCAAAGACATGAAAACTGGTGGGAACATTGTATTTAGCTAGGATTTCATAAGGCCAGGAAGGTCATTGAGAATAACAATAGACAATAGTTATTGTTGCTAGTTTAGCGATGAAGACAGTGAAGGTTCATGAATGTTGGATCCACCCATTTTTTCCCCCCATTTTCACCATTCTTGACAAACCCAAATCCAACTGCCTGTAGCTCAGGACCTGAAGCAAAGATATGCATTTTCTTGATAGCATTTGAAAGGAGACTGAAGGTTACGGAAATGTGAAAGGAATGTTGTGGAATATAACACATTAGATCTGGTGAAAGATAACGCAAAGAAGAAAAAAAAATCATTTTTTTTGTAACATCATCTTTGAAACGCAAGAGAAAGGCCATACTGTATTATTCCAGCACAGGCGCTATTTCGATTTTGGCCACTAGATGGCATCAGTGTGTGTGTAAAGTTTTAGACTGGTAACGTCAGGAATGAGCGAGCGACATGACATTTAGAATGAATTCACCCAGGTGTCCCACACCAGTTGCCCAAATGTACCCAAGTGGCCAAATTGGTAAAGTGATACATTTTCAAGCAAATAACTATATACAACATACAAAAATTATATGCCAACACCCCCCCCCCCCCAAAAAAAAAAGAATGAAAAAAAAATAATCCAAATGACACACTTTAGAATGACAGTATTTGGAAGATCCTCAGTCCTCTACACAATATCCTGCTGCTGATGCCAAGGCCCATAACAGTCTCTTTCTGGTGTAGATCCTCAGTCCTCTACACAATATCCTGCTGCTGATGCCAAGGCCCATAACAGTCTCTTTCTGGTGTAGATCCTCAGTCCTCTACACAATATTCTGCTGCTGATGCCAAGGCCCATAACAGTCTCTTTCTGGTGTAAAGCAGAGGGTAACAGAACAAGCGGTGCAGGCGACAGCGCATTTCCTGTGACACAGAACACAACGACGCCTCCCCACTGTGCCCTTTTTACCCCGAGGCACATTCATGCCTGCAGATAAGAATTTGGGAATGTGAACACCACTGGCGGCATGAGTAGAAGGGACATAATGTGATGCAGTGGACATGTTGTAGCCAGCAAGCTCCTGGATGAGCAGCTCTCTGAAGGCTAGCGGTGTCATGGAGGTCTGTCTACAGCTCTGAGCCATTTCCTTATGAAGGACGAATGCATTCACCACAGCAATGTCAATGAAGTGATAGAACAATGTCCTGTACCATTTCATTGTCTTGTGAAGAACATTGTTGTAGCCTATCAGAGCGTCTGACTTGTCCACACCTCCCATGCTCTTGTTGTAATCCTTCACAGCAGCAGGAATGGGGACATCTTTAGTGGTCCATGCATCATTAGCATCCTTCACACGCCTGTTGACGTGATCGCCACTGAAGGATTTGTGGATACTGGAGCACATGACCACCTCTCTGGTGTCCATCCACTTAACAAAGAGCAGGTCGTGTTTACGAATCCATCGCATGGTCCCCCTTTCTGCCCTCTTAGGCATGTCGTTCACCTTGGTTTTCGGAAAGCCCTGTCTGTTGGTACGGATGGTGCCACAAGCCCACACATCCTGCTTCCTCAGGTTTGTAAACAGGGTAGGGCTTGTGTAGAAGTTGTCCATAAACAGTTTGTAGCCCGTCCCCAGCAGCTGAAAATCCAACAACTCCATAACGGAATCATAACTGAGTCCCTTACCGGTCGCAAAACTGCTGTCCCCCTCACAAACAAACACATTCCACGTGTAGGCACACACAGAATCGGCCAAAACAAAGAGTTTGTACCCACACAGCTTGTTAGGCATATGTTGTTTGAGGCCAATTCTAGCCTTTGAGGCTACCGTCCTCTCATCTATGGACAGGTTCTGGTTGGGCTGAAAATGGGTCTTGCAGGCCTCAACCATGCTGGAGTAGAGAGGTTTGATTTTGCAGAGCCTATCAAAGCTTGCTGTGCCTCTCTTCTTGTCATTGACCTCGTCAACTTGTGGGTCACTGATATGAAGCGCCCGTGAGATAGTCAGAAACCTTTTACAGGATATGACAGTGGTGGGGAAAGGCAGTTGGTAGAGAGGTGACGTTTTCCAGTAGTCCTTCAGGGTTTTCAACTTCACCAACCCCATGTAAATAACCAGTGAGATGTAACAGTACAGGTCTTGGATGGAAATGGGCTTCCATGCCTCTTTCTTGCCTGCTTGTTTCTTAGCCCCATACTTGTTGGTGTTAGAAACCAGCGAATCAAGAACTGACAAGGAGAAAAACATCTGGAAAAGATGACGGGGGCTGTACTCTGCAGTCATGTCCAGCTGAGGTCCTGGCTGCCTTTTCGGTCTAAATGTTGGTGGAAGTGGCTCCACATCATCTTCTAGCACAGTGTGCCAACGGTCCTCTGCCTCGGTGGTAGTTGTCGCCGGTTCACTGGCCCTCCTCCGCTTCTGGGCTGGCTTCTTCACACCTCTAGATGGCCGGGCGGGGGAAGGTGTGGAGCCGGAGGCAGCAGGGGTCCGGCTGGATGAACCAGCTTCAGCGTCTGAATTAGTGGTGGATGGACACCTTGACATTGGGGGTTCCCATTGTTCATCCGAGTCCCTGGCACTGTGTAAGAAAAAACAATCAGTAAGAATACTTTTACAGATGAGCCCGGTATCAACACGTGAATTAAACAGATATCTATTATATAGAGTAGAGGGAACACAATCACTATGGTGAAGAGCTGTTCCCTTCCACTCCGGCCATTGTTGTGGGCCGCCCTCCCCTCACCAGCCCCCAATGGATATTTATATAACAATGGAATGGAGTAGAACGGAACAGCAAACACTCACCTCACCACAGTGACCATGTTACCTCTACTCCACACAGTCACCTCACCACAGTGACCATGTTACCTCTACTCCACACAATCACCTCACCACAGTGACCATGTTACCTCTACTCCATACAATCACCTCACCACAGTGACCATGTTATCTCTACTCCATACAATCACCTCACCATGTTCCCCACAGTGTGGAGTAGAGGGAACACGGTCACTGTGGTGAGGTGATTGTGTGGAGTAGAGGGAACACGGTCACTGTGGTGAGGTGATTGTGTGGAGTAGAGGGAACACGGTCACTGTGGTGAGGTGATTGTGTGGAGTAGAGGTAACACGGTCACTGTGGTGAGGTGATTGTATGGAGTAGAGGGAACACGGTCACTGTGGTGAGGTGACTGTGTGGAGTAGAGGTAACACGGTCACTGTGGTGAGGTGATTGTATGGAGTAGAGGGAACATGGTCACTGTGGTGAGGTGATTGTATGGAGTAGAGGGAACACGGTCACTGTGGTGAGGTGATTGTATGGAGTAGAGGGAACATGGTCACTGTGGTGAGGTGATTGTGTGGAGTAGAGGTAACACGGTCACTGTGGTGAGGTGATTGTGTGGAGTAGAGGTAACACGGTCACTGTGGTGAGGTGACTGTGTGGAGTAGAGGTAACACGGTCACTGTGGTGAGGTGATTGTGTGGAGTAGAGGGAACACGGTCACTGTGGTGAGGTGATTGTATGGAGTAGAGGGAACACGGTCACTGTGGTGAGGTGATTGTATGGAGTAGAGGGAACATGGTCACTGTGGTGAGGTGACTGTGTGGAGTAGAGGTAACACGGTCACTGTGGTGAGGTGATTGTGTGGAGTAGAGGGAACACGGTCACTGTGGTGAGGTGATTGTATGGAGTAGAGGGAACACGGTCACTGTGGTGAGGTGATTGTATGGAGTAGAGGGAACATGGTCACTGTGGTGAGGTGATTGTGTGCTGTTCCATTCTACTACATTCCATTGATATAAAACCTATTGATATTGATTATATAAATAATATATTGATTATATAATATAGATATATTCACACACACACAATGTATAGCCAAGCGTACTTTACACATTTCATTACTGATTATATTTTTTTAATATTGCAAATAAAATTGAATGGATCCATCTCTAATGGATAATATTTGATATTATTAATTTCAAATCACGGCATTATCATGAGAAGAACGCACCAGTCCAAAACTATGTCCTCGCCATGTAGAAACATATCTTCCGTCTGGGAGTCAAAGCTGTGTTCGCTCAGTGACTCGTCTTCGTCCTGTAGTAATTCTGTGTCACTTTCCCCATCTCCAGTGTGTGTCCCCTCATGTCTGTTCAGGCTTCCTAACTTGGTAAAACTCTTTCCAATCTGGGAGCAGAGGTGTCGTCTTGCTGGTTCGGACGTCTCTGGTTCCTCCAAGTTCGCTTTTCCTCCTGCCAAAGACAGTGTTCATTTTAAGAGGGAACAGAATTAAATCTCCACATGATAAAACTGCCTTGCTATGAGGTTTAATCCAAATCAGATCCCCTCAACCTGGGGCCAGTTTTCAAACATTTAATCATTTAAAACAATCTTGGTGTGATTTTAAAACAAATGTTGTAGAGCTTCCTGGTAATATGTTGACCTACTTATTAATTCTGTATTAGAAGTCAGAATGCAAACAACTAGACAGTTGTGGGACACAGACGTCGATGGATTCCTATCCATCAGGTGGTTCTAAATATATACAACCTTCATAGTTGTAAGATACATAAGTTCACTTTTTCCATACGCGCAAAAAGCTTATTTCAATCATTTTGTGCTTACATTTTTTTGTAGCCCTTTGCCAAGATAATCCATCCACCTGACAGGTGTGGCATGTCAAGAAGCCGATTAAACAGCATGATCATTACACAGGTGCACCTTGTGCTGGGGACAATAAAAGGCCACTAAAATGTGCAGTTTTGTTACACAATGCCACAGATGGCTCAAAGGAGTGTGCAATTGCCGTGCATGAATATCCACTGGAGCTGTTACCAGAGAATTAAATGTTAATTTCTCTACTATAAGTCACCTCCAATGTCGTGTTTGAGAATTTGGCAGTATATCCAACTGACCACGTATAACCACGCCAGTCCAGGTCCTCCACATTGTCTTAGACCAGCCACCCAGACAGCTTCGTTTCCTGGGCCTGGCTCCCCAGTGGGTGGGACTAGCTCCCCAGTGGGTGGATGGCTGCGCCCCTGCCCAGTACTGTGAGGTCCATAGATTAGGGCCTATTTAATTTATTTACATTGACTGATTTCCTTAACTTTCTATGGCTGCAAGGGGCAGTATTGAGTAGCTTGGATGAAACGGTGTCCATTGTCAACGGCCAGCTCCTCCGTCTCAGTTGCTAATATATGCATATTATTATTATTAGTATTGGATAGAAAATACTCTAACGTTTCCAAAACTGTGAAAATATTGTCTGTGAGTATAACAGAACTGATATTGCAGGCGAAACCCTGGGGAAAATCAAAACAGGAAGTGGCTTCTATTTTGAAAACTCCATGTTCCATAGCCTGCCTTTGCCTGATTTAAAGGGATGTGAACCAGATTCATTTTCCTATCACGTTCCCCAGGTGTCAACAGTCTTCAGACATAGTTTCAGGCTTTTATTTGGGATAATGAGCCAGAACGATAACATCGCGTCAAGTGGTCACATGAGTTTTGCTCGCCCAACAGAATCCGACAGCCATTGTTTTCCCCTCCTGTGAAAGACATTTGCGGTTGATATATTATCAATTATATATTTTAAAAACAACCTGAGGATTGATTATAAAAAAACGTTTGACATGTTTCTGTGGACATTATGGAAACTATTTAGAATTTTTGTCTGCGTTGTCTTGACCGCTCCTGTGGATTTCTGAACATAACGCGACAAACAAGCAAAGGTATTTTGGATATAAAAATCATCTTTATGGAACAAACAGAACATTTGCTGTCTAACTGGGAGTCTCGTGAGTGAAAACATCCGAAGATCAAAGGTAAACAATTAATTTGATTGCTTTTCTGATTTGTGACCGAGCTTCCTGATGCTAAGTGTACTTAATGTTTTGTCATGTGATCGATAAATTTACAAACGCTTGGATTGCTTTCGCTGTAAAAGCGTAATTTCAAAATCTGACACGACAGGTGGATTAACAAAAGGCTAAGCTGTGTTTTCCTATATTGCACTTGTGATTTCGTGAATATAAATATTTATAGTAATATTTATTGTAGGTAGCGCTATGCTATTCAGCGGTTGTTGATGACACTTATCCCGATATCAGGATTGCAGCCAAAACAAGTTAAATTAAATGTAAATAATTGACATTGTTGCAGGATGCTCTCGATGGTGCAGCTGTAGAACATTTTGAGGATCTGAGGACCCATGCCATATCTTTTCAGTCTCCTGAGGGGGAATAGGTTTTGTCTGTGTCCTCTTCATGCCTGTCTTGGTGTGCTTGGACCATGTTAGTTTGTTGGTTATGTGTAGTGCAGCTCTCAACCTGCTGCACTACAGCCCCGTGGATGAGGAAGTGAGAGAAAGTGAGATATATGTGGGGTTACATCTGGCCAGAGAGAGTAGGGGTTTGTAGGGGTGTTACTTGGTATATAGGCTGTCTCGCCGTTGTTCACTTTAATGTAGACCACGTGACCACATGGAGAATTCAATACGTCTAATTAAAAAGTCCCACAAAGATATGTACCAATGGCAGATTGCCCCTTCAACAATTCCTACAGTACTGAACAACATATTCAAGTGTAGAACTTAAGTAGAATGCCCCTTAAAAACCACACATTAGTTCAACAACTGCATAGTTTGTGCACGTTTTTAAATCAGTACTCACTGGTGGTAATCGGATGTTCAGTCTCCTCCTCCTCCCTTTTCACTCCCAAAACGTCTTTCTTCTCCTCTTTTACTGAGATAGCCTCCTCTTTCACTCCAAAATGATGTTCTTCCTCTTTCACTCCAAAATGTTCTTCCTCCTCTTTCACTCCAAAATGTTCTTCCTCTTTTTTCACTACATTCTCTTCTTTCAATGTTATGGCATCTTTCTCCTTTTTCATTCTGAAAGCTTCTTTCTCCGTCTTGCTTAGTGAGTTTATGCTCCGGGAGATTAGCCAAATGCTGTATCAATGTTGCTAATTTCACAAGCAAATGACGTTGAAATTAGCTAGTAGATAAGTAAACACAAGTATGTTCAAAGCACTAAGAGTAATATACAATAAATTGGTCTAAAACGCTTCAATGAATCGGTTTTATGTTTGCTAGCACACCACCACGTTGGTCAAATCAGTAGCCTTTTGTCGCTGTTATAGAAGCCTCCAGTTCCGTCCACTCGATTATACGTCACACAAGAAGCATCACCCGAAAGACGCTGATGCTAATGATCCACTATGTGTAGCTGTTAGCGATGATGCTAATGATCGACTATGTGTAGCTGTTAGCGATGATGCTAATGATCCACCATGTGTAGCTGTTAGCGATGATGCTAATGACAACCATCTTCTAGTTGATGGAAAAGCTTTCCCAAAAACGTTGTCAATTAAACGTCAACTACAAAGTAGTCTATGCCTCCCTGGCAGAATGATGAGCAAGGCTCTTGCTGGTGCCACTTAAATTAAAGGGTATCTACACCCAAAAATCACATTTTCAGATTTTCCTCAGACTTCAAAAATGGTCTCCTGATGTGGTTTAAGTATGGTTGTGGACTTACATCCAATTGTGTAGTTTCTCTATTAACAGTGTGATTTAGAGAGAGAAGAACAGGGACCACTCGGAAACCAAGGGGGAAACACTTGTGGAACCTACAAGAAATATGTGTATGAGACCAATAACATTTCATTTGATCTGATCTGTGGTCAGAGGTGTGCAGACAACAGATGGTGTTTATGGTGGAGAGGACTGTGGACTCAGTGGAGGACATCCCAGCCACTTGGCAGTGTTGACACTGCTACTTCCTGTCTGACTGGTAATAGGACTTCACTGCTACTTCCTATCTGACTGGTAATAGGACTTCACTGCTACTTCCTACCTGACTGGTAATAGGACTTCACTGCTACTTCCTATCTGACTGGTAATAGGACTTCACTGCTACTTCCTGTCTGACTGGTAATAGGACTTCACTGCTACTTCCTACCTGACAGGTAATAGGACTTCACTGCTACTTCCTACCTGACTGGTAATAGGACTTCACTGCTACTTCCTATCTGACTGGTAATAGGACTTCACTGCTACTTCCTATCTGACTGGTAATAGGACTTCACTGCTACTTCCTATCTGACTGGTAATAGGACTTCACTGCTACTTCCTATCTGACTGGTAATAGGACTTCACTGCTACTTCCTATCTGACTGGTAATAGGACTTCACTGCTACTTCCTATCTGACTGGTAATAGGACTTCACTGTCACTATCATGTATCCTGCCCTTGACAATGCCCAACTCCATGTGTTGCCACTATCATGTATCCTACTTGGCCGAAGCTTTGATCCAGTGGAAGAAGTATTGAGGAGCAGGGAGGTTAAAGGTCACTTCAGGATACAGCTGTTACTCTACACTATCCCTAGATAATACAGTAATGAGAGAAAATGTTGGGCATCAAATCCATTTTATATTTTTAACCTAATGCCGTTTGTTTTTTTCTCAAATTCCATTTTCTCTGTTTTGTTTTTCCAGATTTCTGATTTGTCCATGTTCTGTTTTTCTTTCAAAATAACACTGTTAATAGAGAAACTACACAATTGGATGTAAGTCCACAACAATACTTAAACCACATCAGCTGACCGTTTTTTTTTTCCTGAGAAAAATCTAAGAAAATGTTACTTTGGGGTGTAGATACCCTTTAATTAAAGTGGCACCAGTAAGAGCCTTACTCGGTTTGTGGTTGGTTCTCTGGAACACAAATCAAATCAAACTTTATTTGCCACATGCGCCGAATTAAACCTTACCGTGAAATGCTGAATACAACAAGGGTAGACTTTACCGTGAAATGCTGAATACAACAAGTGTAGACTTTACCGTGAAATGCTGAATACAACAAGTGTAGACTTTACCGTGAAATGCTGAATACAACAAGGGTAGACTTTACCGTGAAATGCTGAATACAACAAGTGTAGACTTTACCGTGAAATGCTGAATACAACAAGGGTAGACTTTACCGTGAAATGCTGAATACAACAAGGGTAGACTTTACCGTGAAATGCTGAATACAACAAGTGTAGACTTTACCGTGAAATGCTGAATACAACAAGGGTAGACCTTACCGTGAAATGCTGAATACAACAAGGGTAGACCTTACCGTGAAATGCTGAATACAACAAGGGTAGACTTTACCGTGAAATGCTGAATACAACAAGTGTAGACTTTACCGTGAAATGCTGAATACAACAAGTGTAGACTTCACCGTGAAATGCTGAATACAACAAGTGTAGACTTTACCGTGAAATGCTGAATACAACAAGTGTAGACTTCACCGTGAAATGCTGAATACAACAAGTGTAGACTTCACCGTGAAATGCTGAATACAACAAGTGTAGACTTCACCGTGAAATGCTGAATACAACAAGTGTAGACTTCACCGTGAAATGCTGAATACAACAAGTGTAGACTTCACCGTGAAATGCTGAATACAACAAGGGTAGACTTTACCGTGAAATGCTGAATACAACAAGTGTAGACCTTACCGTGAAATGCTGAATACAACAAGTGTAGACTTTACCGTGAAATGCTGAATACAACAAGGGTAGACTTTAACCGTGAAATGCTGAATACAACAAGGGTAGACTTTGCCGTGAAATGCTGAATACAACAAGGGTAGACTTTACAGTGAAATGCTGAATACAACAAGGGTAGACTTTACCGTGAAATGCTGAATACAACAAGTGTTGACTTTACCGTGAAATGCTGAATACAACAAGTGTAGACTTTACCGTGAAATGCTTACTTACAAGCCCTCAACCAACAGTGCAGTTCAAGAAGAAGAAAATATTTACCAAGTAGACTAAAATAAAAAGTAGCACAATAAGAACAACAATAACGAGGCTACATACAGGGGTACCCGAGTCAGTGTGCAGGGGTACAGGCTACTTGAGGTAATCTGTACATGGTGGTGGGGGGGGTGAAGTGACTATGCATAGGTGACTATGATATCATGTAAATTGTCCGGTGGTGATTTTTTATGAAATGATCAGCAGTCTAATGGCTTGGCGGGTAGAAGCTGTTGAGGAGCCTTTTGGTCCTAGACTTGGTGCTCTGGTACCGCCTGCCGTGCTGTCGAGGAGCCTTTTGGTCCTAGACTTGGTGCTCTGGTACCGCCTGCCGTGCGCTACCAGAGAAAACAGTCTATAACTTGGGGGACTGGAGTCTCTGATTATTTTATGGGCCTTCCTCTGACACCGCCTGGTATAGAGGTCCTGGATGGCAGAACAAATCACAACTGGATTGATGCAAATAATCATGATATCATTCTGCCAGGTAGGCCAGGGAGGCATAGACTACTAATAATCATGATATCATTCTGCCAGGTAGGCCAGGGAGGCATAGACTACTTTGTAGTTCACATTTAATTGACAAGGTTTTTTTGGATTAAGCTTTTCCATCAACCAGAAGATGGTTGTCATTAGCATCATCGCTAACAGCTATACGTAGTGGATCATTAGCATCATCGCTAACAGCTACACATAGTGGATCATTAGCATCATCGCTAACAGCTATACGTAGTGGATCATTAGCATCATCGCTAACAGCTATACGTAGTGGTAGACAAACTCACTCAGACAGGGGCATTTCCTGGCTGTTTCCTCTTCAGAAAGTTGAAGGAAATTACAAATCCCTGAGGTGAATTTAACAATGACTTGCAGGCAGTGGGTTCAGAATAACTGATGAGAAAAAATGAATACAGATTATACCACCACCCAAAAGGGCACTTTAGAGACTGGAAGGGCAAAGGGGCATGTGCTCTACACAGGTAGAGTCCTATCTGTCCATGTTGCCTTTTACAAAATGGGAAGTGCTTCATGTGGCAACAGCAACACTCACATAAATATCCCATATGCCGCTGGGTGAGAGAAGTTAGCATTGTTTTTGGGCAGCATTATGTGAGGTGTTAATATGTGTTGCTGATCAATTTAGCTCGGGGATATACCTCCCTTGTCTATCTGTCACCTAATCCTGTCTAATGGGCAGTGGCGTGCCGTGGGCTTGGGGCCTAATGGGCAGTGGCGTGCCGTGGGCTTGGGGCCTAATGGGCAGTGGCTTGCCGTGGGCTTGGGGCCTAACGGGCAGTGGCGTGCCGTGGGCTTGGGGCCTAATGGGCAGTGGCGTGCCGTGGGCTTGGGGCCTAACGGGCAGTGGCGTGCCGTGGGCTTGGGGCCTAACGGGCAGTGGCGTACCATGGGCTTGGGGCCTAATGGGCAGTGGCGTGCTGTGGGCTTGGGGCCTAATGGGCAGTGGCGTGCCATGGGCTTGGGGCCTAATGGGCAGGTCAGCCCTGGAGGAAAGGATTGTCTGTAAGAGAAAACATAACATCTGGTTGTTTTTAAATTACTTCTCATGACATTGCTTGCCAGAATTAACATTGTAATGGAGATTTTTCTTCCAATCTGCGTTTCCCACTCCAGTCAGCAGATGACGATGTGAGTATTTCAGGTGATGCTTCTTGCGTGACGTATAATCTAGTGGACGGAACAGGAGGCTTCTTCAACAGAGACAAAAGGCTACAGATACAACCGACGCGGTGATTTGCTATCGAACATAAAACTGAAATATTGAAGCTTTTTAGACCAATCTAGTGTAATAATAATAATAAGTAATCAAATTAAAGTAAGTAAGAAAGTAATAGTGTAATAAGTAATCTTGTGTATATTACTCTTAGTGTTTAGAACACAACTATGTTTACGTTTCTACTAGTTCATTTAAACGTAATTTGCTTGTTAAATTAGCACATGTTACATTGATACTGCACGAGGCTAATCGCCCGGAGCATGAGGTCACTAAACTAGACGTAGAAAGAAACTGGTGAAAGGAGAGGAAGAAGTTTTCAGGATGATAAAGGAGGAAGAGGAGGCTATCACATTGAAAGAAGAAGAGGATGATATTACAGGGAAAGAGGAAGATGGGAAAGAGGTTGTCAGAGTGGAAAAGGAGGAGGTAGAAGCTTTCAGAATCAAAAAGGAAGAAGGTGCCGTAACATTGAAAGAAGAGAATGTAGTGAAAGAAGAGGAAGAACATTTTGGTGTAAAAGAGGAAGAGGAGGCTATCTCAATAAAAGAGGAGGAGGAGACGGAAGTTCCGATTACCACCAGTGAGTACTGTCTTATAAACAGGGCCACAAACTATGTTGTTGTTGAACTAATGGGGTTGGTATAATTTGTTGTCCCAACGGGAATCTGTTCCAAAAACTTCGTAAAGTACAAGGTTGCCAACAAACGCGGCATTCAAAGTAGCATGATCAATTCACCGAGCTAACTAACTAGCTGCCGAATAGGCATCAACTCACCACGTAGTTTATTCTTAATGATTGTCCGTAGGCTACCAGAGTGGATTAACGTGGTGAGTGTAAAACGTCTTAAAATAGCCCACTCCCTACCCGGTATCTCATTCTACTGTTATACGACTCTGTATGCGTTGCTTGTTGGCAGCCTTGTTATTTACGAAGTTTTTGGAGCAGATTCCTGTTGGAACGTTCCACAAATTATACCCACCTGAGCTAATGTGAGTACTGTCTTAAACAGGGACACAAACTATGCCGTTGTTGAGCTAATGTGTGGTTTTAAAGGGGCATTCTACTGAAGTTCTACACTTGAATATGTTCTTAGGTACTGTAGGAATTGTTAAAGGGTCAATCTGCCATTGGTTCATATAATTTTGGGGGACTTTTAAATTAGATGTATTGAATTATCTATGTGGTCTATAATGAAGTGCACTTAATTTGGTATAACAGGCTTTTAAAATTCACTGTTGGAGCTTCATTTCTACTTAAAATATCAAAGGGGTGAAAAAAAGGCATGCATTTCGTGGAACGACCCTTTTGCATTTGCATCACAAACAATATATATATAAAAAAACATAATTGAGTGGCCAATTTAGGTCCTTTTTAGACATATTAATGGCTCTTGTAAGACCCTATGATTGCAATAAAAAAATCATAAGTTGACTTTGATGTTCTCAATCACACAGGAGAGAGACATGACTATTGTGGATCCTCTGGGGAGCCTCGACAACATCCTGATGCTGACGAGGAAGAGAAGAGTCTCTCCAGATCAGAACACCAGATGGTACAGCTTGATCTGGTCTAGCATACAGCTTGGTCTATCTGGGTCTGGGCTGGGTTTCTGTAAAGCACTTTGTCAACAGTGATATCAGCATCCATAATGATCTGTGTCCCCTCTTTATGGTTACCAGGACAACGCTAGCCCTTCCTCCCTCCTGGAGTCCATGTGTCGTGCCTCTCCTAGTTGCTCCTTACTGCTGGGTATGAAGAGGTTGTCTGTGCTGCTGGTGGACTGCAGGAAAACAACAGGGCTGAGTGGAACTGTGAGAGGAGGAGAAGAGAAGAAAGGATCAGATTTGACACATCAAAGTAAGTGCTGTAGTTTAGTTTGAACAAATACAATAGATCTGCCCACTGGTAGCTGTTCCCAATAGGGCTGTCCCCGACTAATACAAATACAGCTTTGCACACTCTTGGCATTCTCTCAACCATCTTCACCTGGAATGATTTTCCAACCGTCTTGAAGGAGTTCCCACATATGCTGAGCACTTGTTGGCTGCTTTTCCTTCACTCTGCGGTACAACTCATTCCAAACCATCTCAATTGGGTTGAGGTCGGTTGATTGTGGAGGCCAAGTCATCTGATGCAGCACTCCATCACTCTCCTTCTTGGTCCAATAACCCTTACACAGCCTGTAGGTGTGATGGGTCATTGTCCTGTTGAAAAACAAATGATAGTGACTACTAAGCTCAAACCAGATGTGATGGCGTATTGCTGCAGAACATTGTGGTAACCATGCTGATTAATTTCCCCCGGCACAAGGTGCACCTGTGTAATGACCATGCTGCTTAATCAGCTTCTTGATATGCCTGTCAGGTGGATGGAATATCTTGGCAAAGCGACGTAAACAAATTTGTGCACAAAATCGGAGAGAAATAAAGCTTTCATGCGTATCGAAAAAGTCACATTCTGTATCGTACAGCAAAGGTTATATATACAATCACCTGCATGAAAGGAATCCAGTGATGTCTGTGTCTTGAGTGTCGTAGAACTGTCTAGTTCTTTGTGTTCTAAAACAGAATGAGTAAAATAAGTAATGTAAACATAATATCATTAATTACCAGGAAGCTGTACCACATTTTGTTTTAAATTTTGAAATGTTTGAGAACTTAAATCTCATAACAAGGCAGTTTTATCATGTTAAGGTTTCATTCAGGTCTCTCTTTAAATAAACACTCTTTGGCAGGAGAAAAAAACAACTCGGAGGAACCAGAGCCAGAGATAGAGATGTCCAAACCAGCAAGACGACACCTCTGCTCCCAGATTGGAAAGAGTTTCATCAAGTTAGGAAACCTGAAAGTTCATGAGCGAATGTACACAGGGGAGCAGCCATACCATTGCGCCCACTGTGGAAAGAGTTTTAAACGGTTAGACACCCTGAAATCTCATGAGCGAACACATACAGGGGAGAAGCCTTTCCATTGCTCCCAGTGTGGAAAGAGTTTTAGCCAGGTAGGAAACCTGAAAACTCATGAGAGAATACACACAGGGGAGAAGCCTTTCCATTGCTTCCAGTGTGGAAAGAGTTTTAGCCACTTAAGAAATCTGAAATCTCATGAGCGAACACACACAGGGGAGAAGCCATACCATTGTGCCCAGTGTGGTGAGAGTTTTAGCCAGTCAGGAATCCTGAAAGCTCATGAGCGAACACACACAGGGGAGAAGCCTTTCCATTGCACCCATTGTGGAAAGAGTTTTAGCCAGTTAGTTAACATGAAAAGACATCAGCGGATACACACGGGAGCAAAGCCACACCATTGCTCCCAGTGTGGAAAGAGTTTTAGCCAGGTAGGAAACCTGAAAACTCATGAGCGAACACATACAGGGGAGAAGCCTTTCAATTGCTCCCAGTGTGCAAAGCGTTTTACCCATTTAGGAAATCTGAAAGAACATGTGAGACTGCACACAGGGGAGAAATCTTACAAGTGCTCAGACTGTGGGAAAACATATTGCTCATCACAGTCACTTAAACGTCATGTGAGAATCCACACAGGAGAAAATAATTACTTATCCTAGTGTGTAAATTGATATTTCACATCACATTGACTTAAAATTCATCAGAGAACATACACAGTGCTCCCATTGTCTTATATTGTTGACTGAGAATGGGTTTACTTGTTTATACCATATGAAATTAAATTAATAATTGTACCAAGTATACTCAAACATATATTTGTATGTTTTTATTAGAAAACATTAATTGAATATGGAGTTGTCAGTTTCAATGTAGGATAGATCAGGTTCCATGTGTTTAAATTGTCATTTTTTAAACTGTGTGTGTTTATCTGGGTGTCATTCCTCCAGCACCACAGATTAATTAACAAGTGATATTTGGATGTGATGCATTTGTTCCATTGTTGACATTTGCATTGTTGGCCCACTGATGATTTAATGAAATGAAAATGTTCAGACTCTGTAATGGAAAATGTTAATTGTTTGTGCGTCCACATAACTGAGTATGTGACTAACCTTGTGAAACTGTCCAATTATAATCTCCTGTTCTTGGGAGTATCATTCTGTGTTGCAAACCAATTTGCACCTGTGTCCTTGTATGAACAAAGTCCCGCCCAGGAACAGGAAACTATAAAGATATGTGCTCATCACCCAATGCTTCAGGAATTCAGACTGTCTACACTGCGCTGTGTAACTCTGTTATTCTCTCTGAGCTCAGAAATAAAGAATCTTGGTTTGACTTGGACTCCAGCAGATCCTTATTTTATAATATCCATCACAACTCTCCCACGGATTGCTGTTCCATTATTGTCAAAATGAAGAGTTCCTCTTTTGACTTTCCTGGGGGCATTTACATTTACTCCCACTGGTTGAATAAACATTGTTTCCACGTCATTTCAACAAAACAAATCCACGTGATGATGTCAGATCAGTGTCGACAACTGATTGGATTAAAAACGCATCAACATCAGGTATTTTTATTAATTTTTCTAAATCTAACGACAGGTGACATTTTGTGTTTCATCCAACTGGGAACCTAAATCTAACGACAGCTGACATTTTGTGTTTCACCCAACTGGGAACCTAAATCTAACGACAGCTGACATTTTGTGTTTCACCCAACTGGGAACCTAAATCTAACGACAGCTGACATTTTGTGTTTCATCCAACTGGGAACCTAAATCTAACGACAGCTGACATTTTGTGTTTCATCCAACTGGGAACCTAAATCTAACGACAGCTGACATTTTGTGTTTCACCCAACTGGGAACCTAAATCTAACGACAGGTGACATTTTGTGTTGAATGTAACTAGAAACTAGATGTTGAACTGACGTCTGAGCCCAGTGGGCTGGTTTGAATAAGCAGCAGGTGTTGGATCAGTATCCACATTAGTAGCTAAGTTTCAGTGCAACTTAAAGTATGTCCGTGTTTCTATCAAACACACTGTTAAAGTATGTCAGTGTTTCTATCAAGTAGCTAAGCTATGTATGTTTTGCTGTGACATTCTGCATGAATAAATAAGAAATACAAGTTAAATGGGTTTCCATCGCATTTTCAACTCTACTGATGGTTTTAAAAAACTGTTGCGTTATATAGAAAACGCGCTCTTGTCCGCGTGCACTGTAGCCAGCAGCGGGTGATTACAGGGATTATTATGGATAAGAGAGATTATTATTTCATTTGTCAAATGGCAGCCAAGCATCGATCATCATGTCACCAGAATAAGACCATCAAAATGTATTGGAAAGGAGCATCAAGCTCATCACGTGCACTTTCACCACCCTGTGAAGTTCATAACTTATTTCATCTGTAGCCTAATAAACGACATGGGTTCCCAAGTCGTAGTGGGAGGACCACACAACATATCATCACGTGACTCCAAGTTAACTAAGATGTGATGGTTATTATATAAACATTTGCTCATAAAGGAGTTTCCACCTCCATTTCTTGCTTATAAATGTTTACTGACACAAAATGATCCCACCATGTCAAACAAACTGACAAATCGTCTGTCAGCATTTATAAAAGTGTACAGGCATATCCTGTTTCCATCAGCCCGGTCATTACTTTTGAAATGGTTGGATCAATATCCACCTTCATGATGTGGATGAAGCCTGATTTGAAATGTCTGAGTAGTTCTATCTGATGTCATAATACACCCCTCTGATAATATTGTTAGGTTCTTATTTTTCAGAGTAATTAACCCACGGACACTAGAGAAGCTTTAACCAAGTTTAATTCTTCCCAAAGGGTCTGTACAGCTGTATTCAGACAGCAAAACATTTCTCTCCATCACAGTTACACAGAACACATATAACACACAGAACACATATAACACACAGAACACACAGAACACATATAACACACAGAGCATATAGAACACATTTTTCCCCCACCTTTATTTAACCAGGTAGGCTAGTTGAGAACTAGTTCTCATTTGCAACTGCGACCTGGCCAAGATAAAGCATAGCAGTGTGACACAGACAACAACACAGAGTTACACATGGAGTAATCAATAAACAAGCCAATGACACAAACAAGTCAATGACACAGTAGAGAAAATAAAGTCTGTATACAGTGTGCGCAAAAGGCATGAGGAGGTAGGCAATAAATAGGCCATAGGAGCGAATAATTACAATTTAGCAGATTAACACTGGCGTGATAAATGAGCAGATGATGATGTGCAAGTAGAGATACTGGTGTGCAAATGAGCAGAAAAGTAAATAAAATAAAAAACAGTATGGTAGATTGGGTGGGCTATTTGCAGATGGACTATGTACAGCTGCAGTGATCGGTTAGCTGCTCAGATAGCAGATGTTTAAAGTTGGTGAGGGAAATAAAAGTCTCCAACTTCAGAGATGTTTGCAATTCGTTCCAGTCAGAGGCAGCAGAGAACTGGAAGGAACGGCGGCCAAACGAGGTGTTGGCTTTGGGGATGATCAGTGAGATACACCTGCTGGAACGTGTGCTGAGATAACTGAGATAAGGCGGAGCTTTACCTAGCATAGACTTATAAATTACCTGGAGCCAGTGGGTCTGGCGACGAATATGTAGCGAGGACCAGCCAACTAGAGCATATACAGTGGGGCAAAAAAGTATTTAGTCAGCCACCGATTGTGCAAGTTCTCACACTTAAAAAGACGAGAGAGGCCTGTAATTTTCATCATAGGTACACTTCAACTACGTCAGACAAAATGAGACAAAGAAAATCCAGAAAATCACATTGTAGGATTTTGAATGAATTTATTTGCAAATGATGGTGGAAAAGTAGTATTATTTTAATAAGTATTATACAGAGTCCCAAAACTTTCTGGAGTTACAGGATGCAAATTTCTATTTGAAAAAGCTAGCCTTTGCTTTCCTGACTGACTGCGTGTATTGGTTCCTAACTTCCCTGAAAAGTTGCATATCGCGGGGACTATTCAATGCTACAGGATGTTTTTGTGCGGGTCGAGGGCAGTCAGGTCTGAAGTGAAAAAGTGAACCAAGGGCTATATCTGTTCTTATTTCTACATGTTTTTGAAAGGTGCACGCTTATTTAAAGAACGACCAGGCACCCTCGACTGACGGGATTTGGTCAATATCCTTCCAGGATACCCGGGCCAGGTCGATTAGAAAGGCCTGCTCGCAGAAGTGTTTTAGGGAGCGTTTGACAGTGATGAGGGGTGGTCGTTTGAGGCAGTGATCCCTGAGATCCTGATTGAAAACACACAGTAACACACTACCTATTCAGATAAGTATTTATTCATCGTCCACATATTCATATTGTAATGAAACAGCGGGGAGCAGGTCTTGAACCCTCGACCTTCGAGCCCGAGGACCGTCGCGCTATCGACTGTGCCGCAAAAGCTCGTGCGGCAGGGTCGATTTCCGCGCTTATAAACCCAGGCTCGTTACAATATTAAGCTTCTACGTCTGTGTACAGGGACGTATTAGTTGTAAGACGAAAGAGAAAATATATCAGCTTATTGTTATTAAATTATTATGACGTTCTTTCCAATACAAAACGTGTCGTGACTATTGTTTCCAAACTGCGTTACCCACTCCAGCCAGCAGATGGCGATGGGCGTCTTTCAGGTGATGCTTCTTGCGTGACGTATAATGGACTGGACGGGACGCTTCTTCAGGAACAACAAGGCGCCAACTCTTTCAACCACCTCGGTAGCTTGCTAGCCAACATAAAACTTACAGATTGACGTTTTAGACCATGCTTGTGTACATTCGGCAAACCCAGTGTTTAAAACACATGTCAGCTGACGTATCAACTGGTTAACTTTAATCTAATTTGCCTTTTCAATTTGCAAACCTGTTAAAGATTGATGCTGAGCCTAGCACTCGGCTATTCGCTAATGCTAGCTAGCTAGTTAACTAACATCCCCGACCATGAGTTCACTAAACTACTATTCCCCTGCTAAAGAGGATGTCTGCTGTACGAAGAAAGAAGCTCTAGAGATGAACATTGTCGTGAAAGAAGAAGAAGAGGTGGATATTACAGTGAAAGGAGAGAAAGAACATTTTAGAATTAAAAAGGAAGCAGAGGAGGCTGTTATAGTGAAAGAGGAGGCTGTTACAGTGAAAGAAGATAAAGAACCTTTTATAGAGGAAGAGGATGCTGTCTCAATAAAGGTGAAGGAGGAAGAAGTTTTGGGAGTGAAAGAGGAGGAGACAGAAGATCAGATTAACACCAGTGAGTACTGTCTTAAACAGGGGCACAAACTATGCCCGTTGTTGAACTAATGTGTGGTTTTAAAGGGGCATTCTACTGAAGTTCTACACTTGAATATGTTGTTCAGTACTGTAGGAATTGTTAAAGGGGCGATCTGCAATTGGTGCATATATTTTGGGGACTTTTAAATTAGATGTGTTGAATTCTTCATGTGGTCTGTATTAAAGTTCCCCTCATCTAATATAACAGGCTTTTAAAATGCAATATTGGTGCATAATTTCTACTTAAATATCAAAGGGATGCAACAGGCACCCATTTAGTGGAACAACCCTTTAACATTTGCATTTTAGGCCCTGTTTAGAGATATTGCCTCTTGTAAGACTCTATGTGATTGTAATAGTAGATCATAAGTTTACCACCTGTTTGATGTTCTCGTTCACACAGGAGAGAGACATGACTATGGTGGATCCTCTGGGGAGCCTCAACAACATCCTGATGCTGACGAGGAAGAGAAGAGTCTCTCCAGATCAGAACACCAGATGGTACAGCTTGGTCTGGTCTAGCATACAGCTTGGTCTGGTCTAGCATACAGCTTGATCTGGTCTAGCATACAGCTTGCTCTATCTGGGTCAGGGCTGGGTTTCTGTAAAGGCACTTCATGACAACAGTGACATCAGCATCCATAATGATATGTGTCTGTGTTACGAATCCCTTTTGGCCCGACAGTCTAGGGGGGATGGTAGTGAGACCCGTAACATAACTCATGTAAATTATAATTGTGACAAAGTGAGTGTGAACGAAATAACCACGACAACCGAAATAATACCGTCAAACTCAGGGTTTATTTATAAACACACGGTAATGGGGGGAGCAGGAAAAGGGGCTGAGCTGGACCCAAGGAAAGAAACAAATATGCAAAAACACCCCTAAGCTAGACTACTTTAACAACAGCTAACTAACTAACAAAAAAAATACAGTGGGTGGTCCGCCCAGTTCTAACTAGTGTTTTTAACAAAGTTCACCTACGGGTAGTGTATGCCCATGGGCGACTTGTCTTGGTTTCCCCTTTTCCCACCAGCAACAAACAAACACCATAACCAAAACAATACTCACAGGAGATGACAAAGTGATTTGGAGGTGCTCAAACAAAAGAAGAGGTTAATTAATACACAGAGAGCGAGTCAAACACAGAGCTCTACCAACATGGCATTAACAAAGAGATTGAGCTACTGAAATCTATAAAGACCAGCGATCTACCCACATGGTATTAACAAAGAGATTGAGCTACCGAAATCTATGAAGAATAGAGATCTACCAACATGGCATTACAAAGATTGAGCTACTGAAATCTATGAAGAACAGAGATCTATCAACATGGCATTACAAAGATTGAGCTACTGAAATCTATGAAGAACAGAGATCTATCAACATGGCATTACAAAGATTGAGCTCCTGAGCAAACAAATGATGGGGTTTTTAAACCATGGGGAAGGAACTGTGATAGGGTAGGAAACAGGAGGAGGTGTGTCTTCTGATTGATGGGTTGATTGTTGACTGATTGGGGAGTGATGATGTTCACCTGTGAGGGAAGACAGAGAGAAAAGAAACACACAGGATACACACACACACAGGATAATGGTATCCGTAACACTCCCACCCTTAAAAGAGCAACCCTAGGGGGGGATTGCGACCACAGTATTACCATGAATACTCATAACAATAACAAAGTCAACAACCTTGCAAAACATACAACAATCATTAGACACGAGACAAAAACTCGTAATTGCTTACTCACTACTGGGGCTGTTATCCTTCGCAGAGGAATAGCCTCGAGGTATCTTGTAGCCATACACATTATCGTTAACAAAAACTGGTTACCCGATTTTGTCTTCGGTAACGGTCCGACACAATCAACCACCACATGCTCGAATGTTTCACCTATGACAGGTATAGGACAAAGAGGAGCAGGAGGAATAACCTGATTTGGTTTTCCTGTTATCTGACAGGTGTGGCATGTCCGACAGAACTGCGCCACATCTTGTTTTAAACCCGGCCAAAAGAAATGTCGAAGGATCCGATCATACGTCTTTGTAATTCCTAAATGACCAGACCACTGGTGATCATGAGCAAGGGATAACACATTTTGTCGAAAGGCTGTAGGAATCACTATTTGGTAAACAGCATTCCAATCTCCACCCGCGTCAACATGGGATTTCCATTTACGCATGAGGAGATTACCCTCAATGAAGTAAGCCACATTCTTCTTCTTCACCTCTTCTAACGAGACAACACTAGTAAAACATTTAGCAAGTTTGTTGTCAACCTTTTGGTTAGCAATCAGCTGCTCACGAGTGACTGGTAACTGTATTGCATCAGCAATAAGTTCAACGTTCTTTAATTCTTTTCTGGGCTGTTTGTCAGAGGTGATCAACTTCGCAGAGGTATCACACAATCCATCCTCTTGATCATCCTCTTTGAACAGAAGAGTGTTCGACAAATCTATCATGTCACCCTCTTGTAGTGCCTGAGCACGAGTGACAGCACAAGCGGGGAACACATGTGGATAACTCTGTGCCAACTCATTCGAGAGAGAGTGGTCACTTTTATCCAATACTTCCAATACGGGTACTACCTTTCCTCCGGCAATATCGTTACCCATTATAAAGGTCACACCTTTCACTGGCAACTTAGGACGTACCCCCACTCTGAATATTCCACTGATTAACTCAGAGTGTACTTTCACAAAGTGCAACGGCACTGGGACAAAACCCATTTCAATACCCTGCACTAACACACTGGAACCACAGTATGTATCGTCAGATAAGGGCAACACATCAGACAATATAAACGACTGCGCCGCACCAGTATCTCTAAGGATTTTAACCGGACGCTGAGACGCTCCGTCATTCGTTAGGGACACAAACCCCTCGGAAATGAATGGTTCATAACTGCGGTCGGGGACTGAGACTTTCAAACTGCAGTTACCCTGAGGCACCTGTTTTGTTGCAGACCTCACAACCGTACGAATTAGAGCAACACCTGTTGGTGGCTTGGCACAAAGAGGCATCCCTTGTTTGCGTTTTAGCAGGAAACAATCATTAATCATATGTCCCACTTTATGACAATAGAAACAGGAACGCTCATTCTTCTGGCGTGCTTGATATACCACTGCTGGCCGACTAGGGCTAAAGGTAGGAAACTCAGTGGTTCTACTCTCAGTATGAGCCGAAAACACACTCTTGTGCGTCAACACAAACTCGTCTGCCAACACAGACGCTTCTGCCAGGGAGGATACTTTCTGTTCGTTTAGGTAAACTACAATGCGTTCGGGTAAGCAATTTTTAAACTCTTCCAACAAGATTAACTCCCGGAGAGAGTTGAAATCAGTTACCTTACTAGCAGCATGCCATTTATCAAACAGATTTCCCTTGTCTCTAGCAAATTCCACATAAGTCTTACTAGAAGACTTTCTATGAGACCTAAATCTCTGTCGGTATGCCTCAGGCACAAGCTCATAGGCACGAAGAACAGTAGCTTTGACCACTTCATAATTCAAACTGTCCTCCAGAGGTAGCGCTGACAAAACCTCTTGGGCTTTACCAGTTAATTTACACTGAAGTAATAGGCACCATACCTCTTCAGGCCACTTCAATGCTACGGCTATACGCTCAAATACGCAAAAATAGGAGTCAACCTCCGACTCTCTGAACAAAGGTACTAAGGCTATCTGCCTGCTAATGTCAAACGTGTTTGAGGACACAGCTGGTGAGGACGACTCACTAACAGTGACAGCAGGAACGAAGGCTAGCCTCGCTGTCTCTGCCTCCAGTTCCATCTGGCGCATTTTAAACGTCATCTGCCTCTGTTCTCGTTCTCGTTCTTTTTCTGCCTCAATTTTACACATCTCCAACTGGAGAGTCTCTCGCCTAATTTGGGCTCTCTTCCACCTCTAGTTGTAACTGTGCTAAACGGACATCCCTCCTGGCATCGCCGTTTGACAGTGGGGAGAGTGGATCTAAATGGGACAATGTGGCTGGTGTTTTAGCCTCGCCCTCACTATCAGACACCAATGGGCTTACAGGAGCAGCAACATCCCCTACAGGGTTAGTATGCCCAGGCAGCGGTAACACAAGCACCTGCTCTTCCAACAATACATTTAACACCAGCTGTTTAACCTCCGCCTTAACTAAACTCTGTGGAATCAATACCGAATAATGGTCAGCCAAGGTCATTAAATCAACTCTACGACATTTATCAAAAACCTCCCATGAAGGATTATCCAAAAAGGACTTCAAATCAAAAGTAGCCATCTTACACTACTTCACAAGAGCCAAAAAAAATAGCAAACACTAATGCTACTTCAGCTATGACGCTCAACACTGAACTATACCACGATCACAATCTACATGAGCGGCATGGGTGTCAGTAAAGACATATCCCGGATGAGCCCCCACTTATGTTACGAATCCCTTTTGGCCCGACAGTCTAGGGGGGATGGTAGTGAGACCCGTAACATAACTCATGTAAATTATAATTGTGACAAAGTGAGTGTGAACGAAATAACCACGACAACCGAAATAATACCGTCAAACTCAGGGTTTATTTATAAACACACGGTAATGGGGGGAGCAGGAAAAGGGGCTGAGCTGGACCCAAGGAAAGAAACAAATATGCAAAAACACCCCTAAGCTAGACTAGCCTACTTTAACAACAGCTAACTAACTAACAAAAAAAATACAGTGGGTGGTCCGCCCAGTTCTAACTAGTGTTTTTAACAAAGTTCACCTACGGGTAGTGTATGCCCATGGGCGACTTGTCTTGGTTTCCCCTTTTCCCACCAGCAACAAACAAACACCATAACCAAAACAATACTCACAGGAGATGACAAAGTGATTTGGAGGTGCTCAAACAAAAGAAGAGGTTAATTAATACACAGAGAGCGAGTCAAACACAGAGCTCTACCAACATGGCATTAACAAAGAGATTGAGCTACTGAAATCTATAAAGACCAGCGATCTACCCACATGGTATTAACAAAGAGATTGAGCTACCGAAATCTATGAAGAATAGAGATCTACCAACATGGCATTACAAAGATTGAGCTACTGAAATCTATGAAGAACAGAGATCTATCAACATGGCATTACAAAGATTGAGCTACTGAAATCTATGAAGAACAGAGATCTATCAACATAGCATTACAAAGATTGAGCTCCTGAGCAAACAAATGATGGGGTTTTTAAACCATGGGGAAGGAACTGTGATAGGGTAGGAAACAGGAGGAGGTGTGTCTTCTGATTGATGGGTTGATTGTTGACTGATTGGGGAGTGATGATGTTCACCTGTGAGGGAAGACAGAGAGAAAAGAAACACACAGGATACACACACACACAGGATAATGGTATCCGTAACAGTCTGTCTCCCCTCTTTATGGTTACCAGGACAACGCTAGCCCTTCCTCCCTCCCGGAGTCCCCGTGTCGTGCCTCTCCCGGTAGCACCTTATTGCTGGGTATGAAGAGGTTGTCTGTGCTGCTGGTGGACTGCAGGAAAACAACGGGGCTGAGTGGAACTGTGAGAGGAGGAGAAGAGAAGAAAGGATCAGATTTGACACATCAAAGTAAGTGCTGTAGTTTAGTTTGAACAAATTAAATAGATCTGCCATCTAGTATGTTACCAGGACAACCAGCAGAGTTCTGTTAGTTGACATGAAGATGGACTGGTATCTGTTACCAGGTATATTTCCACCACAGTAGACAGAGTTATGTTAGTTGTGTTAGGTTCTTAAATAAACAAACAGAGTAAATAAACTCAGGGACGGTTGGTAAAGCTTAAACCAAGTTTAAATCACCCATTGGGTCTTACAGCTGCATGAGACAAGCAACCTATTCACACCAGCGCTGGTATTTAACCCTTCCAAGGCTGAGTCTCCTCCTCACATATGGTCAGACCAATACCTCTCTGTTGCTAGGCAGAACTGTAGTGATGACTATTCTTTCTCACGTCATCTGACCTCATCCTCAAATTCCTTCATCCTCCGTAACTCAGAGCTGTCCTGTTGACTCTGTGACCCCACCCCTCCTTTCCATGTGATCCCTGATGTCTAACAATAACATGTTCTTTCTCACGTCATCTGACCTCATCCTCAAATTCCTTCATCCTCCCTAACTCAGAGCTGTCCTGTTGACTCGTACCGGTCTGTGACCCCACCCCTCCTTTCCATATGATCCCTGATAACAATAACATGTTCTTTCTCACGTCATCTGACCTCATCCTCGAATTCCTTAATCCTCCCTAACTCAGAGCTGTCCTGTTGACTCGTACCGGTCTGTGACCCCACCCCTGCTTTCCATATGATCCCTGATGTCAATAACATGTTCTGACAGTATTTACATGTCCGGCACCTTCTCTCTCTCTCCCTGATGTCAATAACATGTTCTGACAGTATTTACATGTCCGGCACCTTCTCTCTCTCTCCCTGATGTCAATAACATGTTCTGACAGTATTTACATGTCCGGCACCTTCTCTCTCTCTCCCTGATGTCAACAACATGTTCTGACAGTATTTACATGTCCGGCACCTTCTCTCTCTCTCCCTGATGTCAATAACATGTTCTGACAGTATTTACATGTCCGGCACCTTCTCTCTCTCTCCCTGATGTCAATAACATGTTCTGACAGTATTTACATGTCCGGCACCTTCTCTCTCTCTCTCCCTGATGTCAACAACATGTTCTGACAGTATTTACACGTCCGGCACCTTCTCTCTCTCTCTCTCTCTCCCGCCGTGACATCATCAAGGATGTTTGAAGTTTATAGGTCAAAACCCATCAGTTGACATGAAGATAGACTGCAAAAATATTTCCTTAAAATCATGATGGATGTTACATTGCCTGTCCCATTTCCTTATAATCATGATGGGTGTTACACCACCTGTCCCATTTCCTTAAAATCATGATGGATGTTACATTGCCTGTCCCATTTCCTTATAATCATGATGGGTGTTACACCACCTGTCCCATTTCCTTAAAATCATGATGGATGTTACATTGCCTGTCCCATTTCCTTATAATCATGATGGATGTTACATTGCCTGTCCCATTTCCTTATAATCATGATGGGTGTTACATCACCTGTCCCATTTCCTTAAAATCATGATTGGTGTTACATCACCTGTCCCATTTCCTTAAAATCATGATGGATGTTACATTGCCTGTCCCATTTCCTTATAATCATGATGGGTGTTACACCACCTGTCCCATTTCCTTAAAATCATGATGGATGTTACATTGCCTGTCCCATTTCCTTATAATCATGATGGATGTTACATTGCCTGTCCCATTTCCTTATAATCATGATGGGTGTTACATCACCTGTCCCATTTCCTTAAAATCATGATTGGTGTTACATCACCTGTCCCATTTCCTTAAAATCATGATGGATGTTACATTGCCTGTCCCATTTCCTTATAATCATGATGGGTGTTACACCACCTGTCCCATTTCCTTAAAATCATGATGGATGTTACATTGCCTGTCCCATTTCCTTATAATAATGATGGGTGTTACATCACCTGTCCCATTTCCTTAAAATCATGATTGGTGTTACATCACCTGTCCCATTTCCTTAAAATCATGATGGATGTTACATTGCCTGTCCCATTTCCTTTAAATCATGATGGATGTTACATTGCCTGTCCCATTTCCTTAAAATCATGATGGATGTTACATTGCCTGTCCCATTTCCTTAAAATCATGGTGGATGTTACATTGCCTGTCCCATTTCCTTAAAATCATGATGGATGTTACATCGCCTGTCCCATTTCCTTATAATCATGATGGATGTTACATTGCCTGTCCCATTTCCTTAAAATCATGATGGGTGTTACATTGCCTGTCCCATTTCCTTAAAAACATGATGGGTGTTACATTGCCTGTCCCATTTCCTTATAATCATGATGGTGTTACATTGCCTGTCCCATTTCCTTAAAATCATGATGGGTGTTACATTGCCTGTCCCATTTCCTTATAATCATGATGGATGTTACATTGCCTGTCCCATTTCCTTATAATCATGATGGATGTTACATTGCCTGTCCCATTTCCTTTAAAACATGATGGATGTTACATTGCCTGTCCCATTTCCTTATAATCATGATGGATGTTACATTGCCTGTCCCATTTCCTTATAATCATGATGGATGTTACATTGCCTGTCCCATTTCCTTATAATCATGATGGATGTTACATTGCCTGCCCCATTTCCTTATAATCATGATGGATGTTACATTGCCTGTCCCATTTCCTTATAATCATGATGGATGTTACATTGCCTGTCCCATTTCCTTATAATCATGATGGATGTTACATTGCCTGTCCCATTTCCTTATAATCATGATGGATGTTACATTGCCTGTCCCATTTCCTTATAATCATGATGGATGTTACATTGCCTGTCCCATTTCCTTAAAATCATGATGGATGTTACATTGCCTGTCCCATTTCCTTAAAATCATGATGGGTGTTACATTGCCTGTCCCATTTCCTTATAATCATGATGGATGTTACATTGCCTGTCCCATTTCCTTAAAATCATGATGGATGTTACATTGCCTGTCCCATTTCCTTAAAATCATGATGGATGTTACATTGCCTGTCCCATTTCCTTATAATCATGATGGATGTTACATTGCCTGTCCCATTTCCTTAAAATCATGATGGATGTTACATTGCCTGTCCCATTTCCTTAAAATCATGATGGATGTTACATTGCCTGTCCCATTTCCTTAAAATCATGATGGGTGTTACATTGCCTGTCCCATTTCCTTATAATCATGATGGATGTTACATTGCCTGTCCCAGTCAACCCCCGTATCTTTACCAGACTGTAGAACAGGCAAACTAAACTCCAGACCCCTCAATGTGGTCTGTATTGCTTCATTAACATCTGATCTACAGAACTTGTTAAAAAATGGCAATAAAACAAGCGCCGTAAAACAAGCTCTTTAAAAGCCATGAAATATGGTTATGGTTAGGGGTTAGGGGTTATGGTTAGGGGTTAGGGGTTAGGGGTTATGGTTAGGGGTTATGGTTAGGGGTTATGGTTAGGGTTAGGGGTTATGGTTAGGGGTTAGGGGTTATGGTTAGGGGTTATGGTTAGGGGTTATGGTTAGGGGTTATGGTTAGGGGTTATGGTTAGGGGTTATGGTTAGGGGTTAGGGGTTAGGGGTTATGGTTAGGGGTTAGGGGTTATGGTTAGGGGTTATGGTTAGGGTTAGGGTTATGGTTAGGGGTTATGGTTAGGGGTTAGGGGTTATGGTTAGGGTTATGGTTAGGGTTAGGGTTAGGGGTTATGGTTAGGGGTTATGGTTAGGGGTAGGGGTTAGGGTTATCGGTTATGGGTTATGGTTAGGGGTTAGGGGTTATGGTTAGGGGTTATGGTTAGGGGTAGGGGTTAGGGTTATGGTTAGGGTTATGGTTAGGGGTTATGGGTTATGGTTTATGGTTAGGGTTATGGTTATGGTTAGGGGTTATGGTTAGGGGTTAGGGTTATGGTTAGGGTTATGGTTAGGGTTATGGTTAGGGGTTATGGTTAGGGGTTAGGGGTTATGGTTAGGGGTTATGGTTAGGGGTTATGGTTAGGGGTTATGGTTAGGGGTTAGGGGTTATGGTTAGGGGTTATGGTTAGGGGTTAGGGGTTATGGTTAGGGGTTAGGGGTTATGGTTAGGGGTTATGGTTATGGTTAGGGGTTATGGTTAGGGGTTATGGTTATGGTTAGGGGTTATGGTTAGGGGTTATGGTTAGGGGTTATGGTTAGGGGTTATGGTTATGGTTAGGGGTTATGGTTAGGGTTATGGTTAGGGGTTATGGTTATGGTTAGGGGTTATGGTTAGGGGTTATGGTTAGGGGTTAGGGGTTATGGTTAGGGGTTATGGTTATGGTTAGGGGTTATGGTTAGGGGTTAGGGGTTATGGTTAGGGGTTAGGGGTTATGGTTAGGGGTTATGGTTATGGTTAGGGGTTAGGGGTTATGGTTAGGGGTTAGGGGTTATGGTTAGTGGTTATGGTTAGGGGTTATGGTTAGGGGTTATGGTTAGGGGTTATGGTTAGGGGTTATGGTTAGGGGTTATGGTTATGGTTAGGGGTTATGGTTATGGTTAGGGGTTATGGTTATGGTTAGGGGTTATGGTTAGGGTTATGGTTAGGGGTAGGGGTTATGGTTAGGGTTATGGTTAGGGTTATGGTTAGGGGTTATGGTTAGGGTTATGGTTATGGTTAGGGGTTATGGTTATGGTTAGGGGTTATGGTTAGGGGTTATGGTTAGGGGTTATGGTTAGGGGTTATGGTTATGGTTAGGGGTTATGGTTAGGGTTATGGTTATGGTTAGGGGTTATGGTTAGGGGTTATGGTTAGAGGTTATGGTTTTGGTTAGGGGTTATGGTTAGGGGTTATGGTTAGGGTTATGGTTAGGGGTTATGGTTAGGGGTTATGGTTAGGGGTTATGGTTAGGGGTTATGGTTATGGTTAGGGGTTATGGTTAGGGGTTATGGTTATGGTTAGGGGTTATGGTTAGGGGTTATGGTTATGGTTAGGGGTTATGGTTAGGGGTTATGGTTAGGGGTTATGGTTAGGGGTTATGGTTAGGGGTTAGGGGTTATGGTTAGGGGTTATGGTTATGGTTAGGGGTTATGGTTATGGTTAGGTGTTATGGTTATGGTTAGGGGTTATGGTTATGGTTAGGGGTTATGGTTAGGGGTTATGGTTAGGGGTTATGGTTAGGGGTTATGGTTATGGTTAGGGGTTATGGTTAGGGGTTATGGTTAGGGTTATGGTTAGGGTTATGGGTTATGGGTTATGGTTAGGGGTTAGGGGTTATGGTTAGGGGTTATGGTTAGGGGTAGGGGTTAGGGTTATGGTTAGGGTTATGGTTAGGGGTTATGGGTTATGGTTTATGGTTAGGGTTATGGTTAGGGGTTAGGGGTTATGGTTAGGGGTTATGGTTATGGTTAGGGGTTATGGTTAGGGGTTAGGGTTAGGGGTTATGGTTAGGGGTTATGGTTATGGTTTGGGGTTATGGTTAGGGGTTATGGTTAGGGTTAGGGGTTATGGTTAGGGGTTATGGTTATGGTTAGGGGTTATGGTTAGGGTTATGGTTAGGGTTATGGTTATGGTTAGGGGTTATGGTAATGGTTAGGGGTTATGGTTAGGGTTATGGTTAGGGGTTATGGTTAGGGGTTATGGTTAGGGGTTATGGTTAGGGGTTATGGTTATGGTTAGGGGTTATGGTTAGGGGTTATGGTTAGGGGTTATGGTTAGGGGTTATGGTTATGGTTAGGGGTTATGGTTATGGTTAGGGTTATGGTTATGGTTAGGGGTTATGGTTATGGTTATGGTTAGGGGTTATGGTTAGGGGTTATGGTTAGGGGTTATGGTTAGGGGTTATGGTTAGGGGTTATGGTTATGGTTAGGGGTTATGGTTAGGGGTTATGGTTAGGGGTTATGGTTATGGTTAGGGGTTATGGTTAGGGGTTATGGTTATGGTTAGGGGTTATGGTTTTGGTTAGGGGTTATGGTTAGGGGTTATGGTTAGGGGTTATGGTTAGGGGTTATGGTTAGGGGTTATGGTTAGGGGTTATGGTTAGGGGTTATGGTTAGGGGTTATGGTTAGGGGTTATGGTTATGGTTAGGGGTTATGGTTAGGGGTTATGGTTAGGGGTTATGGTTAGGGGTTATGGTTAGGGGTTATGGTTAGGGGTTATGGTTAGGGGTTATGGTTAGGGGTTATGGTTAGGGGTTAGGGGTTATGGTTAGGGGTTAGGGGTTATGGTTAGGGGTTATGGTTATGGTTAGGTGTTATGGTTATGGTTAGGGGTTATGGTTATGGTTAGGGGTTATGGTTAGGGGTTATGGTTAGGGGTTAGGGGTTATGGTTAGGGGTTATGGTTATGGTTAGGGGTTATGGTTAGGGGTTATGGTTAGGGTTATGGTTAGGGGTTATGGTTATGGTTAGGGGTTAGGGGTTATGGTTAGGGTTAGGGGTTATGGTTAGGGGTTATGGGTTATGGTTATGGGTTATGGTTATGGTTATGGTTATGGTTAGGGGTTATGGTTAGGGGTTATGGTTATGGTTAGGGGTTATGGTTATGGTTAGGGGTTATGGTTAGGGGTTATGGTTAGGGGTTATGGTTAGGGGTTATGGTTATGGTTAGGGGTTATGGTTAGGGGTTATGGTTATGGTTAGGGGTTATGGTTAGGGGTTATGGTTATGGTTAGGGGTTATGGTTAGGGGTTAGGGGTTATGGTTATGGTTATGGTTAGGGGTTATGGTTATGGTTAGGGGTTATGGTTAGGGGTTATGGTTAGGGGTTATGGTTAGGGGTTATGGGTTATGGTTATGGTTATGGGTTATGGTTAGGGGTTATGGGTTATGGTTAGGGGTTATGGTTATGGGTTATGGTTATGGTTAGGGGTTATGGTTATGGTTAGGGGTTATGGTTAGGGGTTATGGTTAGGGGTTATGGTTAGGGGTTATGGTTATGGTTAGGGGTTATGGTTATGGGTTATGGTTAGGGGTTATGGTTAGGGGTTATGGTTAGGGGTTATGGTTAGGGGTTATGGTTAGGGGTTAGGGGTTATGGTTAGGGGTTATGGTTATGGGTTATGCTTATGGTTAGGGGTTATGGTTATGGTTAGGGGTTATGGTTAGGGGTTATGGTTAGGGGTTATGGTTAGGGGTTATGGGTTAGGGGTTATGGTTATGGTTAGGGGTTATGGTTATGGGTTATGGTTATGGGTTATGGTTATGGTTAGGGGTTATGGGTTATGGTTAGGGGTTATGGTTAGGGGTTATGGTTATGGTTAGGGGTTATGGTTAGGGGTTATGGTTATGGTTAGGGGTTATGGTTAGGGGTTATGGTTATGGGTTATGGTTATGGTTAGGGGTTATGGTTAGGGGTTAGGGGTTATGGTTAGGGGTTATGGTTATGGGTTATGGTTATGGTTAGGGGTTATGGTTATGGTTAGGGGTTATGGTTAGGGGTTATGGTTATGGTTATGGTTAGGGGTTATGGTTATGGTTAGGGGTTATGGTTATGGTTATGGTTAGGGGTTATGGTTATGGTTATGGTTAGGGGTTATGGTTAGGGGTTATGGTTATGGTTAGGGGTTATGGTTAGGGGTTATGGTTATGGTTATGGGTTATGGTTATGGTTAGGGGTTATGGTTAGGGGTTAGGGGTTATGGTTATGGGTTATGGTTATGGTTAGGGGTTATGGGTTATGGTTATGGTTAGGGGTTATGGTTAGGGGTTAGGGGTTATGGTTATGGGTTATGGTTAGGGGTTATGGTTAGGGTTAGGGGTTATGGTTAGGGGTTATGGTTAGGGGTTATGGTTATGGTTATGGTTATGGTTAGGGGTTATGGTTAGGGGTTATGGTTAGGGGTTATGGTTAGGGGTTAGGGGTTATGGTTAGGGGTTATGGTTATGGGTTATGCTTATGGTTAGGGGTTATGGTTATGGTTAGGGGTTATGGTTAGGGGTTATGGTTAGGGGTTAGGGGTTATGGTTATGGTTAGGGGTTATGGTTAGGGGTTATGGTTAGGGGTTATGGGTTAGGGGTTATGGTTATGGTTAGGGGTTATGGTTAGGGGTTATGGTTAGGGGTTATGGTTATGGGTTATGGTTATGGTTAGGGGTTATGGGTTATGGTTAGGGGTTATGGTTAGGGGTTAGGGGTTATGGTTAGGGGTTATGGTTATGGGTTATGGTTATGGTTAGGGGTTATGGTTAGGGGTTAGGGGTTATGGTTAGGGGTTATGGTTATGGTTATGGGTTATGGTTAGGGGTTATGGTTATGGGTTATGGTTATGGTTAGGGGTTATGGTTAGGGGTTATGGTTATGGTTATGGTTAGGGGTTATGGTTATGGTTAGGGGTTATGGTTATGGTTAGGGGTTATGGTTAGGGGTTAGGGGTTATGGTTATGGGTTATGGTTATGGTTAGGGGTTATGGTTAGGGGTTAGGGGTTATGGTTATGGTTAGGGGTTAGGGGTTATGGGTTATGGTTATGGTTAGGGGTTATGGTTAGGGGTTAGGGGTTATGGTTATGGGTTATGGTTATGGTTAGGGGTTATGGTTAGGGGTTAGGGGTTATGGTTAGGGGTTAGGGTTATGGTTAGGGGTTATGGTTAGGGGTTATGGTTAGGGGTTATGGTTAGGGGTTATGGTTAGGGGTTATGGTTAGGGGTTAGGGGTTATGGTTAGGGGTTATGGTTAGGGGTTATGGTTATGGTTAGGGGTTATGGTTAGGGGTTATGGTTAGGGGTTAGGGGTTATGGTTATGGTTAGGGGTTATGGTTAGGGGTTATGGGTTAGGGGTTATGGTTATGGTTAGGGGTTATGGTTAGGGGTTAGGGGTTATGGTTATGGGTTATGGTTATGGGTTATGGTTATGGTTAGGGGTTATGGGTTATGGTTAGGGGTTATGGTTAGGGGTTAGGGGTTATGGTTAGGGGTTATGGTTAGGGGTTATGGTTATGGTTAGGGGTTATGGTTAGGGGTTATGGTTAGGGGTTATGGTTATGGTTAGGGGTTATGGTTAGGGGTTATGGTTAGGGGTTATGGTTATGGTTATGGGTTATGGTTATGGTTATGGGTTATGGTTATGGTTAGGGGTTATGGTTAGGGGTTATGGTTATGGTTAGGGGTTATGGTTATGGTTAGGGGTTATGGTTATGGTTAGGGGTTATGGTTATGGTTAGGGGTTATGGTTAGGGGTTAGGGGTTATGGTTATGGTTATGGTTAGGGGTTAGGGGTTATGGGTTATGGTTAGGGGTTATGGTTAGGGGTTAGGGGTTATGGTTATGGGTTATGGTTATGGTTAGGGGTTATGGTTAGGGGTTAGGGGTTATGGTTAGGGGTTAGGGGTTAGGGGTTATGGTTAGGGGTTATGGTTAGGGGTTATGGTTAGGGGTTATGGTTAGGGGTTAGGGGTTATGGTTAGGGGTTATGGTTATGGGTTATGCTTATGGTTAGGGGTTATGGTTATGGTTAGGGGTTATGGTTAGGGGTTATGGTTAGGGGTTAGGGGTTATGGTTATGGTTATGGTTAGGGGTTATGGTTAGGGGTTATGGTTAGGGGTTATGGGTTAGGGGTTATGGTTATGGTTAGGGGTTATGGTTAGGGGTTATGGTTATGGGTTATGGTTATGGTTATGGGTTATGGTTATGGTTAGGGGTTATGGGTTATGGTTAGGGGTTATGGTTAGGGGTTAGGGGTTATGGTTATGGTTAGGGGTTATGGTTAGGGGTTATGGTTATGGTTAGGGGTTATGGTTAGGGGTTATGGTTAGGGGTTATGGTTAGGGGTTAGGGGTTATGGTTATGGGTTATGGTTATGGTTAGGGGTTATGGTTATGGGTTATGGTTATGGTTAGGGGTTATGGTTAGGGGTTATGGTTATGTTATGGTTAGGGGTTATGGTTATGGTTAGGGGTTATGGTTATGGTTATGGTTAGGGGTTATGGTTATGGTTAGGGGTTAGGGGTTATGGTTATGGGTTATGGTTATGGTTAGGGGTTATGGTTAGGGGTTAGGGGTTATGGTTATGGTTATGGTTATGGTTAGGGGTTAGGGGTTATGGGTTATGGTTATGGTTAGGGGTTATGGTTAGGGGTTAGGGGTTATGGTTATGGGTTATGGTTATGGTTAGGGGTTATGGTTAGGGGTTAGGGGTTATGGTTAGGGGTTAGGGTTAGGGGTTAGGGGTTATGGTTAGGGGTTATGGTTATGGTTAGGGGTTATGGTTATGGTTATGGTTAGGGGTTATGGTTAGGGGTTATGGTTAGGGGTTAGGGTTATGGGTTAGGGGTTATGGTTATGGTTAGGGGTTATGGTTAGGGGTTATGGTTAGGGGTTATGGTTATGGTTAGGGGTTATGGTTAGGGGTTATGGTTAGGGGTTATGGTTAGGGGTTATGGTTATGGTTAGGGGTTAGGGGTTATGGTTAGGGGTTATGGTTATGGTTAGGGGTTATGGTTATGGTTAGGGGTTATGGTTAGGGGTTATGGTTATGGTTAGGGGTTATGGTTAGGGGTTAGGGGTTATGGTTATGGTTAGGGGTTATGGTTAGGGGTTATGGTTATGGTTAGGGGTTATGGTTAGGGGTTAGGGGTTATGGTTAGGGGTTATGGTTAGGGGTTATGGTTATGGTTATGGGTTAGGGGTTATGGTTAGGGGTTATGGTTAGGGGTTATGGTTATGGTTAGGGGTTATGGTTAGGGGTTATGGTTATGGTTAGGGGTTATGGTTATGGTTAGGGGTTATGGTTAGGGGTTAGGGGTTATGGTTAGGGGTTAGGGGTTATGGTTATGGTTAGGGGTTATGTTTATGGTTAGGGGTTATGGTTAGGGGTTAGGGGTTATGGTTATGGTTAGGGGTTATGGTTATGGTTAGGGGTTATGGTTATGGTTAGGGGTTATGGTTAGGGGTTATGGTTATGGGTTAGGGGTTAGGGGTTATGGTTAGGGGTTAGGGTTAGGGGTTAGGGGTTATGGGTTAGGGGTTAGGGGTTATGGTTAGGGGTTATGGGTTAGGGGTTAGGGGTTATGGTTAGGGGTTATGGTTATGGGTTAGGGGTTATGGTTATGGGTTAGGGGTTAGGGGTTATGGTTATGGTTAGGGGTTAGGGGTTATGGTTATGGTTAGGGGTTATGGTTAGGGGTTATGGTTATGGTTAGGGGTTAGGGGTTATGGTTATGGTTAGGGGTTATGGTTAGGGGTTATGGTTATGGTTATGGTTAGGGGTTATGGTTATGGTTAGGGGTTATGGTTAGGGGTTATGGTTATGGTTAGGGGTTATGGTTAGGGTTATGGTTAGGGGTTATGGTTATGGTTATGGTTATGGTTAGGGGTTATGGTTAGGGGTTAGGGGTTATGGTTATGGTTAGGGGTTATGTTTATGGTTAGGGGTTATGGTTATGGTTAGGGGTTAGGGGTTATGGTTATGGTTAGGGGTTATGGTTATGGTTAGGGGTTATGGTTAGGGGTTATGGTTATGGGTTAGGGGTTAGGGGTTATGGTTAGGGTTAGGGGTTAGGGGTTATGGGTTAGGGGTTAGGGGTTATGGTTAGGGGTTATGGGTTAGGGGTTAGGGGTTATGGTTAGGGGTTATGGTTATGGGTTAGGGGTTATGGGTTAGGGGTTATGGTTATGGTTAGGGGTTATGGTTAGGGGTTATGGTTATGGTTAGGGGTTATGGTTATGGTTAGGGGTTATGGTTAGGGGTTATGGTTATGGTTATGGTTATGGGTTAGGGGTTAGGGGTTATGGTTATGGTTAGGGGTTATGGTTATGGTTAGGGGTTATGGTTATGGGTTAGGGTTATGGTTAGGGTTATGGTTAGGGGTTATGGTTAGGGTTATGGGTTAGGGGTTATGGTTAGGGGTTAGGGGTTATGGTTAGGGGTTATGGTTATGGGTTAGGGGTTATGGTTATGGGTTAGGGGTTATGGTTAGGGGTTAGGGGTTATGGTTAGGGGTTAGGGTTATGGTTAGGGTTATGGTTAGGGGTTATGGTTAGGGTTATGGGTTAGGGGTTATGGTTAGGGGTTAGGGGTTAGGGGTTATGGTTATGGGTTAGGGGTTATGGTTAGGGGTTAGGGGTTATGGTTATGGGTTAGGGGTTATGGTTAGGGGTTAGGGGTTATGGTTAGGGGTTATGGTTAGGGGTTATGGTTATGGTTAGGGGTTAGGGGTTATGGTTAGGGTTAGGGGTTATGGTTAGGGGTTAGGGGTTATGGTTAGGGGTTATGGTTATGGGTTAGGGGTTATGGTTATGGTTAGGGGTTATGGTTAGGGGTTAGGGGTTATGGTTATGGGTTAGGGGTTAGGGGTTAGGGGTTAGGGGTTAGGGTTATGGGTTAGGGGTTATGGGTTAGGGGTTAGGGGTTATGGTTATGGTTAGGGGTTATGGGTTAGGGGTTAGGGGTTATGGTTAGGGGTTATGGTTATGGGTTAGGGGTTATGGGTTAGGGGTTATGGTTATGGTTAGGGGTTATGGTTAGGGGTTATGGTTATGGTTAGGGGTTAGGGGTTATGGTTATGGTTAGGGGTTACTGTTAGGGGTTATGGTTATGGTTATGGTTATGGGTTAGGGGTTAGGGGTTATGGTTATGGTTAGGGGTTATGGTTAGGGGTTATGGTTAGGGGTTAGGGTTAGGGTTATGGTTAGGGGTTATGGTTAGGGTTATGGGTTAGGGGTTATGGTTAGGGGTTAGGGGTTATGGTTAGGGGTTATGGTTATGGGTTAGGGGTTATGGTTAGGGGTTAGGGGTTATGGTTATGGGTTAGGGGTTATGGTTAGGGGTTAGGGGTTATGGTTAGGGGTTATGGTTAGGGGTTAGGGGTTATGGTTATGGTTAGGGGTTATGGTTAGGGTTAGGGGTTATGGTTAGGGGTTAGGGGTTATGGTTAGGGGTTATGGTTATGGGTTAGGGGTTATGGTTAGGGGTTATGGTTATGGTTAGGGGTTATGGTTAGGGGTTATGGTTATGGTTATGGTTATGGTTAGGGTTAGGGGTTAGGGTTATGGTCAGGGTTATGGTTATGGTTATGGTTATGGTTAGGGTTAGGGTTATGAAATAGGACTGAATGAAAAGCTTTTCTTGTGAGACTTGGCCTCCGTCTCTAATGGACAAAATGTATTACATTTCCTACTCTAACAGGTCAAATGAACTCCAACATACATATACTATATAGACCTTAACAGAACATGGTTTAATATATATACTATATAGACCTTAAAGAACATGGTTTAATATATATATACTATATAGACCTTAACAGAACATGGTTTAATATATATATATACTATATAGACCTTAAAGAACATGGTTTAATATATATATACTATATAGACCTTAAAGAACATGGTTTAATATATATACTAAATAGACCTTAACAGAACATGGTTTAATATATATATATATACTATATAGACCTTAAAGAACATGGTTTAATATATATATACACTAAATAGACCTTAACAGAACATGGTTTAATATATATATATATACTATATAGACCTTAACAGAACATGGTTTAATATATATATATACTATATAGACCTTAAAGAACATGGTTTCATATATATATACTATATAGACCTTAAAGAACATGGTTTAATATATATATATACTATATAGACCTTAAAGAACATTGTTTCATTTGGAAATGACTCACTTTATTGTTCATGTTTCTGACATCAGTGTGCTGCTTACAGTTTAGCTTCCTCCTCTATCCCCATAATGGACTCAAACTAGTGATCCTCTGCTTCTCATCACATGTGACCGCTCTCCTTGACAATGAACCGATGGAGCTATAGAAAAGGTACCAGTTGGACAGCTCCATCTGTGACATTTCAAGCTGTGGAGTGAGTTTAAAAGGTACCAGTTGGACAGCTCCATCTGTGACGTTTCAAGCTGTGGAGTGAGTTTATGGCACGTTCTCACCTCCGTTACACATGTTCAGGTTGACTTTCCCACAGAATCGACCATATATACAGTACCAGTCAACAGTTAGGACACAAGTACTCATTCAAGGGTTTTTCTTCGTTTTTACTATTTTATAAATTGTAGAATAGTAGTGAAGACATCAAAACTATGAAATAACACTTATGGAATCATACAGTAACCAAAAGTGTTAAACAAATTATTCAAAGTAGCCACCCTTTGCCTTGCACACTCTTGGCCTTCTCTCAACCAGCTTCATGAGGAAGTCACCTGGAATGCATTTCAATTAATTAACAGATGTGCCTTGGTAATTTGTGGAATTTCTTTCCTTCTTAATGCGTTTGAGCCAATCAGTTGTGTTGTGACAAGGTAGGGTGGTGTATAGAAGACCAAGTCCATATTATGGCAAGAACAGTTCAAATAAGCAAAGAGAAACGACAGTCCATCATTACTTTTAAGACATGAAGGTCAATCAAGAAAATTACGAACTTCGAAAGTTTCTTCAAGTACAGTCGCAAAAACAATCAGGCGCTATGATGAAACTGGCTCTCATGAGGACCTCCACAGGAAAGGAAGACCCAGAGTTACCTCTGCTATGATGAAACTGGCTCTCATGAGGACCTCCACAGGAAAGGAAGACCCAGAGTTACCTCTGCTATGAGGAAACTGGCTCTCATGAGGACCTCCACAGGAAAGGAAGACCCAGAGTTACCTCTGCTATGATGAAACTGGCTCTCATGAGGACCTCCACAGGAAAGGAAGACCCAGAGTTACCTCTGCTGCAAAGGATCATTTTGTTAGAGTTACCAGCCTCAGAAATTGCAGCCCAAATAAAAGCTTCAGAGTTCAAGTAACAGACACATTCTCAACAACATCTGTTCAGAGGAGACTGCGTGAATCAGGCCTTTGTGGTCGAATTGCTGCAAAGAAACTACTACTAAAGGACACCAATAATAAGAAGAGACTTGCTTGGGCCAAGAAACACGAGCAATAAACCTTAGACCTGTGTAAATCTGTCCTTTGGTCTGATGAATCCAAATTTGAGATTGGGTTCAAACCGCCACGTCTTTGTGAGACGCAGAGTAGAATGATCTCTGCATGCGTGGTTCCCACCGTGAAGCATGGAGGAGGGGGTGTGATGGTGTGGGGGTGCTTTGCTGATGACACTGTCAATGATTTTTTAGAATTCATTACACACTTAACCAGGTTGGCTACCACAGCGATACACCACCCCGTCTGGTTTTGGCTTAGTGGGACTATCATTTGTTTTTCAATGGGACAATGACCCAAAACACACCTCCAGGCTGTGTAAGGGCAATTTGACCAACGAGAGTGATTGAATGCTGCATCAGATGTCTTGGCCTCCACAATCACCCAACCTCAACCCATTTGAGATGGTTTGGGATGAGTTGGACCGCAGAGTGAAGGAAAGCAACCAATAAGTGCTTAACATATGTGGGAACTCCTTCAAGACGTTTGGAAAAAAGCATTTCAGGTGAAGCTGGTTGAGAGAATGCCAAGAGCGTGCAAAGCTGTCATCAAGGCAAAGGGGGGCTACTTTGAATAATCTCAAATATAAAATATACTTTGATTTGTTTAACACTTTTTTGGTTTCTACATGATTCTGTATGTGTTACTTCGTAGTTTTGATGTCTTCACCATTATTCTAAAATGTGGAAAATAGCAAAAAAGAAAAACCCTTGAATGAGGAGGTGTGTCCAACCTTTTGACTGGTACTATATACAGTGGAGGTCAGAAGTTGACATACAATTTAGCCAATCTTACCTGCCTAACCACTACTTACCTAATTTAGCACCACCTAGTGCCCTAACCAAAATACAGGAGGGGGTCCACCCAGGTCTTACCTAGTGTGCCTAGACAGTAAATATACTACGGGTATATGGATGCCCGCGGGCCTCTTGCCTAAGCACTCCCTAGGTGCCTTCCCCTTCCCCCCTGGGAACAAATTAAACTCTTCACAAACACACAGAAACACAGGACATCAAATAGGCTATGACTGAGCAACAAACTCAAACAGAACCTACCTAGTTGCTCCCATCTACAACTAACACAATACATACCAACTGCCTGAGAAACAACCAACATATGCTATAACCATCAGCCTCTTCTCTCAGCAATCATCTTTCTTCAATGATCTCTCAGCAATCATCTTTCTTCAATGATCTCTCAGCAATCATCTTTCTTCAATGAGCTCTCAGCAATCATCTTTCTTCAATGAGCTCTCAGCAATAATCTTTCTTCAATGAGCTCTCAGCAATCATCTTTCTTCAATGAGCTCTCAGCAATCATCTTTCTTCAATGAGCTCTCAGCAATCATCTTTCTTCAATGATCTCTCTTCCAAACAGAACAATGGCTTTCATATAGCTTCTGAAAGAATGGGTAATTGGAGACAGCTGCATCTTGACAAGGGGGCGGGGTCAGTTCCAATTAGCCATGGAGTCGACCAATCAGCTGCTTAGGGGATTTCAGGAAGCCGTCCTGAAACACACATAACAAACCACAACCCAGAAACTGGGGAACGTAACAATCACCACTTTATTTTAAGAATGTGAAATGTCAGAATAATAGTCACATTCCCAGTGGGTCAGAAGTTTACATGCACTCAATTACTATTTGGTAGCATTGCCTTTAAATAGTTTTTCTTGGGTCACATGTTTCAGGTAGCCTTCCACAAGCTTCCCACAATAAGTTGAGTGAATTTTGGCCCCTTCCTCCTGCCAGAGCGGGTGTAACAGAGACAGGTTTGTAAGGCCTCCTTGCTCGCACACACTTTTTCAGTTCTGCCCACAAATGTTCTATAGGATTGAGGTCAGGGCTTTGTGACGGCCACTCCAACACCTTGAATTTGTTGTCCTGAAGCCATTTTGCCACAACGTTGGAAGTATGTTTGGGGTCGTCGTCCATTTTGGAAGATCCGTTTGCCACCAAGCTTTAACATCCTGATTGATGTCTTGAGATGTTACTTCAATATATCCACATAATTGTCCTGCCTCATGATGCCATCTATTTTGTGAAGTTCACCAGTGCCTCCTGCAGCGAAGCACCCCCACAACATGATGCTGCCACCCCCCGCGCTTCACAGTTGGGATGGTGTTGTTCGGCTTGCAAGCCCCCCCCTTTTTTTCCTCCAAACGCAACGATGGTCATTATGGCCAAACGGTTCTACTTTTGTTTCATCAGACCAGAGGACATTTCTCCAAAATGTACGACCTGTTTCGCAGCCGGCCATGACCGGGAGAGCCATGAGGTGACGCACAATTGGCCAACAACCAGCGTCGTCCTGGTTGGGGGAGGGTTTGCCCAGTTGGGGTGTCCTTGTCCCATCACGCTCTAGCGACTCCTGTGGCGGCTGGGCACATGCACGCTGTTACGGTCGCCAGGTGTACAGTGTTTCCTCCAACACGTTGGTGTGGCTGGCTTCCGGGTTGGCTCTTGACGTTCGCCTCTCCCGAGATATTACAGGAGTTGCAGCGAGGAGACAAGACTGTAAACTAGCAATTTACAAAAAAGTTGTTTATAATAATATATATTTTAATCTGCCCCAAATATTTCATTATTTTTACTTTACCCGAAATATCATGACATTAGTGATTAGTCAAAATGTTAAAGATTTTTGAACAGCAATGTGTCGAACCCTTGAGACAACGGGGAGATGTTACTGATGTGGTTTGTGTCTGTCTCCAATGTAAAACACGTTTTGGACTTCCACACAAAATTACTTCTTTAGTTATTATATGTTTAACGAAGTGTGTAGGTCACATTCTGTATCATACAGCTATGAATGTTATATATTTAGAACCACCTGTTCAATAGGAATCCAGCGACGTCTGTGTCTTCAGTGTCCTAGAACTGTCTAGTTTTTTGTTTTCTGACTTCTAAAACAGAATGAATAAGTAATGTAAACTAAACAAATTACTAGGAAGCTCTACAACATAATCTGCTTTAAAATCACACCAAGATTGTTTTAAATTATGAAATGTTTGAAAAATGGCCTCCGGTTATTGAGAGATCTGATTTGGATTAAACCTCATAGCAAGGCGGTTTTATCATGTGGAGGTTTCATTCAGGGCTCTCTTTAAATAAACACTGTCTTTGGCAGGAGAAAAACCAAACTCGGGGGAACAAGAGACGTCCAAACCAGCAAGACGACACCTCTGCTCCCAGATTGGAAAGAGTTTTACCAAGTTAGGAAGCCTGAAAGCTCATGAGCGAATACACTCAGGGGAGAAGCCTTACCACTGCTACCATTGTGGAACTAGGTTTACCAAGTTAGGAAGCCTGAAAAGACATGAGAGGATACACACCGAAGCGAAGCCTTTCCATTGCACCCTGTGTGGAACGAGTTTTAACCTTTTAGGAAATCTGAAAAGACACGAGAGAATACATACAGGGGAGAAGCCTTTCCATTGCGCCCAGTGTGGAAAGCGTTTTAGCTTGTTAGGGAACCTGCAATCTCATGAGCGAATACACACAGGGGAGAAGCCATACCATTGCGCCCAGTGTGGAAATAGTTTTAGCGAATTAGGACACCTGAAAGTGCATGAGCGAATCCACACAGGTGAGAAGCCTTACAAATGCTCCCAGTGTGTAAAGAGATTTAGCCACTTAGGAAACCTGAATGAACACATGAGACTGCACACAGGAGAGAAGCCTTACCACTGCATCCAGTGTGGAAAGGGATTTAGCCACTTAGGAAGCCTGAAAGCTCATGAGCGAATACACACAGGGGAGAAGCCTTTCCATTGCACCCATTGTGGAAAGAGTTTTAGCCAGTTAGTTAACATGAAAAGACATCAGCGGATACACACGGGAGCAAAGCCACACCATTGCTCCCAGTGTGGAAAGAGGTTTAGCCAGCCAGGAAAGCTGAAAGCACATGAGCAAATACACACAGGGGAGAAGCCTTTCCATTGCTCCCAGTGTGGAAAGAGTTTTATGCGGTTAGACACCCTCAAAACTCATGAGCGAATACACACGGGGGAGAAGCCATACCATTGTGCCCAGTGTGGTGAGAGTTTTAGCCAGTCAGGAATCCTGAAAGCTCATGAGCGAACACACACAGGTGAGAAGCCTTTCCATTGCTCCCAGTGTGGAAAGAGTTTTAGCCACTTAAGAAATCTGAAAGCTCATGAGCGAACACATACAGGGGAGAAGCCTTTCAATTGCTCCCAGTGTGCAAAGCGTTTTACCCATTTAGGAAATCTGAAAGAACATGTGAGACTGCACACAGGGGAGAAATCTTACAAGTGCTCAGACTGTGGGAAAACATATTGCTCATCACAGTCACTTAAACGTCATGTGAGAATCCACACAGGAGAAAATAATTACTTATCCTAGTGTGTAAATTGATATTTCACATCACATTGACTTAAAATTCATCAGAGAACATACACAGTGCTCCCATTGTCTTATATTGTTGACAGAGAGTGGGTTTACTTGTTAATACCATATGAAATTAAATTAATAATTGTACCAAGTATACTCAAACATATATTTGTATGTTTTTATTAGAAAACATTAATTGAATATGGAGTTGTCAGTTTCAATGTAGGATAGATCAGGTTCCATGTGTTTAAATTGTCCTTTTAAACTCTGTGTGTGTTTATCTGGGTGTCATTCCTCCAGCACCACAGATTAATTAACAAGTGATATCTGGATGTGATGCATTTGTTCCATTGTTGACATTTGCATTGTTGGCCCACTGATGATTTAATGAAATGAAAATGTTCAGACTCTGTAATGGAAAATGTTAATTGTTTGTGTGTCCACATAACTGAGTATGTGACTAACCTTGTGAAACTGTCCTATTATAATCTCCTGTTCTTGGGAGTATCATCCTGTGTTGCAAACCAATTTGCACCTGTGTCCTTGTATGAATAAAGTCCCGCCCAGGAACAGGAAACTATAAAGATATGTGCTCATCACCCAATGCTTCAGGAAATCAGACTGTCTACACTGCACTGTGTAACTGTTATTCTCTCTGAGCTCAGAAATAAAGAATCTTGGTTTGACTTAGACTCCAGCAGATCATTATTTTATCATATCTAACACAACTCTCCCAAGGATTGCTGTTAAGTAATGTAAACATTGCAGTAATTACAAGGAAGCTCTACATTGGTTTTAAAATCACACTAAGATTGTTAAAACCGGCCTCAGGTTATTGAGAGATCTGATTTAGGATTTACCCTCGCAGCAAGGTTGTTTTATCATGTGGTTTCATTCTGGTCTCTATTTAAAAATAACACTGTATTTGGCAGGAGAAAGACCAGACACAGAGGATCCAGAGCCAGGGACGTCCAAACCAGCAAGAAGACACCAGTACTCCCACTGTAGAAAGGGTTGTAACCGGTTATGGGCTTTGAAACAACTTGAGAAAATACACACAGGGGAGAAGCCTTACCACTGCTCCCAATGTGGAAAGAATTTTAACGATTTAGGGAACTTGAAACAACATGAGAGAATACACACAGGGGAGAAGCCTTACCACTGCTCCCATTGTGGAAAGTGTTTCAACCAGTCAGGGCAGCTGAATCGACATGAGAGAATACACACAGGAGAGAAGCCGTACTACTGCTCCAAGTGTGGAAAGAGTTTCAAACGACCTTGTCATCTGAAACGGCATGAGAGTATACACACAGGGGAGAAGCCTTACCACTGCTCCCAATGTTTAAAGAGTTTCAAACGTCCTTGTCATCTGAAACGGCATGAGAGAATACACACAGGGGAGGAGCCTTACCACTGCTCCCAGTGTGGAAAGAGTTTCAAACGGCCTTGTCATCTGAAACACCATGAGAGAATACACACAGGGGAGAAGCCTTATCACTGCTCACAGGGTGCAAAGCGTTTGCCCATTTACGAAGCCTGAAGGAACAGATGAGACCTCACACAGGGCGGAGAATGCTTACAAAAGCCCAGACTGTGGGAAAACATATTACTCATCACAGTCACTTATTGTTGACTGACAATGTGTTTACCTGTCTTTACCAGATGAAATTAAATGGTACAGGGTATACTCAAACATATATTTGTATGTTTTTATCAGAAAACATGAATTGAATATGGAGTCTGTCAGTTTGAATATAAAGAAGATCAGGTTCCTTCTTTTAAACTGTCCTTTTTTAAACTCTTTGTGTTTATCTGGGTGTGTCATTCCTCCAGCACTACAGATAATACAGTAATATTTGGATGTGATGCATTTGTTCCATTGTTGACATTTGCATTGTTGGCCCACTGATGATTTAATGAAATTAAAATGTTCAGACTCTGTAATGGAAAATGTTAATTGTTTGTCTGTCCACATAACTGAGTATGTGACTAACCTTGTGAAACTGTCCTATTATAAGCTCCTGTTCTTGGGACTATCATTCTGTGTTGCAAACCAGCTGCACCTGCATCCTTGTATGAATAAAGTCCCTCCCAGGAACAGGAAACTATAAAGATATGTGCTCATCACCCAATGCTTCAGGCATTCAGACGGTCTACACTGCGCTGTGTAACTCTGTTATTCTCTCTGAGCTCAGAAATAAAGAATCTTGGTTTGACTTGGACTCCAGCAGATCCTTATTTTATAATATCCACCACAACTCTCCCACAGATTGCTGTTTATCATTGTCTCAATGAAGAGTTCCTCTTTCGACTTTCCTTGGGGCATTTACAACGCTCCCACTGGTTGAATAAACATTGTTACCCGATTGATGAGATTATTATGGATGAGAGCAATTATTGTATTTGTCAAATGGCAACCAAGCATCGGTCATCATGTCACCAGATTAAGACCCACAAAATGTATTGGAATTGAGCATCAAGCTCATCACATGTAATTTCACCACCCTGTGAAGTTTATAACTTATTTCATCTGTAGCCTAATAAACGACATGGTTTTCCAAGTTTTAGAGGGAGGACCACACAACATATCATCACGTGACTCCAAGTTAACTAAGACATGATGGTTATTATATAAATATTTGTACATAAAGGAGTTTCCACCTCCATTTCTCACTAAAACGTTTTTACTGACACAACCCACCATGTCAAACGAACTAACATATCGTCTGTCACCATTTATAAAAATATTCAGGCATAACCTGTTTCCATCAGCCCAGTCATTACTTTGGAAATGGTTGGATCAATATCCACCTTCATGATGTGGATGAAGCCTGATTTGGAATGTCTGAGTAGTTCTATATGATGTCATAATTCACCCCTCTGATAATCAAGTGATATTTGGAATGTCTGAGTAGTTCTATCTGATGTCATAATACACCCCTCTGATAGTGATACATTTGTTACTTACAGGGCACCACTGCCCCTGACCAGCTGAATGCAGGTGGGCTCTCCTGTCAACATGGGGCTCCTGCTGCAGGTAGCCTAGCGGTTAACAGTGTTGGGCCAGTAACTGAAAGATCCCTTGTTTGAATCCCAGAGAGGACTAGGTGGAAAATCTGTCAATGTGCCCTTGAGGGCTGCAACAGGAGCCTCATGTTGACAGGAGAGCCCACCTGCACTCAGCTGGCCAGGTGTCTTAACAGGAACAAGCTTGGCACACCTGTATTTTTTCCCATTCTTCTCTGCAGATCCTCTCAACCTCTGTCAGGTTGGATGGGGAGCGTCGCTGCACAGCTATTTTCAGGTCTCTCCAGAGATGTTCGATCGGGTTCAAGTCCAGGCTCTGGCTGGGCCACACAAGGACATTCAGAGACTTGTCCCGAAGCCACTTCTGCGTTGTCCTTTGTCTGTGTGCTTAGGGTTGTTGTCCTGTTGGAAGGTGAACCTTTGCCCCAGTCTGAGGTCCTGCGTGCTCTGGAGCAGGTGTTCATATATTATCTCTCTGTACTTTATTTTTATTTGATTTATTTATTATTGAACCTTTATTTAACTTGGCAAGTCAGTTAAGAACAAATTCTTATTTACAACGGTGGCCAACCAAAAGGCAAAAGGCCTCCTATGGTGGCTGGGATTCAAAACAAGGATACATCCCTAGCCAAGGTCCTTCTTCAGTGGCTTCTTCCTTGCTGAGCGGCCTTTCAGGTTACGTTGATATAGGACTCATTTTACTATGGATATAGATATTTTTGTACCTGTTTCCTCCAGCATCTTCACAAGGTTGCTGTTGTTCTGGGACTGGTTTGCACTTTTCGCACCAACGTATGTTGATCTCTAGGAGAGAGAACAAGTCTCCTTCCTGAGCGGTATGACGGCTGTGTGGTCCCATGGTGTTTATACTTGCATATACTATAGTTTGTCAACAAGACATTTGTGGAGTGGTTGAAAACCGAGTTTTAATGACTCCAACCTAAGTGTATGTAAACATCCCTTGTATAGCCTCCACTCTGTACTGGTACCCCCTGTATATAGCCTCCACATTGACTCTGTACTGGTACCCCCTGTATATAGCCTCCACATTGACTCTGTACTGGTACCTCCTGTATATAGCCTCCACATTAACTCTGTACTGGTACCTCCTGTATATAGCCTCCACATTGACTCTGTACTGGTAACCCCTGTATATAGCCTCCACATTGACACTGTACTGGTACCCCCTGTATATAGTCTCCACATTGACTCTGTACAGGTACCCCCTGTATATAGTCTCCACATTGACTCTGTACAGGTACCCCCTGTATATAGTCTCCACATTGACTCGGTACTGGTACCTCCTGTATATAGCCTCCACATTGACTCTGTACTGGTACCCCCTGTATATAGTCTCCACATTGACTCGGTACTGGTACCTCCTGTATATAGCCTCCACATTGACTCTGTACTGGTACCCCCTGTATATAGTCTCCACATTGACTCGGTACTGGTACCTCCTCTATATATATCCTCTGATTGAGAACCAATCTAGGCAACCATAGACTTACCTAGACACCTAACATGAACACAACCCCATAAATCTAATAAACCCCTAGACAAGACGAAACACATAAATCACCCATGTCACACCCTGGCCTAACCAAAATAATAAAGAAAACAAAGATAACTAAGGACAGGGCGTGACAATACCTCCCCCCCCCCCCCCAAAGGTGCGGACTCCCGGCCGCACACCAAACCCATAGGAGAGGGTCTGGGTGGGCGTCTGTCCACTGTGGCGGCTCTGGTGCGGGACGTGGACGCCACTCTACCATAGTCTTAGTCCGCTTTCTTAGCGTCATTTGAGTGGCGACCCTCGCCGCCGACCTTGGCCTAGTAACCCTAACAAAGGGCCCACCTGGACTGAGGGCTGCCTCATTACTGAGGAAGCTCAGGACCGAGGGGTAGCTCAGGCCTGAACTACCCCTCGGTACTGAGCTACTTTTTAAAACTTTTTATTTTGGGAATATTTTCTCAACCCTTATTTTTCTTATCTACGTTGTTGGTTAAGGGCTTGTCAGTAAGCATTTCACGTTACGATCTACACCTGTTGTATTCAGCGCATGTGACAAATAATATTTGATTGTAACTAAATATGAAGTATGTCAGTTTCAATGTTACGGTCTAATGATTCAATTATATTTCTGAAACTCAGGCTGTGTGTGTTTATCTGCGTCATTCCTTGATCATTCCTTGTGGTTCCGTAGCTCAGTTGGTGGAGTATAGTGCTTGTTAAACCAGGGTTTGATTCCTGGGACCACCCATATGTAAAGTGTTTGCACACATGACTGCAAATCCCTTTGGATAAAAGTGTCTGCTAAATGGCAGATACATATATCCACTCAGAACAGCCTCAATTCGTCGGGGCATGGACTCTACAAGGTGTTGAAAGCATTCCACAGGGATGCTGGCCCATGTTGACTCCAATGCTTCCCACAAATGTGTCAAATTGGCTGGGTGTCCTTTGGGTGCAGTGGGGTCTCATTAGAGGAGGAAGAGGAGGACCATCGTCCTCAGTTATTTTCAGAAAAATAAAAATGGTAAAATATTTAAAAGTGGTCCTTTTTAGATAAAACTATACTAAATATAATCACGTCACCAAATAATTTATTAAAACATACTATTTTGCATCCTCCATCCTCCTCTGGGTACATTGACTTCAATACAAAACCTAGGAGGCTCATGGTTCTCAAGCCCTTCCATAGACTTACACAGTAATTATGACAACTTCCGGAGGACGTCCTCCAACCTATCAGAGCTCTTGCAGCATGAACTGACATGATGTCCAACCAATGAAAGGATCAGATAATGTATCTAGAACTGAAAGCATAAGCTACAGCTAGCTAGCACTGCAGTGCATAACATGTGGTGAGTAGTTGACTAAAAGAGAGAAAAATACAATAGTTGAACAGTTTTGAACAAATTATTTTATTCCAAAATGAAGGAGAAGCGAGAGAGAGATATTTCGTCATTTATTTTCCACTTTCAGTTTCACTTACTTAGCTAGCAAATGCAGCTATCTAGTTTAGTCTACTCAAACACTTGGCTCAAACAGAGGGATGCTATGTTAGCTAGCTGGCTATGACTATCCAACACAACACTGGAACTTTTCCAAGTCAAGGCAAGCTTTTGGTTTTACTAATTTATTGCCACTGGGACCCGCCAAGGTAAGTGCTAAACTGCTTACTGACTGTACACTGTAATGTTACTGCATGATTGTAGCAGGTTTACTAACGAGTTAGTTCTATTAACTCTGTTGACTATGATGTTACTTTAGCTAATATGGTGACAACAATGTAAGCTGTGTGTTTCAGTTATGAAATGGTTTGGCTTGGAAAGGTTTTAACTCCTGGTGACATACAGCTGATGTGTTGTGCATTGAAGTACAGAAACAAAGGGAGAAGGTGATAAGAGGAGAGCACATAGATGCAAGAAGGAATACAACGTGTCTGTAATGAAAGTGAACTGTGTTTTTGCATGATCAGGGGTGTATTCATTCCGCCGATTCTGTTGACAAACGTTTAAATGGAACAAAACGGGGATAAACATACCTGAATAAACATACCTGAATTTGTCCAGTGATATCTCTATTTCAGCTAGATGCAGGCGAGAGTGTGCAAGGCAGTATTGAATGTGTCACTGTCTGTTAACCTGTCTCCTCCCTTCATCTACACGGATTGAAGTGGATTTAACTAGTGACATCAGTAAGGGATCATAGCTTTAGCCTGGATTCACCTAGTCTTTCTAAGTCATGGAAGGAGCAGGTCCTGTTGTTTACAGGATGATTTGTATCTTATAGAGCGTGGCTTTAAGGGAATACTATGGTCACATGTAGATAAAAAAGAATGTGAAAAATGAACAGAGAAAATGTATATCAACACACTACCTATTCATAGAAGTATTTATTAATAATCTACATATTAATATTGAGCTTCTACGTCAGTGTACAGGAACGTATTATTTGGAAGAGAAAATGTATCAGCTTATTGTTAAATAATTATGACGTTCTTTCCAATACAAAAAGTGTTGTAACTATTGTTTCCAAACTGCGTTACCCACTCCAGACAGCAGATGGCGATGAGCGTCTTTCAGGTGATGATTCTTCCGTGACGTATAATGGACTGGCCGGGACCCTTCTTCAGGAACAACAAGGCGCCAACTCTTCCAACCACGTCGGTAGCTTGCTAGCCAACATAAAAGTGAAAGATTGACGCTTTAGACCATGTTAATGTACATTATCTAATCTCAGTGTTTTAAACACAGTTCTGTTGACGTATTAACTGGTTAACTGTAACCTAATTTGCAAACTTGTTAAAGATTGATGCTGAGCCTAGCACTAGGCTAGTCGCTAATGCTAACTAGCTAGCTAACATCCCTGACCATGAGCTCATTAAAGTACTCATCCCCTGCTAAAGAAGAGGAGGTCTGCTGTTTGGAGAAAGAAGTTCTGGCGCTGAACATTGAAGAAGAGGATGAGGTTACAGTGAAAGAAGAGAAAGAAGCTTTTAGAATGAAAAAGGAGGAAGATGAGGCTGTTATAGTGAAGGAAGAAGATTTCAGAATGAAAAAGGAGGAAGAGGAGGCTGTTATAGTGAAGGAAGAAGATGCTGTTATAGTGGAAGAACATTTCAGAATGAAAAAGGAGGAAGAGGAGGCTGTTATAGTGAAGGAAGAAGATTTCAGAATGAAAAAGGAGGAAGAGGAGGCTGTTATAGTGATAGAAGAGAAAGAACCGTTTAGAGAGGAACAGGATGATATCTCAATAAAGGTGAAGGAGGAAGACGTTTTTGGAGTGAAAGAGGAAGAGACAGAATATCAGATTAACACCAGTGAGTACTGTCTTCAACAGGGACACAAACTATGCCGTTGTTGAACTAATGTGTGGTTTTAAAGTGGCATTCTACTGAAGTTCTACACTTGAATATGTTGTTCAGTACTGTAGGAATTGTTAAAGGGTCAATCTGCCATTGGTTCATATATTTTAGGGACTTTTCAATTAGATGTATTGAATTCTCCATGTTGTCTATATTAAAGTTCCCCTCATCTAGTATAACAGGCTTTTAAAATTCAATATTGAAGCATATGTTCTACTTAAAATATCAAAGGGAGTTTACTACTCATTTTGATGTTCTCGTTCACACAGGAGAGAGACATGACTATGGTGGATCCTCTGGGGAGCCTCAACAACATCCTGATGCTGACGAGGCAGAGAAGAGTCTCTCCAGATCAGAACACCAGATGGTACAGCTTGGTCTGGACGAGCAAACAGCTTTCTCTCGCTTGTGGGCTGGGTTTCTGTAAAGCACTTTATGACAACAGTGACATCAGCATCCATAATGATGTGCGTCTGTGTCCCCTCTTTATGGTTAGCAGGACAACACTTGCCCTTCCTCCCTCCCGGAGTCCCTGTATCGTGCCTCTCCCGGTAGCACCTTACTGCTGGGTATGAAGAGGTTGTCTGTGCTGCTAGTGGACTGCAGGAAAACAACAGGGCTGAGTGGAACTGTGAGAGGAGGAGAAGAGATGAAAGGATCAGATTTGACACATCAAAGTAAGTAGTTTAGTTTGAACAAATACAATCGATCTGCCCACTGGTATCTGTTACCAGGACAACCAGCAGAGTTCTGTTAGTTGACAGGAAGATAGAGTAGTGTATATGGATGTTATGAATATCATAACACTGAAAAAGGATTCTGCCAATGAAAAGAGAGAAACCAATAGACCATATAAAACCTTGATTAAAGTCAGCTTTAGAGAGAAAGTTTCAAGATGATCCAATGTAAGGTGCTTGTTTTACAAAAACTTTTCCTTAAAACATTATGGATGTTACATTGCCTGTCCCAGTCAACCCCCCTATCTTTACTAGACTGTAGAACAGGCAAACTAAACTCAAGACTTTGGTCATTAATTAACTAATACTGGAGGAAAGCTGTGATCAGGCTGCCTACTCAAGCAAAAGCTTCAAACTGTAACCAGTGCCGGCAACCTGGTTCAGGTTATCAATCAACCTACCAGGGTAGTTACAAACAGTAGAGGAATGAAATCATCAACATGGTTTGATCATATCTTTACTATTGCTGCAGAAATGGGTTTTAAAGCAGTATCCAGATCCACCAGATGTAGTGATCACAATATAGTAGCCATGTCTAGGAAAACCACCGTTCCAAAGGCTGGGACTAATATTGTGTATAAGAGGTCATACATTTTTTTGTAGTGATTCCTATGTTGTTGATGTAAATAATATTTGTTGGTCCGTGGTGTGTAATGATGAGCAACCAGACACTGCCCTTGACACGTTTGAAACTGCTTATCCCAGTTACTAATAAGCATGCACCCATTAAGAAAATGACTGTAAAAACGGTTGAATCCACATGAATTGATGAGGAATTTAAAAAATGGTATGATGAAGAGGGAGGCAAAAGAGATGGCAAATAGGTCTGGCTGAATAACTGATTGGCAAACCTATTGCAAATTGAGACATCATTTGACTAAACTGAGTAAAAAGAATAAAGTACACAATGAAACAAAGATAAATTACATGAAGAATGATTGTAAAAAATCTTTGGAGAATCTTCAATTAAATGTTGTGCAAATAAAATCAACAATGACAAGTCAGGATAATAGCGGCCGATATTGCCATTCCTATTTGCCTTGTCTTTAATTTAAGCCTACTAGAAAGTGTGTGCCCTCAGGCCTGGAGGGAAGCTAAAGTCATTCCACTACCCAAGAATAGTAAAGCTGCCTTTACTGGCTTAAATAGCTGACCAATCAGACTGTTACCAACCCTTACAATTTTTGGGAAAAAAATATTTGACCAGATACACTGCTATTTTACAGTAAACAAATATAGACTTTTAGCTTATAGGGAAGTTCATTCAACAAGCACAGCACTTGCAAATGACTGATTGGCTGAGCGAAATTGATGATAAAAATGGCTTTACACCCCCTGCTATATTGTGGATAAAGAGTTTTTCTTTTAAAATGTAACCTTTATTTAACTAGGCAAGTCAGTTAAGAACAAATTAATTTTTTTCAATGACGGCCTAGGACTGCCTTGTTCAGGGGCAGAACGACAGAGTTTTACCTTGTCAACTCGGGGATTCAATCCAGCAATCTCTCGGTTACTGGCCTACCGCTCTAACCACTAGGCTACCTGCCGCCCCAGAGCTACCTGTCTAACGGAACACAAAGAGTGTTCTTTAATGGAAGCCTGTACAACAAAATCAAGGTAGAATCAGGAATTCCCCAGGGCAGCTGTTTGGCACTCACTTTTTTTCAATCTTTACCAACAACATGCCAGTGACATTTGAGTAAAGCCAGTGTGTCTATGTATGCGAATGACTCAACATTGTACACGTCAGCTACTACAGCGACTGAAATGACTGCAACACTTAACAAAGAGCTGCAGTTAGTTTCAGAATGGGTGGCAAGGAATACATATTTCTGATTACCTTAAGTTACATGGCCTACTACGCTAATTCTGTAGCGGTATTGTTAGAGGGGGGTAAATATGAAGATTTTGTTGGGGCGCCAGGCAGGTATTAACCCTAGTTATTAAAGTTAGTTATTACCTATTATAACATTATTATTATTATTATTATTAAATATTATTAAAACCGAAAGGATGAGAGTAGAATAGATAGAGTAGCGCTTCCAGACACATTCTAAACATGATGGAGACTTAAAGGAGGACTGTAACATCTAATGATGAAACATTATGGAGTCTTAAAGGAGGACTGTAGCATCTAATGATGAAACATTATGGAGTCTTAAAGGAGGACTGTAGCATCTAATGATGAAACATTATGGAGTCTTAAAGGAGGACTGTAGCATCATGAGGTAGTCACCGGGAATGAATTTCAATTAATTGCCTTTTTAGAAGTTAAGTTGTGGAATTTCTTTCCCTATAACCTGTTTGGGATAGTGGGCAGTATTTTCACGTCCGGATGAAAAGCGTTCCCAAAGTAAACTACCTGCTACTCAGGCCCAGAAGCTAGGATATTTATATAATTGGTAGATTCGGATAGAGAACACCCTAAGGCACATATGTCAGAGTCAAGGCCCGCGGGCCACATCCGGCCCGCAAGAAGGTTTTTTACGGCCCCTGGGATGATCTTGATTTATTATTAGAACCGGCCCGCAGCAAGCCGGCAGCCCGCAGATCTTTTACACGCACCAATACTACATTTCCCACAATGCAAAGGTGACGCACCGAGCAGTAGGCTGCTTCATTTCAATATTTATTGGCACAGCAGTCGTCAGCATCACAGTAAAATTAACTTTCAGATACCCATCAAAAATGGCAAAACGGAAGGTGGATACTGAGAACCGGGGGTTTCAAACAAGGTGGGAGTCGGAGTATATGTTCACGAAGGTAGCTGGAAAACCTGTGTGGAGAAAGTGTGGCGGTACTGAAAGAGTATAATCTGAGACGACATTATGAAACGAAACACGCGGACACACACGCGGACGCAACTGTCAAGGCCAGTTTTATTTTGGCAGAAGAGATCGCTAAATCAGCCCGGCCATTTACGGAGGGGGATTTCATCAAAAACTGCATGATTAAAGTTTGTGACGAAGTTTGCCCAGAAAAAAGGCAACTCTTTTTAAATGTGAGTCTGAGCAGAAACACCATTGCCGAGAGAGTAGACCAGTTGTCCATCAATCTAAAAGAGCAGCTTGTGAAAAAGGGAAAAGATTTTATTGCATATTCCTTGGCTGTGGATGAGAGCACCGACATTTCTGACATTGCCCAGTTGTCAATTTTCATCCGCGGAGTGGACTCCAACCTAAGCGTGACAGAGGAGTTTTTGGCTTTACGTCCTATGCATGGCACAACTACGGGGCATGATTTGTATGAAGAGGTGTCAAGATGTGTAAATGAGATGGAGCTGCCTTGGGAAAAACTCGTGGGTTTGACAACCGACGGAGCACCTGCGATGTGTGGACACAGGAGCGGACTGGTGGCGAAGATACGGGAAAAGATGCAAGAGGAAAACGCGACAGGTGAGCTGACAGCTTATCATTGTATCATACACCAGGAAGCGTTGTGCGGTAAAGCCTTGAAAATGGAGCATGTAATGAGCATCATCACGCGCACAGTTAACTTTATCAGAGCCAAAGGTTTGAATCACCGCCAGTTCAAGGCATTTCTGACGGAGTTAGAAACGGAGCATGGTGATTTGCCTTATCACACAGAGGTGCGATGGCTAAGCCAGGGAAAGGTGCTTCAAAGATGTTTCGAGCTTCGTGAGGAGATTTGTCTGTTCTTGGACAGCAAAGGGAAAGACACAACACAACTCCGAGACGAAATGTTTCTGTGTGAAATGGCTTTTCTGTGTGACATTACGAGTCATCTGAATGCAATAAACTTGCAGCTGCAGGGTCGGGATCGTGTCATCTCTGATATGTACAGTACAGTGAAGGCATTTAAAACCAAACTGACTCTGTGGGAGACGCAGATGCGGAAAGAAAATTTGAGCCACTTTCCCAGCTGCCAGACCATGAAAGAGAAGCTCTCTACCAGTGCGTTCCCGAGCACACAGTTGGCTGATAAAATAGGTATGCTTGCCGCTGACTTTCGACGCCGATTTGCTGACTTTGAAGCACAAAAAAGCAGGTTGGAACTGCTCGGTAACCCATTTGCTGTTGACGTGGAAAGCTCACCACCAAACCTCCAAATGGAGTTGATTGACCTCCAATGCAATGATGCACTGAGGGCAAAATATGCGGCAGTGGGTGCTGCGGAGTTCGCCCGTTTCCTCCCCGGCACAATGCCCCAGCTGCGCATCCAGGCTGCTCAAACGTTGTCTATGTTTGGCAGCACATACCTGTGTGAACAACTGTTTTCTTTGATGAACCTGAACAAAACATCACACAGAAGTCGACTTACTGCTGAACACCTCCACTCAATTCTGAGGATTTCTTCAGCTCAGAGCCTTACCCCGAACATTGATGAACTTGTGGAAAAGATGGGACACCACCAAGTATCACCCTCAACCTCAAACAAGTGAACATTACTGTGCAATCACATATTTAGAGTTTTTACTCAGTTCAAGTTTAAAAGTTAAAATTTAATATTTGTTTTCACTGCATGTTACTTCTCCTTAAACAAAGTGTTGTTTTTGATTAATAGATTTTTGCACTTTATTTTTTTGTATTTCAATCCAATTATATTTTAAAAATATTTCAGTTGAGTGGATGATAGAAAATTGCTATTATTGTTTTTTCTTTGAAGTAAATTTAGCCCACTTTTGCTAAAATAGAAAATATAGTCTACTGATGGTGCCTTGAATACCGGTTTCTTTCATTTAATGTTCATGTTATGGGGATATTTATATAAAGGAAATTTGTCTTTTGTGTCTGTTGAAAATTAAAGATTACTGACAGAGCCATAAGAAAATATTGCTTTATTTATCTGATCATATTGTAATATATTTGTTAGGTTTTCAGTAGGTTCAATTAGGTTCACTAGACTATATGCGTCATTTAAAAAATTTTCAATGAACATTCGAACAGTCCGGCCCTCGTCTTGTAGCTGATTTTTTTATTTGGCCCTCCGTCCATTTGACTTTGACACCCCTGCCCTAAGGTTTCTAAAACTGTAAAAATAATGTCTGTGAGTTTAACATAACTTATTTGGCAGGTGAAACCCCGTGGACAAACCATCCAGGAGGAATTTTTTGTTGTTGAGGTGACTCTGTTTTCAAATGGTTTTGTGTGGCACTTGGTTGCAGTTCCTATTGCTTCCACTAGATGTCAACAGTCTTTAGAAATTGGTTGATGTTTTTCTTTAGAGAAATGAAGAAGTTCGGCTATTCAGAACGAGGGTCCAGCCTAGTGCTCTCTAATGTTTTGATGCGCACTCCAGGTCACGCGCTTCACGTTGTTTTTATCCGGTATTGAACACAGTTTATCCCATCTTAAATTTTCTCGATTATTTATGTTTTAAAATACCTAAAGTTAGATTAGGAAAGTTGTTTGAAATGTTTGGACAGCGTTTACAGGTAACTTATTAGATATTTTGTAGTCATGCTGGGTGAGTTGGAACCAGTGTTTTTTTTAATCAAATGCACCAAATAAATGGACATTTTGGAGATATAACGACGGAATTAATTGAACAAAAGGACCATTTGTGATGTTTATGGGACATATTGGAGTGCCAACAGAAGAAGCTCTTCAAAGGTAAGGCACAAATTATATTGTTATTTCTGAGGTTTGTGTCGCGCCTGGCGGGTTGAAATATGATTGTCATGTGTTTGTTTGATGGGGTGCTTTCCTCAGATAATTGCATGGTTTGCTTTTGCCGCAAAGCCTTTCTGAAATCTGACACGGTGGCTAGATTAACAAGAAGTTAAGCTTTGCACTTGTGAATGCATGAAAGTTAAATATTTCAAATATATAAATATTTTGCACTCTGCAATTTCACCGGATGTTGTCAACGTTCCACTAGCAGGTTTTAATGTGTTTTAACCTTTTGGAACTACTCCTCCCGTTTCCGGGAGAATTGTCATCAACTACACTAATTAGCATAACGCAACAGACAAACATTCTTACTAGAAAATATTCATGAAATCACAAGTGAAATATAGTGAAACACAGCTTAGCCTTTTGTTAATCACCCTGTCATCTCAGATTTTGAAATTATGCTTTACAGCCAAAGCAAGACAAGCATTTGTGTAAGTTTATCGATAGCCTAGCATAGCATTATGTCCAGCTAGCAGCAGGGAGCTTGGTCACGAAAATCAGAAAAGCAATCCAATTAAATCGTTTACCTTTGAGCTTCGGATGTTTTCACTCGCGAGACTTCCAGTTAGACAGCAAATGTTAATTTTGTTCCATAAAGATTATTTTTTATAGCCAAAATACCTCCGTTTATTCTTCACGTTTTGTTGAGAAATCCACCGGAAGTTGTGATCACGACAACGCCGAAAAAAAACTCCAAATTAGATCCATAATATCGACAGAAACATGGCAAATGTTTTTTATAATCAATCCTCAAGGTGTTTTTCAAATATCTATTCGATAATATATCAATGGCCGCCTTTGTCTATTACGCACAAATCACTCTGAGAGCCACCACCTGACCACTGACGCAATGTTGTCGTTCACGCTCATTTTTCAAAATAAAAGCCTGAAACTATGTCTAGTGACCGAAGACACATTAGGGAAGCCATATAAAAAGGAATCTGGTTGATATCCCTTTCAATGGTAAATAGGGATGCATAGGAATGCAGAGGCTTCAAAATAAGAGTCACTTCCTGATTGGATTTTTCTCAGGCTTTCGCCTGCAATATCAGTTCTGTTATATTCACAGACAATATTTTTACAGTTTTGGTAACTTTAGAGTGTTTTCTATCCTAAGCTGTCAATTATATGCATATTCTTGTACCTGGTCCTGAGAAATAGCCCGTTTACTTTGGGAACGTTATTTTTCCATAAATTAAAATAGTGCCCCCTAGTTTCAAGAGTTAATGTGCCATAACAGGTTTTAATGTGTTTGAGCCAATCAGTTGTGTTGTGACAAGGTATGGGGGTATACAGAAGATAGCCCTATTGGGTAAAAGGTGAAGTCCATATTATGTCAAGAACAGCTCAAATAAGCAAAGAGAAGCAACAGTGCATCATTACTTTAAGGACCACCACAAGAATGGAAGACCCAGAGTTACTTCTGATGCATAAGTTCATTAGAGTTACCAGACTTAGAAATTGCAACCCAAATAAATGCTTCACAAAGTTCAAGCAAGAGACACATCTCAACATCATCGGTTCAGAGGAGACTGCGTGAATCAGGCCTTCATGGACAAATTGCTGCAAGGAAACCACTACTAAAGGACACCAATAAGAAGAAGAGACTTGCTTGGGCCAAGAAACACGAGCAATGGACATTAGACCGGTGGATATCTGTCCATGGGTCTGATGAGTCCAAATTTGAGATTTTTGGTTCCGAGCGTCATGTCTTTGTGAGACGAGGAGTAGATTAACAGATTATCTCCGCATGTGTGGTTCCCACCGTGAAGCATGGAGGAGGAGATGTGATGGTGTGCGGGTGCTTTGCTATTGACAATGTCAGTGATTTATTTATTCAAGTCACACTTAACCAGCATGACTACCACAGCATTCTGCTGTGGTATCAGCGATAATCAAAATGTTGAAAATCTGTGAATGTCTAAATAAGAAATTGGTCCATTTAAACAGCAATGTGTCGAACCCTTTCAACAACGGGGAGATGTTACTGATGTGCTTTGTATCTGCGACGTAAAAACAGGTTTTGGATTTCCACACAAAATTACTTCTTTAGTTATTTTATGTTTAAGGAAGTGTGTAGGTCACATTATGTATCATACAGCTATGAAAGTTATATATTTATAACCACCTGTTCAATTGGAATCCAGCGACGTCTGTGTCTTCAGTGTCCTAGAACTGTCTAGGTTTTTGTGTTCTGACTTGTAAAATAGGATGAATGAAATAAGTTTGTAATAAGATTGTTAAAACTGGCCTCAGGTTATTGAGAGATCTGATTTATGATTTACCTTCGTAGCAAGGTTGTTTTATCATGTGGTTTCATCTGGGTCTCTATTTAAAAATAACACTGTCTTTGGCAGGAGAAAGACCAGACTCAGAGGAACCAGAGCCAGGGACGTCCAAACCAGCAAGACGACTCCAGTGCTCCCACTGTGGAAAGAGTTGTAACCAGAAAGCACAGCTGAAAGCTCATGAGAGAATACACACAGGGGAGAAATCTTACCACTGCTCCCAATGTGGAATGTGTTTTAACCATTCAGGGAAGCTGAAACGGCATGAGAGAATACACACCGGAGAGAAGCCTTACCACTGCTCCCAATGTGGTAGGTGTTTCAACCATCCATGGGAGCTGAAACGGCATGAGAGAATACACACCGGAGAGAAGCCTTACCACTGCTCCCAATGTGGAAAGTGTTTCGGCCGTTCAGAGGAGCTGAAACAACATGAGAGAATACACACAGGAGAGAAGCCTTACCACTGTTCACAGTGTGGAAAGAGTTTTCACCAGAAAGCACACCTGAAAGCTCACGAGAGAATACACACAGGGGAGAAACCTTACCACTGCTCCCAATGTGGAAAGTGTTTCGGCCGTTCGGAGGAGCTAAAACAGCATGAGAGAATACACACAGGAGAGAAGCCTTACCACTGCTCCCAGTGTGGAATGTGTTTTAACCATTCAGGGAAGCTGAAACGGCATGAGAGAATACACACCGGAGAGAAGCCTTACCACTGCTCCCAATGTGGTAGGTGTTTCAACCATTCATGGGAGATGAAACGGCATGAGAGAATACACACCGGAGAGAAGCCTTACCACTGCTCCCAATGTGGAAAGTGTTTCGGCCGTTCGGAGGAGCTGAAACAGCATGAGAGAATACACACAGGAGAGAAGCCTTACCACTGCTCCCAGTGTGGAATGTGTTTCAACCATTCAGGGACGCTGAAACGGCATGAGAGAATACACACCGGAGAGAAGCCTTACCACTGCTCCCAATGTGGAAAGTGTTTCGGCCGTTCGGGTGAGCTGAAACAACATGAGAGAATACACACAGGAGAGAAGCCTTACCACTGCTCCCAGTGTGGAATGTGTTTCAACCATTCAGGATTGCTGAAATGGCATGAGAGAATACACACAGGAGAGAAGCCTTACCACTGCTCCCAATGTGGAAAGTGTTTCGACCGTTCGGCGGAGCTGAAACAACATAAGAGAATACACACAGGAGAGAAGCCTTACTACTGCTCCCAATGTGGAAAGTGTTTCGGCCGTTCAGACGAGCTGAAACAACATGAGAGAATACACACAGGAGAGAAGCCTTACCACTGCTCCCAATGTGGAAAGTGTTTCAACCAGAGAGGAAACCTGAAACGACATGAGAGAATACACACAGGGCAGAAGCCTTACCACTCCTCCCAGGGTGCAAAGCTTTTGCCCATATAGGGTGCCTGAAAGAACACATTAGACTGCACACAGAGGAGAAGGCTTAGAAAAGCTCAGACTGTGGGAAAACATAGTACTCATAACAGTCATTTAAACGTCATTAGAGAATCCACACAGGAGAGAGATATTACTTCTCTTAGCGTGTATATTGATATTTCACATCACATTGACTTAAAAATCATCAGAGAACATACACAGTGCTCCCGTTGTCTTATATTGTTGACTGACAATATGTTTACCTGTCTTTACCAGATGAAATTAAATGGTACAGGGTATACTCAAACATATATTTGTTTGTTTCTATTAGAAGACATGAAGTGAATATGGAGGCTGTCAGTTTGAATATAAAGAAGATCAGGTTCCTTCTTTTAAACTGTCCTTTTTTAAAACTCTGTGTGTTTATCTGGGTGTGTCATTCCTCCAGCACTACAGATAATCAAGTGATATTTGGATGTGATGCATTAGTTCCATTGTTGACATTTGCATTGTAGCCCACTGATGATTTAATGAAATGAAAATGTTCACAACCTTGTGAAACTGTCCTATTATAAGCTCCTGTTCTTGGGAGTATCATCCTGTGTTGCAAACCAATTTGCACCTGTGTCCTTGTATGAATAAAGTCCCTCCCAGGAACAGGAAACTATAAAGATATGTGCTCATCACCCAATGCTTCAGGAATTCAGACTGTCTACACTGCGCTGTGTAACTCTGTTATTCTCTCTGAGCTCAGAAATAAAGAATCTTGGTTTGACTTGGACTCCAGCAGATCCTTATTTTATCCTTATTTTATAATATCCACCACAACTCTCCCACAGATTGCTGTGTATTATTGTCTCAATGAAGAGTTCCTCGTTCCACTTTCCTGGGGGCATTTACAAACCTCCCACTGGTTGAATAAACATTACCCGATAGATGAGATTATTATTTTATTTGTTAAATGGCAACCAAGCTTCGATCATCATGTCACCAGAATAAGAACCTCAAAATGTATTGGAATGGAGCATCAAGCTCATCACGTGCACTTTCACAACCCTGTGAAGTTCATAACTTATTTCATCTGTAGCCTAATAAACTACGTGGTTTCTCAAGTCATAGTGGGAGGACCACACAACATAACATGTGACTCCAAGTTAACTAAGATGTGATTGTTATCATTAAGGAGTTTCCACAGCCATTTCTCACTTAGACATTTTTACTGACACAAATATACAAACAAATTGTCAAACGAAGTAACAAATCGTCTGTCACCATTTATAAAAGTGTACAGGCATATCCTGTTTCCATCAGCCCGGTCATTACTTTTGAGATGGTTGGATCAATATCCACCTTCATGATGTGGATGAAGCCTGATTTGGAATGTCTGAGTAGTTCTATATGATGTCATAATTCACCCCTCTGATAATCAAGTGATATTTGGAATGTCTGAGTAGTTCTATATGATGTCATAATAGACCCCTCTGATAGTGATACATTTGCTCCATTGTTTCCATGTCAGTTGGTTTCCCACTCTGATGGTTTATATCTGACAGAGGGGCTTTAAATGAATAGTATGGTGACATCTTAGTGTGTCTTGAAATAGGATTATTAATCATAAACTCCTATAGCAACAATACACTGCAGCTTTGACATCAAGAAGAGAATGGGCTGATGGGTGGTGGTGCTACTCTATAGGTAAGGCTGTCCAATATGAATGTTCAAATAGTCACTTCTAGCCGGCCTCCGCCCAGTATCCTGCCCTGAACTTAGTCACTGTTACTAGCCGTCTACCACCCAGTACTCCACCCTGTATTCTAGTCAAGGCTCATCCTATATAACTACTGCTGTACACACCTTTTATATTCATATACGGTCCATAATGTCTAGACACACCATCATATACATTTTAAACAAATTGTATATATTTATATTCCAGACTCTGACATTCCTCGTTCTACCATTTCTATATTTCTAAATCCTTAAAATGAATTGTAGGGAAAATCAGTAGGTCACACAAATGACTATTTCTAAACAAAGATAATAGACAAGTAGAATGGGAGAGGTTTCTTATACTATCTATACTTACTCAGTGAAGAGACTCCAGGGACGGTGATGAAGGCTGTAGGAATGAAGATCAGACAGTGAAGAGACTCCAGGGGCGGTGATGAAGGCTGTAGGAATGAAGATCAGACAGTGAAGAGACTCCAGGGACGGAGATGAAGGCTGTAGGAATGAAGATCAGACAGTGAAGAGACTCCAGGGACGGTGATGAAGGCTGTAGGAATGAAGATCAGTCAGTGAAGAGACTCTAGGGGCGGTGATGAAGGCTGTAGGAATGAAGATCAGACAGTGAAGAGACTCCAGGGACGGAGATGAAGGCTGTAGGAATGAAGATCAGACAGTGAAGAGACTCCAGGGATGGAGATGAAGGCTGTAGGAATGAAGATCAGACAGTGAAGAGACTCCAGGGACGGTGATGAAGGCTGTAGGAATGAAGATCAGACAGTGAAGAGACTCCAGGGATGGTGATGAAGGCTGTAGGAATGAAGATCAGACAGTGAAGAGACTCCAGGGGCGGTGATGAAGGCTGTAGGAATGAAGATCAGACAGTGAAGAGACTCCAGGGATGGTGATGAAGGCTGTAGGAATGAAGATCAGACAGTGAAGAGACTCCAGGGATGGTGATGAAGGCTGTAGGAATGAAGATCAGACAGTGAAGAGACTCCAGGGGCGGTGATGAAGGCTGTAGGAATGAAGATCAGTCAGCAATACTGGTCCTGTGGTCAGGTGGGGGAGTGGTCGATCCAGACAATGATTGTGAGGAAGCATGCGGGGAACAGGCTCCTTTCTACTACCATTCTGGGGTCTGGATACATGCCAACAAAGACTACAACTGCTTCAAACAATGGGAGAGGCTACCATTGACCATCACACTTTCTTTCATAACCAGGAAGCCCATGTTGAGCCAGCAGTGTTCCCACTATGGAAGAGGGAGCAGAATGCCTTCATCCAGTCTCTCAGAAAACCATGTTGAGCCATCAGTGTTCTCACTATGGAAGAGGGAGCAGGAAGACGTCATCCAGGGACAAGGACAAAGGTGCAGCACTGGTGTTAGTAGCTGATGACAGAAGTGACAGCCTGGACACACAGCAAAGTTTGACGCGATCAGTGTTGTTGAGCAGAGAATCAACCAGAGAATCAACCAGATTGATTCACAGTCAGTGTTGTTGAGCAGAGAGTGCTTTGTTGAAGCTCTTTTGGCAGTGATTATAGCCTCAAGCCGCCTTGGGTATAACACTACAATCTTGGCACCCCTGTATTTGTGGTGTTTTCTCCCATTCTTCTCTGCAGATCCTCTCAAGATCTGTCAGGTTGGATGGAGAGCGTCAATGCGCAGCTATTTTCAGGATTTCTTCAGAGTTGTTTGATCAGATTCAAATCCGGGCTCTGGCTGGGCCACTCAAGGACATTCAGAGACTTGTCCCAAAGCCACTTCTATGTTGTCTTTGCTGTGTGCTTAGGGTCGTTGTCCTGTGGAAAGGTGAACCTTTGCCCCAGTCTGAGGTCCTGAGTGCTCTTGAGCAGGTTTTCATCAATTATCTCTCTGTACTTTGCTCCGTACATCTTTCCCTCGATCCTGACTAGTCTCCCAGTCCCTGCCACTGAAAAATATCCCCAATAACACCATGATATTGCCATCATCACGATTCACCGTAGGGATGGTGCCAGGTTTCCTCCAGACCTGACGCTTGGCATTCAGGTCAAAGAGTTCAATCTTGGTTTCACCAGATCAGAGAATCTTGTTTCTCATGGTCTGAGAGTCCTTTAGGTGCCTTTTGGCAAACTCCAAACAGACTTTCATGTGCCTTTTACTGAGAAGTGGCTTCCGTCTGGCCACTCTACCAAAAAGGCCAAATTGGTGGAGTGCTGCAGAGATGGTTGTCCTTCTGGAAGGTTCTCCCATCTCCACAGAGGAACTCTGGAGCTCTGTCAGAGTGACCATCGGGTTCTCAGTAACGTCCCTGACCAAGGCCCTTCTCCCCCAATTGTTCAGTTTGGCTGGGCGGCCAGCACTAGGAAGTCTTGGTGGTTCCAAACTTCCAAACTTTCCATTTAAGAATGATGGCGGCCACTGTGTTCTTTAGGACCTTCAATGCTGCAGAAATGCTTTGGTCCACTTCCCCAGATCCGTGACACAATCCTGTCTCGAAAGGATTATATCACAACAAATAAAGGCTACTTAAAGTTCATGAGACACGCATCTCCTCGTACACTTGTCTCATGTTTACAAAATAGAATTGTGCTTTTGGTCATTAAGCCTCATTAAATCAAACTGTATAAAGCTGTATGTATTTTATTTCAACACCTGCTCCTGATATGTAACTCTGTACTGGTACCTCCTGTATATAGCCTCCACATTGTCTCTGTACTGGTACCTCCTGTATATAGCCTCCACATTGACTCTGTACTGGTACCCCCTGTATATAGCCTCCACATTGACTCTGTACTGGTACCTCCTGTATATAGCCTCCACATTGACTCTGTACTGGTACCCCCTGTATATAGCCTCCACATTGTCTCTGTACTGGTACCTCCTGTATATAGCCTCCACATTGTCTCTGTACTGGTACCTCCTGTATATAGCCTCCACATTGTCTCTGTACTGGTACCTCGAGTATATAGCCTCCACATTGTCTCTGTACTGGTACCCCCTGTATATAGCCTCCACATTGACTCTGTACTGGTACCCCCTGTATATAGCCTCCACATTGTCTCTGTACTGGTACCTCCTGTATATAGCCTCCACATTGTCTCTGTACTGGTACCTCCTGTATATAGCCTCCACATTGACTCTGTACTGGTACCCCCTGAAAATAGCCTCCACATTGACTCTGTACTGGTACCTCCTGTATATAGCCTCCACATTGACTCTGTACTGGTACCTCCTGTATATAGCCTCCACATTAACTCTGTACTGGTACCTCCTGTATATAGCCTCCACATTGACTCTGTACTGGTACCCCCTGTATATAGCCTCCACATTGTCTCTGTACTGGTACCCCCTGTATATAGCCTCCACATTGACTCTGTACTGGTACCCCCTGTATATAGCCTCCACATTGTCTCTGTTCTAGTACCCCCTGTATATAGCCTCCACATTGACTCTGTACAGGTACCTCCTGTATATAGCCTCCACATTGACTCTGTACTGGTACCTCCTGTATATAGCCTCCACATTGACTCTGTACTGGTACCTCCTGTATACAGCCTCCACATTGACTCTGTACTGGTACCTCCTGTATATAGCCTCCACATTGACTCTGTACTGGTACCTCCTGTATATAGCCTCCACATTGACTCTGTACCAGTACCTCCTGTATATAGCCTCCACATTGACTCTGTACTGGTACCTCCTGTATACAGCCTCCACATTGACTCTGTACTGGTACCTCCTGTATATAGCCTCCACATTGACTCTGTACTGGTACCTCCTGTATATAGCCTCCACATTGACTCTGTACCAGTACCCCCTGTATATAGCCTCCACATTGACTCTGTACTGGTACCTCCTGTATATAGTCTCCACATTGACTCTGTACTGGTACCTCCTGTATATAGCCTCCACATTGACTCTGTACCGGTACCCCCTGTATATAGCCTCCACATTGACTCTGTACTGGTACCTCCTGTATATAGCCTCCACATTGACTCTGTACCGGTACCCCCTGTATATAGCCTCCACATTGACTCTGTACCGGTACCTCCTGTATATAGTCTCCACATTGACTCTGTACTGGTACCTCCTGTATATAGCCTCCACATTGACTCTGTACCGGTACCCCCTGTATATAGCCTCCACATTGACTCTGTACTGGTACCTCCTGTATATAGCCTCCACATTGACTCTGTACCGGTACCCCCTGTATATAGCCTCCACATTGACTCTGTACCGGTACCTCCTGTATATAGCCTCCACATTGACTCTGTACTGGTACCCCCTGTATATAGCCTCCACATTGACTCTGTACTGGTACCCCCTGTATATAGCCTCCACATTGACTCTGTACTGGTACCCCCTGTATATAGCCTCCACATTGACTCTGTACTGGTACCCCCTGTATACAGCCTCCACATTAACTCTGTAAACACTGTATATTTTTTTATTGTGTAACTTTTTTTCTTACCTCTTATTTTTCTTAACTACATTGTTGGTTAAGGGCTTGTCAGTAAGAATTTCATGGTAATGTCTACACCTCAGGCCTGAGCTATAAAACTATACTAAATATAATCATCCTAATATGGAGTTGGACCCTCCCCTTTCTCCCTCAGAACAGCCTCAATTCGTCGGGGCATGGACTCTACAAGGTGTCGAAAGCATTCCACAGGGATGCTGGCCCATGTTGACTCCAATGCTTCCCACAATTGTGTCAAGTTGGCTGGGTGTCCTTTGGGTGCAGTGGGGTCTCCTCAGAGGAGGAAGGGGAGGACCATATATTAAAATATTTAAAAGTGGTCCTTTTTAGATAAAACTATACTAAATATAATCACGTCACCAAATAATTTATTAAAACATACTATTTTGCATCCTCCTCTAGGTACATTGACTTCAATACAAAACCTTGGAGGATTATGGTTCTCAAGGCTTCCATAGACTTACACTGTTATTATGACAACTTCCGGAGGACATCCTCCAACCCATCAGAGCTCTTGCTGCATGAACTGACATGATGTCCAACCAATGAAAGGATCAGAGAATGAATCTAGTACTGAAAGCATAAGCTACAGCTAGCTAGCACTGCAGTGCATAACATGTGGTGAGTAGTTGACTAAAAGAGAGAAAAATACAATAGTTGAACAGTTTTGAACAAATTATTTTATTCCAAAATGAAGGAGAAGCGAGAGAGAGATATTTTGTCATTTATTTTCCACTTTCAGTTTCACTTACTTAGCTAGCAAATGCAGCTATCTAGTTTAGTCTACTCAAACACTTGGCTCAAACAGAGGGATGCTATGTTAGCTAGCTGGCTATGACTATCCAACACAACACTGGAACTTTTCCAAGTCAAGGCAAGCTTTTGGTTTTACTAATTTATTGCCACTGGGACCCGCCAAGGTAAGTGCTAAACTGCTTACTGACTGTACACTGTAATGTTACTGCATGATTGTAGCAGGTTTACTAACGAGTTAGTTCTATTAGCTCTGTTGACTATGATGTTACTTTAGCTAATATGGTGACAACAATGTAAGCTGTGTGTTTCAGTTATGAAATGGTTTGGCTTGGAAAGGTTTTTTTGCCTGGTCACATACAGCTGATGTGTTGTGCATTGAAGTACAGAAACAAAGGGAGAAGGTGATAAGAGGAGAGCACATAGATGCAAGAAGGAATACAACGTGTCTGTAATGAAAGTGAACTGTGTTTTTGCATGATCAGGGGTGTATTCATTCCGCCGATTCTGTTGACAAACGTTTAAATGGAACAAAACGGGGATAAACATACCTGAATAAACATACCTGAATTTGTCCAGTGATATCTCTATTTCAGCTAGATGCAGGCGAGAGTGTGCAAGGCAGTATTGAATGTGTCACTGTCTGTTAACCTGTCTCCCCCCTTCATCTACACGGATTGAAGTGGATTTAACTAGTGACATCAGTAAGGGATCATAGCTTTAGCCTGGATTCACCTGGTCTGTCTAAGTCATGGAAGGAGCAGCTGTTCTTAATGTTTTGTCTACCCAGTGTAAAGCACTACAGATAATCAAGTGCTATTTGCATGTGATGCATTTGTTCTGTTGTTTACAGGATGATTTGTATCTTATAGAGCGTGGCTTTAAGGGAATACTATGGTCACATGTAGATAAAAAAGAATGTGAAAAATTAACAGAGAAAATGTATATCAACACACTACCTATTCATAGAAGTATTTATTAATCATCTACATATTAATATTGAGCTTCTACGTCAGTGTACAGGAACGTATTATTTGGAAGAGAAAATGTATCAGCTTATTGTTAAATAATTATGACGTTCTTTCCAATACAAAAAGTGTTGTAACTATTGTTTCCAAACTGCGTTACCCACTCCAGACAGCAGATGGCGATGAGCGTCTTTCAGGTGATGATTCTTCCGTGACGTATAATGGACTGGCCGGGACCCTTCTTCAGGAACAACAAGGCGCCAACTCTTCCAACCACGTCGGTAGCTTGCTAGCCAACATAAAAGTGAAAGATTGACGCTTTAGACCATGTTAATGTACATTATCTAATCTCAGTGTTTTAAACACAGTTCTGTTGACGTATTAACTGGTTAACTGTAACCTAATTTGCAAACTTGTTAAAGATTGATGCTGAGCCTAGCACTAGGCTAGTCGCTAATGCTAACTAGCTAGCTAACATCCCTGACCATGAGCTCATTAAAGTACTCATCCCCTGCTAAAGAAGAGGAGGTCTGCTGTTTGGAGAAAGAAGTTCTGGCGCTGAACATTGAAGAAGAGGATGAGGTTACAGTGAAAGAAGAGAAAGAAGCTTTTAGAATGAAAAAGGAGGAAGATGAGGCTGTTATAGTGAAGGAAGAAGATGCTGTTATAGTGGAAGAACATTTCAGAATGAAAAAGGAGGAAGAGGAGACTGTTATAGTGAAGGAAGAAGATTTCAGAATGAAAAAGGAGGAAGAGGAGGCTGTTATAGTGATAGAAGAGAAAGAACCGTTTAGAGAGGAACAGGATGATATCTCAATAAAGGTGAAGGAGGAAGACGTTTTTGGAGTGAAAGAGGAAGAGACAGAATATCAGATTAACACCAGTGAGTACTGTCTTCAACAGGGACACAAACTATGCCGTTGTTGAACTAATGTGTGGTTTTAAAGTGGCATTCTACTGAAGTTCTACACTTGAATATGTTGTTCAGTACTGTAGGAATTGCTAAAGGGTCAATCTGCCATTGGTTCATATATTTTAGGGACTTTTCAATTAGATGTATTGAATTCTCCATGTTGTCTATATTAAAGTTCCCCTCATCTAGTATAACAGGCTTTTAAAATTCAATATTGAAGCATATGTTCTACTTAAAATATCAAAGGGAGTTTACTACTCATTTTGATGTTCTCGTTCACACAGGAGAGAGACATGACTATGGTGGATCCTCTGGGGAGCCTCAACAACATCCTGATGCTGACGAGGCAGAGAAGAGTCTCTCCAGATCAGAACACCAGATGGTACAGCTTGGTCTGGACGAGCAAACAGCTTTCTCTCGCTTGTGGGCTGGGTTTCTGTAAAGCACTTTATGACAACAGTGACATCAGCATCCATAATGATGTGCGTCTGTGTCCCCTCTTTATGGTTAGCAGGACAACACTTGCCCTTCCTCCCTCCCGGAGTCCCTGTATCGTGCCTCTCCCGGTAGCACCTTACTGCTGGGTATGAAGAGGTTGTCTGTGCTGCTGGTGGACTGCAGGAAAACAACAGGGCTGAGTGGAACTGTGAGAGGAGGAGAAGAGATGAAAGGATCAGATTTGACACATCAAAGTAAGTAGTTTAGTTTGAACAAATACAATCGATCTGCCCACTGGTATCTGTTACCAGGACAACCAGCAGAGTTCTGTTAGTTGACAGGAAGTTAGAGTAGTGTATATGGATGTTATGAATATCATAACACTGAAAAAGGATTCTGCCAATGAAAAGAGAGAAACCAATAGACCATATAAAACCTTGATTAAAGTCAGCTTTAGAGAGAAAGTTTCAAGATGATCCAATGTAAGGTGCTTGTTTTACAAAAACTTTTCCTTAAAACATTATGGATGTTACATTGCCTGTCCCAGTCAACGCCCCTATCTTTACTAGACTGTAGAACAGGCAAACTAAACTCAAGACTTTGGTCATTAATTAACTAGTACTGAAGAAAAGTTTTGATCAGGCTGCCCACTCAAGCAAAAGCTTCAAACTGTAACCAGTGCCGGCAACCTGGTTCAGGTTATCAATCAACCTACCAGGGTAGTTACAAACAGTAGAGGAATGAAATCATCAACATGTTTTGATCATATCTTTACTAATGCTGCAGAAATGGGTTTTAAAGCAGTATCCAGATCCACCAGATGTAGTGATCACAATATAGGAGCCATGTCTAGGAAAACCACCGTTCCAAAGGCTGGGACTAATATTGTGTATAAGAGGTCATAAATTTTTTTGTAGTGATTCCTATGTTGTTGATGTAAATAATATTTGTTGGTCCGTGGTGTGTAATGATGAGCAACCAGACACTGCCCTTGACACGTTTGAAACTGCTTATCCCAGTTACTAATAAGCATGCACCCATTAAGAAAATGACTGTAAAAACGGTTGAATCCACATGAATTGATGAGGAATTTAAAAAATGTTATGATGAAGAGGGAGGCAAAAGAGATGGCATATAGGTCTGGCTGAATAACTGATTGGCAAACCTATTGCAAATTGAGACATCATTTGACTAAACTGAGTAAAAAGAAGATAGTACACAATGAAACAAAGATAAAATACATGAAGAATGATTGTAAAAAATCTTTGGAGAATCTTCAATGAAATTTTGTGCAAATAAAATCAACAATGACAAGTCACTGGTGTCTGACAACGTGGATGGAAAATTGAGGATAATAGCGGCCGATATTGCCATTCTTATTTGCCTTGTCTTTAATTTAAGCCTACTAGAAAGTGTGTGCCCTCAGGCTTGGAGGGAAGCTAAAGTCATTCCACTACCCAAGAATAGTAAAGCTGCCTTTACTGGCTTAAATAGCTGACCAATCAGACTGTTACCAACCCTTACAATTTTGGGGAAAAAAATATTTGACCAGATACACTGCTATTTTACAGTAAACAAATATAGACTTTTAGCTTATAGGGAAGTTCATTCAACAAGCACAGCACTTGCAAATGACTGATTGGCTGAGCGAAATTGATGATAAAAATGGCTTTACACCCCCTGCTATATTGTGGATAAAGAGTTTTTCTTTTAAAATGTAACCTTTATTTAACTAGGCAAGTCAGTTAAGAACAAATAAATTTTTTTCAATGACGTCCTAGGACTGCCTTGTTCAGGGGCAGAACGACAGAGTTTTACCTTGTCAACTCGGGGATTCAATCCAGCAATCTCTCGGTTACTGGCCTACCGCTCTAACTAGTCCTCCCGTTTCCGGGAGAATTGTCATCAACTACACTAATTAGCATAACGCAACAGACAAACATTCTTACTAGAAAATATTCATATTCATGAAATCACAAGTGAAATATAGTGAAACACAGCTTAGCCTTTTGTTAATCACCCTGTCATCTCAGATTTTGAAATTATGCTTTACAGCCAAAGCAAGACAAGCATTTGTGTAAGTTTATCGATAGCCTAGCATAGCATTATGTCCAGCTAGCAGCAGGGAGCTTGGTCACGAAAATCAGAAAAGCAATCCAATTAAATTGTTTACCTTTGAGCTTCGGATGTTTTCACTCGCGAGACTCCCAGTTAGACAGCAAATGTTAATTTTGTTCCATAAAGATTATTTTTTATAGCCAAAATACCTCCGTTTATTCTTCACGTTTTGTTGAGAAATCCACCGGAAGTTGTGATCACGACAACGCCGAAAAAAAACTCCAAATTAGATCCATAATATCGACAGAAACATGGCAAATGTTTTTTATAATCAATCCTCAAGGTGTTTTTCAAATATCTATTCGATAATATATCAATGGCCGCCTTTGTCTATTACGCACAAATCACTCTGAGAGCCACCACCTGACCACTGACGCAATGTTGTCGTTCACGCTCATTTTTCAAAATAAAAACCTGAAACTATGTCTAGTGACTGTAGACACATTAGGGAAGCTATAGAAAAAGGAATCTGGTTGATATCCCTTTCAATGGTCAATAGGGATGCATAGGAACGCAGAGGTTTCAAAATGAGAGTCACTTCCTGATTGGATTTTTCTCAGGCTTTCGCCTCCAATATCAGTTCTGTTATATTCACAGACAATATTGAGTGTTTTCTATCCTAAGCTGTCAATTATATGCATATTCTAGCACCTGGTCCTGAGAAATAGCCCGTTTACTTTGGGAACGTTATTTTTCCATAAATTAAAATAGTGCCCCCTAGTTTCAAGAGTTAATGTGCCATAACAGGTTTTAATGTGTTTGAGCCAATCAGTTGTGTTGTGACAAGGTAGGGGGGTATACAGAAGATAGCCCTATTGGGTAAAAGGTGAAGTCCATATTATGTCAAGAACAGCTCAAATAAGCAAAGAGAAGCAACAGTCCATCATTACTTTAAGGACCACCACAAGAATGGAAGACCCAGAGTTACTTCTGATGCATAAGTTCATTAGAGTTACCAGACTTAGAAATTGCAACCCAAATAAATGCTTCACAAAGTTCAAGCAAGAGACACATCTCAACATCATCGGTTCAGAGGAGACTGCGTGAAACAGGCCTTCATGGTCGAATTTCTGCAAGGAAACCACTACTAAAGGACACCAATAAGAAGTAGAGACTTGCTTGGGCCAAGAAACACGAGCAATGGACATTAGACCGGTGGATATCTGTCCTTGGGTCTGATGAGTCCAAATTTGAGATTTTTGGATCCGAGCGTCATGTCTTTGTGAGACGAGGAGTAGATGAACAGATTATCTCCGCATGTGTGGTTCCCACCGTGAAGCATGGAGGAGGAGATGTGATGGTGTGCGGGTGCTTTGCTATTGACAATGTCAGTGATTTATTTATTCAAGTCACACTTAACCATTCCACCAGCATTCTGCTGTGGTATCAGCGATAATCAAAATGTTGAAAATCTGTGAATGTCTAAATAAGAAATTGGTCCATTTAAACAGCAATGTGTCGAACCCTTTCAACAACGGGGAGATGTTACTGATGTGCTTTGTATCTTCGATGTAAAAACAAGTTTTGGATTTCCACACAAAATGACTTCTTTAGTTATTTGATGTTTAAGGAAGTGTGTAGGTCACATTCTGTATCATACAGCTATGAAAGTTATATATTTAGAACCACCTGTTCAATTGGAATCCAGCGACGTCTGTGTCTTCAGTGTCCTAGAACTGTCTAGGTTTTTGTGTTCTGACTTGTAAAACAGGATGAATAAAATAAGTAATGTAAACATAGCAGTAATTACCAGGAAGCTCTACATTTGTTTTAAAATCACACTAAGATTGTTAAAACAGGTTGTTTTATCATGTGGTTTCATTCGGGTCTCTATTTAAAAATAACACTGTCTTTGGCAGGAGAAAGACCAGACTCAGAGGAACCAGAGCCAGGGACGTCCAAACTAGCAAGACGACACCACTGCTCCCACTGTGGAAAAAATTGTAACCGGTTATGGGACCTGAAACAACATGAGAAAATGCACACAGGGGAGAAGCCTTACCACTGTTCCCAATGTGGAAAGTGTTTCGTCTGTTCGGGGGAGCTGAAACAACATGAGAGAATACACACAGGAGAGAAGCCTTACCACTGCTCCCAATGTGGAAAGAGTTTCAACCAGAAAGCAAACCTGAAAGCTCATGAGAGAATACACACAGGAGAGAAGCCTTACCACTGCTCCCAATGTGGAAAGTGTTTCAACCAGAAAGCAAACCTGAAAGCTCACAAGAGAATACACACAGGAGAGAAGCCTTACCACTGCTCCCAATGTGGAAAGTGTTTCAACCAGTCGAGGGAGCTGAAACAACATGAGAGAATACACACAGGGGAGGAGCCTTACCACTGCTCCCAGTGTGGAAAGAGTTTCAACCAGTCGAGGGAGCTGAAACAACATGAGAGAATACACACAGGAGAGAAGCCTTACCACTGCTCCCAATGTGGAATGTGTTTCAACCATAAAGCAAACCTGAAAGCTCACGAGAGAATACACACAGGAGAGAAGCCTTACCACTGCTCCCAATGTGGAAGGTGTTTCAACCAGTCGTGGGCGCTGAAACAACACGAGAGAATACACACAGGAGAGAAGCCTTACCACTGCTCCCAATGTGGAAAGTGTTTCAACCAGAAAGCAAACCTGAAAGCTCACGAGAGAATGCACACAGGAGAGAAGCCTTACCACTGCTCCCAATGTGGAAGGTGTTTCAACCAGTTGTGGGCGCTGAAACAACACGAGAGAATACACACGGGAGAGAAGCCTTACCACTGCTCCCAATGTGGAAAGTGTTTCATCCATTCAGGGGATCTGAAACGACATGAGAGAATACACACACGAGAGAAGCCTTACCACTGCTCCCAATGTGGAATGTGTTTCAACCAGAGAGTAAACCTGGAAGCTCATGAGAGAATACACACAGGAGAGAAGCCTTACCACTGCTCCCAGTGTGGAAAGAGTTTCAACCGGAAAGCAAACCTGAAAGCTCATGAGAGAAGACACACAGGAGAGAAGCCTTACCACTGCTCCCAATGTGGAAAGTGTTTCAACCGGTCGGAGGAGCTGAAACGACATAAGAGAATACACACAGGAGAGAAGCATTACCACTGCTCCCAATGTGGAAAGTGTTTCAACCAGTCGGGGGAGCTGAAACAACATGAGAGAATACACACAGGAGAGAAGCCTTACCACTGCTCCCAATGTGGAAAGTGTTTCAACCGGTCGGGGGAGCTGAAACAACATGAGAGAATACACACGGGAGAGAAGCCTTACCACTGCTCCCAATGTGGAAAGTGTTTCATCCATTCAGGGGATCTGAAACGACATGAGAGAATACACACAGGAGAGAAGCCTTACCACTGCTCCCAATGTGGAAAGTGTTTCAACCAGAGAGGAAACCTGAAAAAGCATGAGAATACACACAGGGCAGAAGCCTTACCACTCCGCCCAGGTTGCAAAGCTTTTGCCCATTTAGGAAGCCTGAAAGAACACATTAGACTGCACACAGAGGAGAAGGCTTAGAAAAGCTCAGACTGTGGGAAAACATATTACTCATAAGTCACTTAAACGTCATTAGAGAATAGAGAAATTACTTCTCTTAGCGTGTATATTGATATTTCACATCACATTGACTTCAAATTCATCAGAGAACATACACAGTGCTCCCGTTGTCTTATATTGTTGACTGACAATGTGTTTACCTGTCTTTACCAGATGAAATTAAATGGTACAGGGTATACTTAAACATATATTTGTTTGTTTTTATTAGAAAACATGAAGTGAATATGGAGTCTGTCAGTTTGAATATAAAGAAGATCAGGTTCCTTCTTTTAAACTGTCCTTTTTTAAACTCTTTGTGTTTATCTGGGTGTGTCATTCCTCCAGCACTACAGATAATACAGTGATATTTGGATGTGATGCATTAGTTCCATTGTTGACATTTGCATTGTAGCCCACTGATGATTTAATGAAATGAAAATGTTCAGACTCTGTAATGGAAAATGTTAATTGTTTGTGTGTCCACATAACTGAGTATGTGACTAACCTTGTGAAACTGTCCTATTATAAGCTCCTGTTCTTGGGAGTATCATCCTGTGTTGCAAACCAATTTGTACATGTGTCCTTGTATGAATAAAGTCCCTCCCAAGAACAGGAAACTATAAAGATATGTGCTAATCACTCAATGCTTCAGGAATTCAGACTGTCTACACTGCGCTGTGTAACTCTGTTATTCTCTCTGAGCTCAGAAATAAAGAATCTTGGTTTGACTTGGACTCCAGCAGATCCTTATTTTATAATATCCACCACAACTCTCCCAAGGATTGCTGTTTATCATTGTCTCAAAGAAGAGTTCCTCGTTCCACTTTCCTGGGGGAATTTACAAGCCTCCCACTGATTGAATAAACATTGTTTCCACAGGTAACATTTTGTGTTTCAACCAACTTGCAACCTAAATCCAATGACTGGTAACATTTTGTGTTTCACCCAATTTGCGACCTAAATCCAATGACGGGTAACATTTTGTGTTTCACCCAATTTGCGACCTAAATCCAATGACAGGTAACATTTTGTGTTTCACCCAACTTGCAACCTAAATCCAATGACTGGTAACATTTTGTGTTTCACCCAACTTGCGACCTAAATCCAATGACGGGTAACATTTTGTGTTTCACCCAACTTGCGACCTAAATCCAATGACGGGTAACATTTTGTGTATCACCCAACTTGCAACCAATATCCAATGACTGGTGACATTTTGTGTTGATTTCATGTTAAATTCACATTAGTTGACGAATCAAAGAAATGTAAATAGAAACTAGATGTTGAACTGACGTCTGTGCCCAGTGGGCTGGTTTGAATAAGCAGCAGGTGTTGGATTCGTGACAAGTTAACCCACTTTCATAGGCTGTCATTGTAAATAAGAATTTGTTCTGACTTACCTAGATAAAAAAAATAACAAAGGTGAGAATGCTATTCATTGACTACAGCTCCGCTTTCAACACCATAGTGCCCTCAAAGCTCATCTCTAAGCTTGGGAACCTGGTAACTGGATCCTGGACTTCCTGACAGGCCACCCCCAGGTGGTAGGAGTAAGTAACAACACATCTGCCACGCTGATCCTCATCACAGGGGGCCCCTCAGGGGTGCATGCTCAGCCCCCTCCTGTACTCCCTGTTCACTCATGAATGCATGGCCAGACACGACTCCCACACCATCATTAAGTTCGCTGATGACACAACAGTGTCATCAGGCCTGATCACTGACAACAACAACAAGAAAGCCTACAGGGATAAGGTCAGAGACCTGGTTGTGTGGTGCCAGGACAGCAACCATTCCCTCAATGTGATCAAGATAAAGAAGATGATTGTGGACTAAAGGAAAAGGAGGCCCAAGCACGCCCCATTCTCATCGACGGAGCTGTAGGGGAGCAGGTTGAGAGTTTCAAGTTCCTTGGTGTCCGCATCAACAACAAACTATCATGGTCCAACCCCCACCCCTTTACGCTGCTGCTACTCTCTGTTTATTATCTATGCGTAGTCACTTTAACTCTACCTACATGTGCATATTGCCTCATTTACCTTGACTAACCGGTGCCCCGGCACATTGACTCTGTACTGGTACCTCCTGTATATAGCCTCCACATTGACACTGTACTGGTACCCCCTGTATATAGTCTCCACATTGACTCTGTACTGGTACCCCCTGTATATAGCCTCCACATTGACTCTGTACCGGTACCTCCTGTATATAGCCTCCACATTGACTCTGTACTGGTACCCCTGTATATATCCTCCACATTGACTCTGTACCGGTACCCCCTATATATAGCCTCCACATTGACACTGTACTGTTACCCCCTGTATATAGCCTCCACATTGACTCTGTACCGGTACCCCCTATATATAGCCTCCACATTGACACTGTACTGTTACCCCCTGTATATAGCCTCCATATTGACTCTGTACTGGTACCCCTGTATATAGCCTCCACATTGACTCTGTACCGGTACCCCCTATATATAGCCTCCACATTGACACTGTACCGGTACCCCCTGTATATAGCCTCCACATTGACTCTGTACCGGTACCCCCTGTAAATAGCCTCCACATTGACTCTGTACCGGTACCCCCTGTATATAGCCTCCACATTAACTCTGTACCGGTACCCCCTGTAAATAGCCTCCACATTGACTCTGTACTGGTATCTCCTGTATATAGTCTCCATATTAACTCTGTACCGGTACCCCCTGTAAATAGCCTCCACATTAACTCTGTACTGGTACCCCCTGTAAATAGCCTCCACATTGACTCTGTACTGGTACCCCCTGTAAATAGCCTCCACATTGACTCTGTACCGGTACCCCCTGTATATAGCCTCCACATTAACTCTGTACCGGTACCCCCTGTAAATAGCCTCCACATTGACTCTGTACTGGTATCTCCTGTATATAGTCTCCATATTAACTCTGTACTGGTACCCCCTGTATATAGCCTCCACATTAACTCTGTACCGGTACCCCCTGTATATAGCCTCCACATTAACTCTGTACCGGTACCCCCTGTAAATAGCCTCCACATTGACTCTGTACTGGTACCCCCTGTAAATAGCCTCCACATTGACTCTGTACTGGTACCCCCTGTAAATAGCCTCCACATTGACTCTGTACTGGTACCCCCTGTAAATAGCCTCCACATTGACTCTGTACTGGTACCCCCTGTATATAGCCTCCACATTAACTCTGTACCGGTACCCCCTGTAAATAGCCTCCACATTGACTCTGTACTGGTACCCCCTGTAAATAGCCTCCACATTGACACTGTACCGGTACCCCCTGTAAATAGCCTCCACATTGACTCTGTACTGGTACCCCCTGTAAATAGCCTCCACATTGACACTGTACCGGTACCCCCTGTAAATAGCCTCCACATTGACTCTGTACTGGTACCCCCTGTAAATAGCCTCCACATTGACACTGTACCGGTACCCCCTGTAAATAGCCTCCACATTGACTCTGTACCGGTACCCCCTGTAAATAGCCTCCACATTGACTCTGTACCAGTACCCCCTGTATATAGCCTCCACATTTCCTCGCTATTGTTATTTTACTGCTGCTCTTTAATTATTTGTTACTTTTATTTCATCATTCTTTTTAAACATAACAATTGTTTTACTTAACAAGTATTTTTCTTAACTGCATTGTTGGTGAAGGGCTTGTAGGTAAGCATTTCACTAAGGTCTACACCGGTTGTATTCGGCACGTGACAAATAATATTTAATTTGATTTTCATACTTTTCTAATAAAACACTTTTCAACCCATATGATCTATTACATAACAAAAGTCTAAAAAAACGTATACAAATATCATGTCATAGTGAATTCATGACATGTGAACGAACAAGCCTTTTCATACTTTATAATATACAGTGGGGAGAACAAGTATTTGATACACTGCCGATTTTGCAGGTTTTCCTACTTATAAAGCATGTAGAGGTCTGTAATTTTTATCATAGATACACTTCAACCGTGAGAGACGGAATCTAAAAAATCCATCCAAAAATCCATAAAATCACATTTAAGTAATTAATTTGCATTTTATTGAGACCCAGAGTTACTTCTGCTACAGAGGATAAGTTCATTAGAGTTACCAGCCTCAGAAATTGCTGCCCAAATAAATGCTTCTCAGAGTTGAACTAACAGACACATCTCAATATCAACTGTTCAGAGGAGACTGTGTGAATCAGGCCTTCATGGTCGAATTGCTGCAAAGAAACCACTACTCAAGGACAGCAAAAAGAAGAAGAGACTTGCTTGGGCCAAGAAACACGAGCAAGCCTTCACATTGACCCTGTACTGGTACCTCCTGTATATAGCCTCCACATGGACTCTGTACTGTTATCCCCTGTGTATAGCCTCCACATTGACTCTGTACTGGTACCCCCTGTATATAGCCTCCACATTGACTCTGTACTGGTACCCCCTGTATATAGTCTCCACATTGACTCTGTACTGGTACCCCCTGTATATAGTCTCCACATTGACTCTGTACTGGTACCCCCTGTATATAGTCTCCACATTGACTCTGTACTGGTACCCCCTGTATATAGTCTCCACATTGACTCTGTACTGGTACCCCCTGTATATAGTCTCCACATTGACTCTGTACTGGTACCCCCTGTATATAGCCTCCACATTGACTCTGTACTGGTACCCCCTGTATACAGCCTCCACATTGACTCTGTACCGGTACCTCCTGTATATAGCCTTCACATTGACCCTGTACTGGTACCCCCTGTATATAGCCTTCACATTGACCCTGTACTGGTACCCCCTATATATAGCCTTCACATTGACCCTGTACTGGTACCCCCTGTATATAGCCTCCACATTGACTCTGTACTGGTACCTCCTGTATATAGCCTTCACATTGACCCTGTACTGGTACCCCCTGTATATAGCCTTCACATTGACCCTGTACTGGTACCTCCTGTATATAGGCTCCACATTAACTCTGTACTGGTACCTCCTGTATATAGCCTCCACATTGACTCTATACTGGTACCTCCTGTATACAGCCTCCACATCGAATCTGTACTGGTACCTCCTGTATATAGCCTTCACATTGACCCTTTACTGGTACCTCCTGTATATAGCCTTCACATTGACCCTGTACTGGTACCCCCTGTATATAGCCTTCACATTGACCCTGTACTGGTACCTCCTGTATATAGGCTCCACATTAACTCTGTACTGGTACCTCCTGTATATAGCCTCCACATTGACTCTATACTGGTACCTCCTGTATACAGCCTCCACATCGAATCTGTACTGGTACCTCCTGTATATAGCCTTCACATTGACCCTGTACTGGTACCTCCTGTATATAGCCTCCACATTGACTCTGTACTGGTACCTCCTGTATATAGCCTCCACATTGACTCTATACTGGTACCTCCTGTATACAGCCTCCACATCGACTCTGTACTGGTACCTCCTGTATATAGCCTCCACATTGACTCTGTACTGGTACCTCCTGTATATAGCCTCCACATCGACTCTGTACTGGTACCTCCTGTATATAGCCTCCACATTGACTCTGTACTGGTACCTCCTGTATATAGCCTCCACATTGACTCTGTACCAGTACCCCCTGTATATAGCCTCCACATTGACTCTGTACCGGTACCTCCTGTATACAGCCTCCACATTGACTCTGTACCGGTACCCCCTGTATACAGCCTCCACATTGACTCTGTACCGGTACCCCCTGTATACAGCCTCCACATTGACTCTGTACCGGTACCCCCTGTATACAGCCTCCATATTGACTCTGTACCGGTACCCCCTGTATACAGCCTCCACATTGACTCTGTACCGGTACCCCCTGTATACAGCCTCCACATTGACTCTGTACTGGTACCTCCTGTATATAGCCTCCACATTGACTCTGTACTGGTACCCCCTGTATACAGCCTCCACATTGACTCTGTACTGGTACCCCCTGTATACAGCCTCCACATTGACTCTGTACTGGTACCCCCTGTATACAGCCTCCACATTGACTCTGTACTGGTACCCCCTGTATATAGCCTCCACATTGACTCTGTACTGGTACCCCCTGTATATAGCCTCCACATTGACTCTGTACTGGTACCCCCTGTATACAGCCTCCACATTGACTCTGTACTGGTACCCCCTGTATATAGTCTCCACATTGACTCTGTACTGGTACCCCCTGTATACAGCCTCCACATTGACTCTGTACTGGTACCTCCTGTATACAACCTCCACATTGACTCTGTACTGGTACCCCCTGTATACAGCCTCCTCATTGACTCTGTAGCCACGGTATATTTTTTTATTGTGTAACTTATTTTCTTACCTCTTATTTTTCTTAACTACATTGTTGGTTAAGGGCTTGTCAGTAAGAATTTCACGGTAATGTCTACACCTGTTGTAGCTTTAAGGGAATAGTATGGTCACATCTAGAGAAAAAATTAACAGAGAAAATGTATATCAACACACTACCTATTCATAGAAGTATTTATGCATCATCTACATATTCATTTTATGCTTCTACGTCTGTGAACAGGAAAGTATTAGTTGTAAGACGTAAGAGAAAATATATCAGCTCATTGTTAAATTATTATGACGTTCTTTCCAATACAAAAAGTGTACTAATTGTTTCCAAACTGCGTTACCCACTCCAGCCAGCAGATGGCGACGAGCGTCTTTCAGGTGATGCTTCTAGCGTGACGTATAATGGACTGGACGGGACCCTTCTTCAGGAACAACAACACGGCTACTCTTTCAACCACCTCCGTAGCTTGGTAGACAAGGTAAAACTGAAAGATTGACGTTTAGACCATGTTAACGTACATTAGCTAATCGCAGTGTTTAAAACACATTTCAGTTGACGTTAACTTGAACCTAATTTGCTTGTTCAAGTTGCAAATGTGTTAAAGATTGATACTGAGCCTAGCACTAGGCTATTCGCTAATGCTAACTAGCTAGCTAACATCCCTGACCATGAGCTCATTAAACTACTCATCCCCTGCTGAAGAAGTGGATGTCTGCTGTACGGAGAAAGAAGCTCTGGCGCTGAACATTGTCGTGAAAGACGAAGAGGAGGATATTACAGTGAAAGGAGAGAAAGATGCTCTGGCGCTGAACATTGTCGTGAAAGACGAAGAGGAGGATATTACAGTGAAAGGAGAGAAAGAACCTTTCAAAATGGAAGAGGAGGCTGTTATAGGGAAAGAAGAGAAAGCATCCTCTTCCTCTCTAAAAGGTTATATCTCAGTAAAGGTGAAGGAGGAAGACGTTTTGGGAGTGAAAGAGGAGGAGACAGAATATCTCATTAACACCAGTGAGTATTGTCTTAAACAGGGGCACAAACTATGCAGTTGTTGAACTAATGTGTGGTTTTTAAGGGCCATTCTACTTAAGTTCTTCACTTCAATGTGATGTTCAGTACTATATAAATTGTTAAAGCGTCAATCTGCCATTGCTACATATATTTTTGGGACTTTTAAATGAGATTTAATTATATATAACAGTCTTTTAAAATGTAATAATGGAGCATAATTTATACTTAAAATATCAAAGGGACACAAAAGGCACCCAATTCATTTAGAGATATTAATGCCTCTGATAAGACCCTATGACTGTAATAGACAGTAATAATTGATGATGGTAATAAGTTTACCATCTGTTTGATGTTCTCGTTCAAACAGGAGAGAGACCTGACTATCGTGGATCCTCTGGGGAGCCTCAACAACATCCTGATGCTGACGAGGCAGAGAAGAGTCTCTCCAGATCAGAACACCAGATGGTACAGCTTGGTCTGGTCTAGCATACAGCTTGGTCTGGTCTAGCATACAGCTTGGTCTGGTCTAGCATACAGCTTGGTCTGGTCTAGCATACACTTTGCTCTATCTGGGTCTGGGTTTCTGTTAGGCACTTTATGACAACAGTGACATCAGCATCCATAATGATATGTGTCTGTGTCCCCTCTTTATGGTTACCAGGACAATGCTAGCCCCTCCGCCCTCCCGGAGTCCCTGTGTCGTGCCTCTCCCGGTAGCACGTTACTGCTGGGTATGAAGAGGTTGTCTGTGCTGCTGGTGGACTGCAGGAAAACAACGGGGCTGAGTGGAACTGTGAGAGGAGGAGAAGAGAAGAAAGGATCAGATTTGACACATCAAAGTAAGTGCTGTAGTTTAGTTTGAACAAATAAAATAGATCTGCCCATTGGTATCTGTTCCCAATAGGGCTCTCCCCGACTAAAACAAAAACAACTTTGCACACTCTTGGTATTCTCTCAACCAGCTTAACCTGGAATACTTTTCCAACAGTCTTGACGGAGTTCCCACATGCTGGGCACATGTTGGCTACTTTTCCGTCACTCTGCGGTCCAACTCATCCCAAACCATCTCAATGCATCTCAATTTGGGTTAAGGTCGGGTGATTGTGAAGACCAGGTCATCTGATGCAGCACTCCTTCACTCTCCTTCTTGGTCAAATAGAACTTACACAGCCTGGTTGTGGTTGGGTCATTGTCCTGTTGAAAAACAAATGATAGTCCCACTAAGCACAAACCAGATGGGATGGTGTATCGCTGCAGAATGCTGTGATAGCGATGCTGGTTAAGTGTGACTTGAATTCTAAATAAATCACAAACAGTGTCACCAGCAAAGCACCATCACTCATGAATGCTCATCAATGCTTCACGGTGGGAAACACACATGTGGAGATCATCCGTTCACCTACTCTGCGTCTCACAGACATGTCGGTTGGAACCGGAAATCTCAAATTTGGACTCATCAGACCAAAGGACAGATTTCCACCGGTCCATTGCTCATGCTTCTTGATTCACACAGTCTCCTCTGAACAGTTGATGTTGAGTTGTGTCTCTTAATTGAACTCTGTAAATCATTTATTTGGGCTGCAATTTCTGAGGCTGGTAAGTAATGAAGTACAGTGCCTTGCGAAAGTATTCGGCCCCCTTGAACTTTGCGACCTTTTGCCACATTTCAGGCTTCAAACATAAAGATATAAAACTGTATTTTTTTGTGAAGAATCAACAACAAGTGGGACACAATCATGAAGTGGAACGACATTTATTGGATATTTCAAACTTTTTTAACAAATCAAAAACTGAAAAATTGGGCGTGCAAAATTATTCAGCCCCCTTAAGTTAATACTTTGTAGCGCCACCTTTTGCTGCGATTACAGCTGTAAGTCGCTTGGGGTATGTCTCTATCAGTTTTGCACATCGAGAGACTGACATTTTTTCCCATTCCTCCTTGCAAAACAGCTCAAGCTCAGTGAGGTTGGATGGAGAGCATTTGTGAACAGCAGTTTTCAGTTCTTTCCACAGATTCTCGATTGGATTCAGGTCTGGACTTTGACTTGGCCATTCTAACACCTGGATATGTTTATTTTTGAACCATTCCATTGTAGATTTTGCTTTATGTTTTGGATCATTGTCTTGTTGGAAGACAAATCTCCGTCCCAGTCTCAGGTCTTTTGCAGACTCCATCAGGCTTTCTTCCAGAATGGTCCTGTATTTGGCTCCATCCATCTTCCCATCAATTTGAACCATCTTCCCTGTCCCTGCTGAAGAAAAGCAGGCCCAAACCATGATGCTGCCACCACCATGTTTGACAGTGGGGATGGTGTGTTCAGGATGTTGCTTTTACGCCAAACATAACGTTTTGCATTGTTGCCAAAAAGTTCAATTTTGATTTCATCTGACCAGAGCACCTTCTTCCACATGTTTGGTGTGTCTCCCAGGTGGCTTGTGGCAAACTTTAAACAACACTTTTTATGGATATCTTTAAGAAATGGCTTTCTTCTTGCCACTCTTCCATAAAGGCCAGATTTGTGCAATATACGACTGATTGTTGTCCTATGGACAGAGTCTCCCACCTCAGCTGTAGATCTCTGCAGTTCATCCAGAGTGATCATGGGCCTCTCTGATCTCTCTCATCTCTGATCAGTCTTCTCCTTGTATGAGCTGAAAGTTTAGAGGGACGGCCAGGTCTTGGTAGATTTGCAGTGCTCTGATACTCCTTCCATTTCAATATTATCGCTTGCACAGTGCTCCTTGGGATGTTTAAAGCTTGGGAAATCTTTTTGTATCCAAATCCGGCTTTAAACTTCTTCACAACAGTATCTCGGACCTGCCTGATGTGTTCCTTGTTCTTCATGATGCTCTCTGCGCTTTTAACGGACCTCTGAGACTATCACAGTGCAGGTGCATTTATACGGAGACTTGATTACACACAGGTAGATTGTATTTATCATCATTAGTCATTTAGGTCAACATTGGATCATTCAGAGATCCTCACTGAACTTCTGGAGAGAGTTTGCTGCATTGAAAGTAAAGGGGCTGAATAATTTTGCACGCCCAATTTTGTAGTTTTTGATTTGTTAAAAAAGTTTGAAATATCCAATAAATGTCGTTCCACTTCATGATTGTGTCCCACTTGTTGTTGATTCTTCACAAAAAAATACAGTTTTATATCTTTATGTTTGAAGCCTGAAATGTGGCAAAAGGTCGCAAAGTTCAAGGGGGCCGAATACTTTCGCAAGGCACTGTAACTGGGTCTTCCTTTCCTGTGGAGGTCCTCATGAGAGCCAGTTTCATCGTAGCTTTTGATGTTATTTGCGACTGTGCTTAAAGAAACTTTCAATGTTCTTGAAATATTCGGTATTGACTGACCATGTCTTCAAGTAATGATGGGCTGTTGTTTCTCTTTGCTTATTTGAGCCATTTGGACTTGGTCTTTTACCAAATAGGGCTGTCTTCTGTATACCCCTTTAACTTGTCACAAGACAACTGATTGGCTCAAACTCACTAAGAAGGAAAAACACAAATGAATATTTAAACAAGGCACACCTGTTAATTGAAATGCTTTCCAGATGACTACCTCATGAAGCTGGTTGAGAGAATGCCAAGAGTGTGCAAAGCTGTCATCAAGACAAAGGGTGGCTACTTTGAAGAATCTCAAATATAAAATATATTTTGATTTGTTTAACACATGATTCCATGTGTGTTATTTCATAGTTTTGATGTCTTCACTATTATTCTACAATGTAGAAAACAGTTTTGAAAAATAAAGAAAAACCCTTGAATGAGTAGGTGTGTCCACCTTTGACTGGTACTCTATATACAGTGGGGAGAACAAGTATTTAACACACTGCCGATTTTGCAGGTTTTCCTACTTACAAAGCATGTAGAGGTCTGTAATTTTTTATCATAGGTACACTTCAACTGTGAGAGACGGAATCTAAAACAAAAATCCAGAAAATCCCATTGTATGATTTTTAAGTAATTAATTTGCATTTTATTGCATGACATAAGTATTTGATACATCAGAAAAGCAGAATTTAATATTTGGTACAGAAACCTTTGTTTGCAATTACAGAGATCATGTTTCCTGTAGTTCTTGACCAGGTTTGCACACACTGCAGCAGGGATTTTGGCCCACTCCTCCATACAGACCTTCTCCAGATCCTTCAGGTTTCGGGGCTGTCGCTGGGCAATACGGACTTTCAGCTCGCTCCAACGATTTTCTATTGGGTTCAGGTCTGGAGACTGGCTAGGCCACTCCAGGACCTTGAGTTGCTTCTTACGGAGCCACTCCTTAGTTGCCCTGGCTGTGTGTTTCGGGTCGTTGTCATGCTGGAAGACCCAGCCACGACCCATCTTCAATACTCTTACTGAGGGAAGGAGGTTGTTGGCCAAGATCTCGCGATACATGGCCCCATCCATCCTCCCCTCAATACAGTGCAGTCGTCCTGTCCCCTTTGCAGAAAAGCATCCCCAAAGAATGATGTTTCCACCTCCATGCTTGACGGTTGGGATGGTGTTCTTGGGGTTGTACTCATCCTTCTTCTTCCTCCAAACACGGCGAGTGGAGTTTAGACCAAAAAGCTCTATTTTTGTCTCATCATACCACATGACCTTCTCCCATTCCTCCTCTGGATCATCCAGATGGTCATTGGCAAACTTCAGACGGGCCTGGACATGCGCTAGCTTGAGCATGGGGACCTTGCGTGCGCTGCAGGATTTTAATCCATGACGGCATAGTGTGTTACTAATGGTTCTTTTTGAGACTGTGGTCCCAGCTCTCTTCAGGGCATTGACCAGGTCCTGCCGTGTATTTCTGGGATGATCCCTCACCTTCCTCATGATCATTGATTCCCCACAAGGTGAGATCTTTCATGGAGCCCCAGACCGAGGGTGATTGACCGTCATCTTGAACTTCTTCCATTTTTTAACAATTGCACCAACAGTTGTTGCCTTCTCACCAAGCTGCTTGCCTATTGTCCTGTAGCCCATCCCAGCCTTGTGCAGGTCTACAATTTTATCCCTGATGTCCTTACACCCTCTCTGGTCTTGGCCATTGTGGAGAGGTTGGAGTCTGTTTGATTGACTGTGTGGACAGGTGTCTTTTCTACAGGTAACGAGTTCAAACAGGTGCAGTTAATACAGGTAATGAGTGGAGAACAGGAGGGATTCTTAAAGAAAAACGTGAGAGCCGGAATTGTTACTGGTTGGTAGGTGATCAAATACTTATGTCCTGCAATAAAATGCAAATTAATTATTATTAATTACTTAAAAATGTGATTTTCTGGATTTTTGTTTTAGATTCCGTCTCTCACAGTTGAAGTGTACCTATGATAAAAATTACAGACCTCTACGTGCTTTGTAAGTAGGAAAACCTGCAAAATCGGCAGTGTATCAAATACTTGTTCTCCCCACTGTATGTATATACTGAACAGATATGAAAACAACAATTTCAATGATTTACAGTTCAAATTAGGAAAGTAGTCAACGTAAATACATTTATTAGGCCCTAATCTATGGACTTCACATGACTGGGCAGGGGCGCAGCAATTGGTGGGTCTGTTGGGGCGTAAGCCCACCCACTTGGGAGCCAGGCCCATCGAATCAGAATTAGTTTTCCCCACAAAAGGGCTTTGTTAAATAGTCCTCAAGGATAAATACTCCTCAGTTTCATCAGATGTCCGGGTGGCTGATCTCAGACGATGTGGAGGTCCTTGATCTGCGGTTGTGAGGCCTGTTGGACGGACTTCCAAATTCTCAAAAAAATACATTGGAGGCGGCTGATGGTAGAGAATGCAACATTAAATTCTCTGGTAGCAGCTCCAGTGGATATTCCTGCAGTCCCCAATCCATTTGCACACTCCCTCAAAACTTGAGACATCTGTGGCTTGTGTTGTGTGACAACTGTATATTTTAGAGTGGCTTTTTATTGTGCCCAGCACAAGGTACACCTATGTAATGCTGTTTAATCAGCTTTTTGATATGCTACACCTGTCACATGGATGGATTATCTTGGCAAAGCAATGTAAACAAATTTACACAAAATTGGAGAGTGGAGGTTTCATTCTGGTCTCTTTTTATATAAACACTGTCTTTGGCAGGAGGAAAACCAAACTTGGAGGAACCAAAGACCTCCACAACATCAAGACGACACCTCTGCTCCCAGATCAAGTTAGGAAGCCTGAAAAGACCTGAGAGGACACACACGGGAGAGAAGCCATACCATTGCGGCCAGTGTGGAAAGAGTTTTAGCCTGTTAGGAAGCCTGAAGGCTCATGAGCGAATACACTCAGGAGAGAAGCCATACCATTGCGGCCAGTGTGGAAATAGTTTTAGCCAGTTAGGAAACATGAAAAGACATAGGAGGATACACACAGGGGAGAAGCCATACCACTGCTCCCATTGCGGAAAGAGTTTTAACCATTTACTTAACATGAAAAGACATGAGAGGATACACACAGGAGTGAAGCCTCACCATTGCTCCCAGTGTGGAAAGAGTTTTATGCAGTTAGGTATCCTCAAAGATCATTTGCGAATACACACAGGGGAGAAGCCTTACTACTGCTCCCATTGTGGAAAGAGTTTTAACCATTTAGTTAACATGAAAAGACATGAGAGGATTCACACAGGAGTGAAGCCTCACCATTGCTCCCAGTGTGGAAAGAGTTTTATGCAGTTAGGTATCCTCAAAGATCATTTGCGAATACACACAGGGGAGAAGCCTTTCCTTTGCGCCCAGTGTGGAAAGAGTTTTAGCCAGTCAGGAAACCTGAAAGTGCATGAGCGAATTCACACAGGGAAGAAATCTTACCACTGATCCCAGCGTGCAATGCGTTTTTACCCAATTAGGACACCTGAAAGAAGACATGAGACCGCACACGGGAGAGAAGCTTTACAAATGTTCAGACTGGGGGGAAGGCATTTTACTCATCAGAATCCACACAGGAGAGAATGTTTACTTGTTTATATATAATTATTTCTGGATTTTTTTTCCTCATTTTGTCTGTGATAGTTGTAGTGTACCTATGATGAAAATTACAGGCCTCTCTCATCTTTTTAAGTGAATTTGCACAATTGGTGGCTGACTAAATACTTTTTTGCCCCACTAAGTGTATGTAAACTTCCAACTTCAAATGTATATTATTTGAAATGCTAATCCTTTGCACACGAATGCTCACTCATTCAGGAATAATTGCAGTCAATATATATTTACGCCGTTGTGATCTGTTGGAATCCGGTCCGTCTGCTGGAGAGTTCATCTGAGTCTCTCTCCTTCTGTTTCCCTGAAGTTCAAAGTCTTTCTTGGTTAGAATGGATACCTCAGATTACCATTCAGAAATGTTCTCATAGGATAGATGTTTCGGCGGTTGTCGTCATTCGCATCCCAAGTTTACATCATTTCTAGCTGCCCCCACAGACCTACCAATGCTCTTACTCTGTTGGGATTGATAGTCTCAGAGTTGAACCATTTCCAGCCGTGTAGCCAATGCTCCACGTGGGATGGTTTTCTAGTCTTGGTACTCAAATGTGCCACCTCAGCTTACACCAAGGTATGCGTTGTCTAAACTATTCGCAATCACAGCTCATGCTGTGATTGGTTTGCTCAGTCTGAAGAGGATTTTTTTTTAGGAGTGGCTTTTATTCGTAACAATAGGATAGGCGGTTCCATGACACCAGATCATGTCTGTGCCCTCGGGGACGGACCAATGACTTAGTTAAACCAATAGGATAGGCGGTTCCATGACACCAGATCATGTCTGTGCCCTCGGGGACGGACCAATGACTTAGTTAAACCAATAGGATAGGCGGTTCCATGACACCAGATCATGTCTGTGCCCTCGGGGACGGACCAATGACTTAGTTAAACCAATAGGATAGGCGGTTCCATGACACCAGATCATGTCTGTGCCCTCGGGGACGGACCAATGACTTAGTTAAACCAATAGGATAGGCGGTTCCATGACACCAGATCATGTCTGTGCCCTCGGGGACGGACCAATGACTTAGTTAAACCAATAGGATAGGCGGTTCCATGACACCAGATCATGTCTGTGCCCTCGGGGACGGACCAATGACTTAGTTAAACCAATAGGATAGGCGGTTCCATGACACCAGATCATGTCTGTGCCCTCGGGGACGGACCAATGACTTAGTTAAACCAATAGGATAGGCGGTTCCATGACACCAGATCATGTCTGTGCCCTCGGGGACGGACCAATGACTTAGTTAAACCAATAGGATAGGCGGTTCCATGACACCAGATCATGTCTGTGCCCTCGGGGACGGACCAATGACTTAGTTAAACCAATAGGATAGGCGGTTCCATGACACCAGATCATGTCTGTGCCCTCGGGGACGGACCAATGACTTAGTTAAACCAATAGGATAGGCGGTTCCATGACACCAGATCATGTCTGTGCCCTCGGGGACGGACCAATGACTTAGTTAAACCAATAGGATAGGCGGTTCCATGACACCAGATCATGTCTGTGCCCTCGGGGACGGACCAATGACTTAGTTAAACCAATAGGATAGGCGGTTCCATGACACCAGATCATGTCTGTGCCCTCGGGGACGGACCAATGACTTAGTTAAACCAATAGGATAGGCGGTTCCATGACGCCAGATCATGTCTGTGCCCTCGGGGACGGACCAATGACTTAGTTAAACCAATAGGATAGGCGGTTCCATGACGCCAGATCATGTCTGTGCCCTCGGGGACGGACCAATGACTTAGTTAAACCAATAGGATAGGCGGTTCCATGACGCCAGATCATGTCTGTGCCCTCGGGGACGGACCAATGACTTAGTTAAACCAATAGGATAGGCGGTTCCATGACGCCAGATCATGTCTGTGCCCTCGGGGACGGACCATTGACTTAGTTAAACCAATAGGATAGGCGGTTCCATGACGCCAGATCATGTCTGTGCCCTCGGGGACGGACCAATGACTTAGTTAAACCAATAGGATAGGCGGTTCCATGACGCCAGATCATGTCTGTGCCCTCGGGGACGGACCAATGACTTAGTTAAACCAATAGGATAGGCGGTTCCATGACGCCAGATCATGTCTGTGCCCTCGGGGACGGACCAATGACTTAGTTAAACCAATAGGATAGGCGGTTCCATGACGCCAGATCATGTCTGTGCCCTCGGGGACGGACCAATGACTTAGTTAAACCAATAGGATAGGCGGTTCCATGACGCCAGATCATGTCTGTGCCCTCGGGGACGGACCAATGACTTAGTTAAACCAATAGGATAGGCGGTTCCATGACGCCAGATCATGTCTGTGCCCTCGGGGACGGACCAATGACTTAGTTAAACCAATAGGATAGGCGGTTCCATGACGCCAGATCATGTCTGTGCCCTCGGGGACGGACCAATGACTTAGTTAAACCAATAGGATAGGCGGTTCCATGACGCCAGATCATGTCTGTGCCCTCGGGGACGGACCAATGACTTAGTTAAACCAATAGGATAGGCGGTTCCATGACGCCAGATCATGTCTGTGCCCTCGGGGACGGACCAATGACTTAGTTAAACCAATAGGATAGGCGGTTCCATGACGCCAGATCATGTCTGTGCCCTCGGGGACGGACCAATGACTTAGTTAAACCAATAGGATAGGCGGTTCCATGACGCCAGATCATGTCTGTGCCCTCGGGGACGGACCAATGACTTAGTTAAACCAATAGGATAGGCGGTTCCATGACGCCAGATCATGTCTGTGCCCTCGGGGACGGACCAATGACTTAGTTAAACCAATAGGATAGGCGGTTCCATGACGCCAGATCATGTCTGTGCCCTCGGGGACGGACCAATGACTTAGTTAAACCAATAGGATAGGCGGTTCCATGACGCCAGATCATGTCTGTGCCCTCGGGGACGGACCAATGACTTAGTTAAACCAATAGGATAGGCGGTTCCATGACGCCAGATCATGTCTGTGCCCTCGGGGACGGACCAATGACTTAGTTAAACCAATAGGATAGGCGGTTCCATGACGCCAGATCATGTCTGTGCCCTCGGGGACGGACCAATGACTTAGTTAAACCAATAGGATAGGCGGTTCCATGACGCCAGATCATGTCTGTGCCCTCGGGGACGGACCAATGACTTAGTTAAACCAATAGGATAGGCGGTTCCATGACGCCAGATCATGTCTGTGCCCTCGGGGACGGACCAATGACTTAGTTAAACCAATAGGATAGGCGGTTCCATGACACCAGATCATGTCTGTGCCCTCGGGGACGGACCAATGACTTAGTTAAACCAATAGGATAGGCGGTTCCATGACACCAGATCATGTCTGTGCCCTCGGGGACGGACCAATGACTTAGTTAAACCAATAGGATAGGCGGTTCCATGACACCAGATCATGTCTGTGCCCTCGGGGACGGACCAATGACTTAGTTAAACCAATAGGATAGGCGGTTCCATGACACCAGATCATGTCTGTGCCCTCGGGGACGGACCAATGACTTAGTTAAACCAATAGGATAGGCGGTTCCATGACACCAGATCATGTCTGTGCCCTCGGGGACGGACCAATGACTTAGTTAAACCAATAGGATAGGCGGTTCCATGACACCAGATCATGTCTGTGCCCTCGGGGACGGACCAATGACTTAGTTAAACCAATAGGATAGGCGGTTCCATGACACCAGATCATGTCTGTGCCCTCGGGGACGGACCAATGACTTAGTTAAACCAATAGGATAGGCGGTTCCATGACACCAGATCATGTCTGTGCCCTCGGGGACGGACCAATGACTTAGTTAAACCAATAGGATAGGCGGTTCCATGACACCAGATCATGTCTGTGCCCTCGGGGACGGACCAATGACTTAGTTAAACCAATAGGATAGGCGGTTCCATGACACCAGATCATGTCTGTGCCCTCGGGGACGGACCAATGACTTAGTTAAACCAATAGGATAGGCGGTTCCATGACACCAGATCATGTCTGTGCCCTCGGGGACGGACCAATGACTTAGTTAAACCAATAGGATAGGCGGTTCCATGACACCAGATCATGTCTGTGCCCTCGGGGACGGACCAATGACTTAGTTAAACCAATAGGATAGGCGGTTCCATGACACCAGATCATGTCTGTGCCCTCGGGGACGGACCAATGACTTAGTTAAACCAATAGGATAGGCGGTTCCATGACGCCAGATCATGTCTGTGCCCTCGGGGACGGACCAATGACTTAGTTAAACCAATAGGATAGGCGGTTCCATGACACCAGATCATGTCTGTGCCCTCGGGGACGGACCAATGACTTAGTTAAACCAATAGGATAGGCGGTTCCATGACACCAGATCATGTCTGTGCCCTCGGGGACGGACCAATGACTTAGTTAAACCAATAGGATAGGCGGTTCCATGACACCAGATCATGTCTGTGCCCTCGGGGACGGACCAATGACTTAGTTAAACCAATAGGATAGGAATACAATTCTCTCACATTAAAGGTTTAACATCACATTTCATATATAGTTGCATCTTTACTCATTCATTTCATACAATAATTAGATGCAAACCCCATAATTGAGAAATGTACACATTCAGAGACATAGTTATGAGTGTTTCCTGTCCTCTCTGAGGTCACCAAATGAAAACACACTCAACATAACTGTCCCTTAAGTGTCCACAGTCCCTTCCCACACTCTCAAAGGTGGACATATAGTTTAATTTTGCCATTTTGGGGATTTAGGAGTTCGGCCATGTGAATTCCTTTGTTCACTCTGTGGTCTCTCTCTGTATGAAAAGGGTGAGAGAGTCTCTGCCAGGTATTTACGACCTGAGATAACAGAACCTGGGTGTAGGAGAGGGGGAAGCCACAATCTATACCCAGAAAAGGCCACATCATGACAATATGGAGTATTTCAGTTTGAATATAATGTAAATCAGTTTCCTTGTGTTCAAATGTAGGATAGATCAGATTCCATGTGTTTAAATTGTCCTTTTTTAAACTCTTTGTGTGTGTTTATCTGGGTGTGTCATTCCTCCAGCACTACAGATAATCAAGTGATATTTGGATGTGATGCATTAGTTCCATTGTTGACATTTGCATTGTTGGCCCACTGATGATTTAATGAAATGAAAATGTTCAGACTCTGTAATGGAAAATGTTTGTGTGTCCACATAACTGAGTATGTGACTAACCTTGTGAAACTGTCCAATTATAATCTCCTGTTCTTGGGACTATCATTCTGTGTTGCAAACCAGCTGCACCTGCATCCTTGTATGAATAAAGTCCCTCCCAGGAACAGGAAACTATAAAGATATGTGCTCATCACCCAATGCTTCAGGAATTCAGACTGTCTACACTGCGCTGTGTAACTCTGTTATTCTCTCTGAGCTCAGAAATAAAGAATCTTGGTTTGACTTGGACTCCAGCAGATCCTTATTTTATAATATCCACCACAACTCTCCCACAGATTGCTGTGTATTATTGTCTCAATGAAGAGTTCCTCTTTCGACTTTCCTGGGGGCATTTACAAACCTCCCACTGGTTCAATAAACGTTGTTACCTGAATGATGAGATTATTATGGGTGAGAGCAATTATTTTAATTGTCAAATTGCAACCAAGCATCGGTCATCATGTCACCAGATTAAGACCCTCAAAGTGTATTGGAAAGGAGCATCAAGCTCATCACATGTAGTTTCACCACCCTGTGAAGTTCATAACTTATTTCATCTGTAGCCTAATAAACTACATGGTTTTCCAAGTTTTAGAGGGAGGACCACACAACATATCATCACGTGACTCCAAGTTAACTAAGACATGATGGTTATTATATAAATATTTGTACATAAAGGAGTTTCCATCGCCATTTCTCACTAAAACGTTTTTACTGACACAACCCACCATGTCAAACGAACTAACACATCGTCTGTCAGCATTTATAAAAGTGTACAGGCATATCCTTTTTCCATCAGCCTGGTCATTACTTTTGAAATGGTTGGATCAATATCCACCTTCATGATGTGGATGAAGCCTGATTTGGAATGTCTGAGTAGTTCTATATGATGTCATAATTCACCCCTCTGATAATCAAGTGATATTTGGAATGTCTGAGTAGTTCTATATGATGTCATAATAAACCCCTCTGATAGTGATACATTTGCTCCATTGTTTCCATGTCAGTTGGTTTCCCACTCTGATGGTTTATATCTGACAGAGGGGCTTTAAATGAATAGTATGGTGACATATTAGTGTGTCTTGAAATAGGATTATTAATCATAAACTCCTATAGCAACAATACACTGCAGCTTTGACATCAAGAAGAGAATGGGCAGATGGGTGGTGGTGCTACTCTATAGGTAAGGCTGTCCAATATCAATGTTCAAATAGTCACTTCTAGCCGGCCTCCGCCCAGTATCCTGCCCTGAATTTAGTCACTGTTACTAGCCGTCTACCACCCAGTACTCCACCCTGTATTCTAGTCAAGGCTCATCCTATATACAGTGCCTTGCGAAAGTATTCGGCCCCCTTGAACTTTGCGACCTTTTGCCACATTTCAGTCTTCAAACATAAAGATATAAAGATATAAAACTGAACAACAAGTGGGACACAATCATGAAGTGGAACGGCATTTATTGGATATTTCAAACTTTTTTAACAAATCAAAAACTGAAAAATTGGGCGTGCAAAATTATTCAGCCCCAGCAAACTCTCTCCAGAAGTTCAGTGAGGATCTCTGAATGATCCAATGTTGACCTAAATGAATAATGATGATAAATACAATCCACCTGTGTGTAATCAAGTCTCTGTATAAATGCACCTGCACTGTGATAGTCTCAGAGGTCCGTTAAAAGCGCAGAGAGCATCATGAAGAACAAGGAACACACCAGGCAGGTCCGAGATACTGTTGTGAAGAAGTTTAAAGCCGGATTTGGATACAAAAAGATTTCCCAAGCTTTAAACATCCCAAGGAGCACTGTGCAAGTGATAATATTGAAATGGAATGAGTATCAGACCACTGCAAATCTACCAAGACCTGGCCGTCCCTCTAAACTTTCAGCTCATACAAGGAGAAGACTGATCAGAGATGCAGCCAAGAGGCCCATGATCACTCTGGATGAACTGCAGAGATCTACAGCTGAGGTGGGAGACTCTGTCCATAGGACAACAATCAGTCGTATATTGCACAAATCTGGCCTTTATGGAAGTGGCAAGAAGAAAGCCATTTCTTAAAGATATCCATAGAAAGTGTTGTTTAAAGTTTGCCACAAGCCACCTGGGAGACACACCAAACATGTGGAAGAAGGTGCTCTGGTCAGATGAAATCAAAATTGAACTTTTTGGCAACAATGCAAAACGTTATGTTTGGCGTAAAAGCAACACAGCTCATCACCCTGAACACACCATCCCCACTGTCAAACATGGTGGTGGCAGCATCATGGTTTGGGCCTGCTTTTCTTCACCAGGGACAGGGAAGATGGTTAAAATTGATGGGAAGATGGATGGAGCCAAATACAGGACCATTCTGGAAGAAAACCTGATGGAGTCTGCAAAAGACCTGAGACTGGGACGGAGATTTGTCTTCCAACAAGACAATGATCCAAAACATAAAGCAAAATCTACAATGGAATGGTTCAAAAATAAACATATCCAGGTGTTAGAATGGCCAAGTCAACGTCCAGACCTGAATCCAATCGAGAATCTGTGGAAAAAACTGAAAACTGCTGTTCACAATTGCTCTCCATCCAACCTCACTGAGCTCGAGCTGTTTTACAAGGAGGAATGGGAAAAAATGTCAGTCTCTCGATGTGCAAAACTGATAGAGACATACCCCAAACGACTTACAGCTGTAATCGCAGCAAAAGGTGGCGCTACAAAGTATTAACTTAAGGGGGCTGAATAATTTTGCACGCCCAATTTTTCAGTTTTTGATTTGTTAAAAAAGTTTGAAATATCCAATAAATGTCGTTCCACTTCATGATTGTGTCCCACTTGTTGTTGATTCTTCACAAAAAAATACAGTTTTATATCTTTATGTTTGAAGCCTGAAATGTGGCAAAAGGACGCAAAGTTCAAGGGGGCCGAATACTTTCGCAAGGCACTCTAACTACTGCTGTACACACCTTTTATATTCATATACGGTCCATAATGTCTAGACACACCATCATATACATTTTAAACAAATTGTATATATTTATATTCCAGACTCTGACATTCCTCGTTCTACCATTTCAATATTTCTAAATCCTTAAAATGAATTGTAGGGAAAATCAGTAGGTCACACAAATGACTATTTCTAAACAAAGATAATAGACAAGTAGAATGGGAGAGGTTTCTTATACTATCTTTACTTACTCAGTGAAGAGACTCCAGGGATGGTGATGAAGGCTGTAGGAATGAAGATCAGACAGTGAAGAGACTCCAGGGATGGAGATGAAGGCTGTAGGAATGAAGATCAGACAGTGAAGAGACTCCAGGGATGGAGATGAAGGCTGTGGGAATGAAGATCAGACAGTGAAGAGACTCCAGGGACAGAGATGAAGGCTGTAGGAATGAAGATCAGACAGTGAAGAGACTCCAGGGATGGAGATGAAGGCTGTGGGAATGAAGATCAGACAGTGAAGAGACTCCAGGGATGGAGATGAAGGCTGTAGGAATGAAGATCAGACAGTGAAGAGACTCCAGGGATGGAGATGAAGGCTGTGGGAATGAAGATCAGACAGTGAAGAGACTCCAGGGACGGAGATGAAGGCTGTAGGAATGAAGATCAGACAGTGAAGAGACTCCAGGGATGGCGATGAAGGCTGTGGGAATGAAGATCAGACAGTGAAGAGACTCCAGGGACGGAGATGAAGGCTGTAGGAATGAAGATCAGACAGTGAAGAGACTCCAGGGATGGAGATGAAGGATGTAGGAATGAAGATCAGACAGTGAAGAGACTCCAGGGACGGAGATGAAGGCTGTAGGAATGAAGATCAGACAGTGAAGAGACTCCAGGGACGATGATGAAGGCTGTAGGAATGAAGATCAGACAGTGAAGAGACTCCAGTGACGGTGATGAAGGCTATAGGAATGAAGATCAGACAGTGAAGAGACTCCAGGGATGGAGATGAAGGCTGTAGGAATGAAGATCAGACAGTGAAGAGACTCCAGGGACGGTGATGAAGGCTGTAGGAATGAATATCAGACAGTGAAGAGACTCCAGGGATGGAGATGAAGGCTGTGGGAATGAAGATCAGACAGTGAAGAGACTCCAGTGACGGTGATGAAGAATCAACCAGAGAATCAACCAGATTGATTCACAGTCAGTGTTGTTGAGCAGAGAATCAACCAGATTGATTCACAGTCAGTGTTGTTGAGCAGAGAATCAACCAGATTGATTCACAGTCAGTGTTGTTGAGCAGAGAATCAACCAGATTGATTCACAATCAGTGTTGTTGAGCAGAGAATCAACCAGATTGATTCACAGTCAGTGTTGTTCAGCAGAGAATCAACCAGATTGATTCACAATCAGTGTTGTTGAGCAGAGAATCAACCAGATTGATTCACAATCAGTGTTGTTGATTAGAGAATCAACCAGATTGATTCACAGTCAGTGTTGTTGAGCAGAGAATCAACCAGGTTGTCCATGTCCAAGTTATTCAGGTGCATAATAAAATGTTTTTCTTGTTTTCTTGTTATTCAACTAAAAAATGTTCTCTGAATGAGAACAAGCACATCTGTGAGCGTTATGCATTATTACATCGATTGACTGAATGATGAAGCTGACAGCTTTGTAGTAAAACCAGGTTTGGAGTCAATTCCAATTCAATTCCAATTCAATTCCAGTCAATTCAGGAAGTAAATCAAATTCCAATTCCACCTCTTCATAATTGAAAACCATAGAAGGGAATTGGCATTTTCAGTTTACTTCCTGAATGCTGAATGGCAGTGAGATGCCACACTCCTTCTCACATCCAGCCTGTTCCTGATATTCTGGTCTACATACAACGCATTCGGGAGGTATTCAGACCTCTTGACTTGTTCCACATTTTGTTATGTTCGTCTTAATCTAAAATGGATTCAATTGGGATGTTTTCCTCATCAATCTACACACAACACCCCATAATGACAAAGCAAAGACAGGGTTTTAGAAATGTTTGCAAATGTATTTTATAATTAAAAACTGAAATATAACATTTACATAAGTATTCAGACCCTTAACTCAGTACTTTGTTGAAGCACCTTTGGCAGCGATTACAGCCTCAAGTATTCTTGGGTATGACGCTACAAGCTTGGCACACCTGTATTTTTCTCCCATTCTTCTCTGCAGATCCTCTCAACCTCTGTCAGGTTGGATGGGGAGCGTCGCTGCACAAGTATTTTCAGGTCTCTCCAGAGATGTTCGATCGGGTTCAAGTCCAGGCTCTGGCTGGGCCACACAAGGACATTCAGAGACTTGTCCCGAAGCCACTTCTGTGTTGTCTTGTCAGTGTGCTTAGGGTCGTTGTTCTGTTGGAAGGTGAACCTTTGCCCCAGTCTGAGGTCCTGCGTGCTCTGGAGCAGGTTTTCATCAATTATCTCTCTGTACTTTATTTATATTTGATTTATTTATTATTGAACCTTTATTTAACTTGGCAAGTCAGTTAAGAACAAATTCTTATTTACAACGGCGGCCAACCAAAAGGCAAAAGGCCTCCTACGGTGGCTGGGATTCAAAACAAGAATACATCCCTAGCCAAGGTCCTTCTTCAGTGGCTTCTTCCTTGCTGAGCGGCCTTTCAGGTTACGTTGATATAGGACTCATTTTACTATGGATATAGATATTTTTGTACCTGTTTCCTCCAGCATCTTCACAAGGTCTTTTGCTGTTGTTCTGGGACTGGTTTGCACTTTTCGCACCAACGTATGTTGATCTCCAGGAGACAGAACAAGTCTCCTTCCTGAGCGGTATGACGGCTGTGTGGTCCCATGGTGTTTATACTTGCATATACTATAGTTTGTCAACAAGACATTTGTGGAGTGGTTGAAAACCGAGTTTTAATGACTCCAACCTAAGCGTATGTAAACATCCTTTGTATAGCCTCCACTCTGTACTGGTACCCCCTGTATATAGCCTCCACATTGACTCGGTACTGGTACCTCCTGTATATAGCCTCCACATTGACTCTGTACTGGTACCCCCTGTATATAGTCTCCACATTGACTCGGTACTGGTACCTCCTGTATATAGCCTCCACATTGACTCTGTACTGGTACCCCCTGTATATAGTCTCCACATTGACTCGGGACTGGTACCTCCTGTATATAGCCTCCACATTGACTCTGTACTGGTACCCCCTGTATATAGTCTCCACATTGACTCGGTACTGGTACCCCCTGTACTAGTCTCCACATTGACTCTGTACTGGTACCTCCTGTATATTGCCTCTGTACTGGTACCTCCTGTATATATATCCTCTGATTGAGAACCAATCTAGGCAACCATAGACTTACCTAGACACCTAACATGAACACAACCCCATAAATCTAATAAACCCCTAGACAAGACGAAACACATAAATCACCCATGTCACACCCTGGCCTAACCAAAATAATAAAGAAAACAAAGATAACTAAGGACAGGGCGTGACAGTACCCCCCCCCCCCCCCCCCCCCCCCCCAAAGGTGCGGACTCCCGGCCGCACACCTAAACCCATAGGAGAGGGTCTGGGTGGGCGTCTGTCCACTGTGGCGGGACGTGGACGCCACTCTACCATAGTCTTAGTCCGCTTTCTTAGCGTCATTTGAGTGGCGACCCTCGCCGCCGACCTTGGCCTAGTAACCCTAACAAAGGGCCCACCTGGACTGAGGGCTGCCTCATTACTAAGGAAGCTCAGGACCGAGGGGTACCTCAGGTAATGTCTACACCTCAGGCCTGAGCTACCCCTCGGTACTGAGCTACTTTTTAAAACTTTTTATTTTGGGAATATTTTCTCAACCCTTATTTTTCTTATCTACGTTGTTGGTTAAGGGCTTGTCAGTAAGCATTTCACGTTAAGATCTACACCTGTTGTATTCAGCGCATGTGACAAATAATATTTGATTGTAACTAAATATGCAGTTTCAATGTTACGGTCTTTGATACAATTATATTTCTGAAACTCAGGCTGTGTGTGTTTATCTGCGTCATTCCTTGATCATTCCTTGTGGTCCTGTAGCTCAGTTGGTGGAGTATAGTGCTTGTTAAACCAGGGTAGTGGGTTTGATTCCTGGGACCACCCATATGTAAAGTGTTTGCACACATGACTGCAAATCCCTTTAGATAAAAGTGTCTGCTACATTGCAGATGTATCCACTGATTATACCAAACATCTGGAACACCTTCCTAATATGGAGTTGGACCCTCCCCTTTTCCCCTCTAAACCGCCTCAATTCGTCGGGGCATGGACTCTACAAGGTGTCGAAAGCATTCCACAGGGATGCTGGCCCATGTTGACTCCAATGCTTCCCACAATTGTGTCAAGTTGGCTGGGTGTCCTTTGGGTGCAGTGGGGTCTCCTCAGAGGAGGAAGGGGAGAACCATCGTCCTCAGTTATTTTCAGAAAAATTAAAATGGTAAAATATTTAAAAGTGGTCCTTTTTAGATAAAACTATACTAAATATAATCACATCACCAAATAATTTAAAACATACTATTTTGCATCCTCCTCTAGGTACATTGACTTCAATACAAAACCTTGGAGGATTATGGTTCTCAAGGCTTCCATAGACTTACACTGTTATTATGACAACTTCCGGAGGACATCCTCCAACCCATCAGAGCTCTTGCAGCATGAACTGACATGATGTCCAACCAATGAAAGGATCAGATAATGTATCTAGTACTGAAAGCATAAGCTACAGCTAGCTAGCACTGCAGTGCATAACATGTGGTGAGTAGTTGACTAAAAGAGAGAAAAATACAATAGTTGAACAGTTTTGAACAAATTATTTTATTCCAAAATGAAGGAGAAGCGAGAGAGATATTTCGTCATTTATTTTCCACTTTCAGTTTCACTTACTTAGCTAGCAAATGCAGCTATCTAGTTTAGTCTACTCAAACACTTGGCTCAAACAGAGGGATGCTATGTTAGCTAGCTGGCTATGACTATCCAACACAACACTGGAACTCTTCCAAGTCAAGGCAAGCTTTTGGTTTTACTAATTTATTGCCACTGGGACCCGCCAAGGTAAGTGCTAAACTGCTTACTGACTTGACTGTACACTGTAACGTTACTGCATGATTGTAGCAGGTTTACTAACGAGTTAGTTCTATTAGCTCTGTTGACTATGATGTTATTTTAGCTAATATGGTGACAACAATGTAAGCTGTGTGTTTCAGTTATGAAATGGTTTGGCTTGGAAAGGTTTTTTCTCCTGGTCACATACAGCTGATGTGTTGTGCATTGAAGTACAGAAACAAAGGGAGAAGGTGATAAGAGGAGAGCACATAGATACAAGAAGGAATACAACGTGTCTGTAATGAAAGTGAACTGTGTTTATGCATGATCATAACCCAAACGTTTCTTAAATGGAACAAAACGGGGATAAACATACCTGAATTTGTCCAGTAATATCTCTATTTCAGCTAGATGCAGGCGAGAGTGTGCAAGGCAGTATTGAATGTGTCACTGTCTGTCTATGTGTCACTGTCTGTCATCGCTAAATTTTCTCTCGACCTGTGTGAACCTACATTCTAAACTTTCATTCATAGGCTAGGTTGCTACCTCATGATGGGTATAGGGACAATTAGAGTATCATGTAGTAGCCTAAACCTATTGCTGTTACATTGAACAGGGTGAGTGAAATATGAATGACAGTCATCCAATATGCTGTAATAGAATTAAGGCCATGCTCATGAAAAAACAAATCGTCCTGCCTCATCTTAAACGGCACTAACCTCCACTGTTTGGGTGGTGGACCACTCTTGGTACACATGGGAAACTGTTGAGCTGAAAAACCCAGCAGCGTTGCAGTTCTTGACACAATCCGGCACGCCTGGCACCTACTACCATACCCCGTGCAAAGTAACTTAAATATTTTGTCTTCCCCATTCACTCACTAAATGGCACACATGCACAATCCATGTCTCATGTCCCAAGGCTTAAAAATCCTTATTTAACCTGTCTCCCCCTTCATCTACACTGATTGAAGTGGATTTAACTAGTGACATCAGTAAGGGATCATAGCTTTAGCCTGGATTCACCTGGTCTGTCTAAGTCATGGAAGGAGCAGCTGTTCTTAATGTTTTGTCTACCCAGTGTAAAGCACTACAGATAATCAAGTGCTATTTGCATGTGATGCATTTGTTCTGTTGTTTACAGGATGATTTGTATCTTATAGAGCGTGGCTTTAAGGGAATACTATGGTCACATGTAGATAAAAAAGAATGTGAAAAATTAACAGAGAAAATGTATATCAACACACTACCTATTCATATAAGTATTTATTAATCATCTACATATTCATATTGAGCTTCTACGTCTGTGTACAGGAACGTATTATTTGGAAGAGAAAATGCATCAGCTTATTGTTAAATAATTATGACGTTCTTTCCAATACAAAAAGTGTAGTAACTATTGTTTCCAAACTGCGTTACCCACTCCAGCCAGCAGATGGCGACGAGCGTCTTTCAGTTGACTCTTCTTTCGTGACGTATAACGGACTGGACGGACGCTTCTTCAGGAACAACAAGGCGCCAACTCTTTCAACCACGTCGGTAGCTTGCTAGCCAACATAAAACTGAAAGATTGACGTTTTAGACCATGTTAATGTACATGATCTAATCTCAGTGTTTTAAACGAGTTTCGGTTGACGTATCAACTGGTTCAATTTGCAAACGTGTTAAAGATTGATACTGAGCCTAGCACTAGGCTAGACGCTAATGCTAGCTAGCTAGCTAACATCCCTGACCATGAGCTCACTAAAATACTACTCCCTTGCTAATGAAGAGGTGGTCGGCTGTTTGGAGAAAGAATCTTTCAGAATGAAAAAGGAGGAAGAGGAGGCTGTTATAGTGAAAGAAGAGAAAGAACCGTTTAGAAAGGAAGATGATGCTATCTCAAAGGTGAAGAAGGAAGACGTTTTGGCAGTGAAAGAGGAAGAGACAGAATATCAGATTAACACCAGTGAGTACGCTCTTTAACAGGGACACAAACTATGCCGTTGTTGAACTAATGTGTGGTTTTAAAGTGGCATTCTACTGAAGTTCTACACTTGAATATGTTGTTCAGTACTGTAGGAATTGTTAAAGGGTCAATCTGCCATTGGTTCATATATTTTAGGGACTTTTCAATTAGATGTATTGAATTTTCCATGTGGTCTACATTAAAGTTCCCCTCATCTAATATAACAGGTTGTTAAAATTCTATATTGGTGCATATTTTCTACTTAAAATAACAAAGGGACGCAAAAGCCACCCATTTTGTGGAACGACCCTTTTACATTTGCGTCACAAACACTATTTTAGGAAATCATGATGAAAGTGGCCATTTTAGACATATGCATGCCTCTTGTAAGACTCTATGATTGCAATAGATGGTCATAAGTTTACCATCTGTTTTATGTTCTCATTCACACAGGAGAGACACATGACTATCGTGGATCCTCTGGGGAGCCTCAACAACATCCTAATGCTGACGAGGCAGAGAAGAGTCTCTCCAGATCAGAATACCAGATGGTACAGCTTGATCTGGTCTAGCATACAGCTTTCTCTTTCGGGCTCTGGGCTGGGTTTCTGTAAAGCACTTCATGACAACAGTGACATCAGCATCCATAATGATATGTGTCTGTGTCCCCTCTTTATGGTTACCAGGACAACACTAGCCCTTCCTCCCTCCCAGAGTTCCCGTGTCGTGCCTCTCCCGGTAGCACCTTACTGCTGGGTATGAAGAGGTTGTCTGTGCTGCTGGTGGACTGCAGGAAAACAATGGGGCTGAGTGGAACTGTGGGAGGAGGAGAAGAGAGGAACGAATCAGATTTGACTCAAAGTAAGTGCTGTAGTTCAGTTTGAACAAATAAATAGATCTGTCCACTGGTATCTGTTACCAGGACAACCAGCAGAGTTCTGTTAGTTGACAGGAAGCTAGACTGGTGTATATGGGTGTTATGAATATCATAACACTGAATAAGGATACTGCCAATGAAAAGAGAGAAACCAATAGACCATATAAAACCTTGATGAAAGTTAGCTTTAGAGGGAAAGTTTCAAGATGATCTGATGTAAGGTGCTTGTTTTACAAAAACTTTCCTTAAAACATTATGGATGTTACATTGCCTGTCCCAGTCAACCCCCCTATCTTTACTAGACTGTAGAACAGGCAAACTAAACTCAAGACACTGTTAATTAATTAACTAATACTGGAGGAAAGCTGTGATCTGGCTGCCTACTCAAGAGAAAGCTTCGAACTGAAACCAGTGCCTGCAACCTTGTTCAGGTTATCAATCAACCTACCAGGGTAGTTACAAACAGTACAGAAATTGAATCAACATATTTTGATCATATCTTTACTATTGCTGCAGAAATTTGTTTGAAAGCAGTATTCAAATTCATCGGATGTTGTGATCACAATATAGTAGTCATATCTAGGAAAACCAAAGTTCCAAAAGGCTGGGCCTAATGTTCTTTATAAGAGATCATACAATTGTTTGTGGTGATTCCTATGTTGTTGATGTTGTTGGGTTCTTTTTTTTCACAGTAAATAACTCACGAACACTAGAGAAGCTTTAACCAAGTTTAATTTTTCCCAAAGGTTCTGTACATCTGTAATTCAGACAACCCAACATTTGTTCCATCCAGATATACAGTGGGAGGAACAAGTATTTGAAACACTGCCGATTTTGCAGGTTTTCCGAAGTGTAAAAAATGACAGACCTCTACATGCTTTGTAAGTAGGAAAACCTGCAAAATCGGCAGTGTATCAAATACTTGTCCTCCGCACTGTGTATATCCCACTTAAGATACTCCTCCTTCTCTCCAATCCTTACATCTTATGGTTCCACAGGAAGAGAGTAAAGAGGGTAACAGGATACCAGACCTTTATCTCCCTGATGAGAATCTGTCCTGACCTCAAACTCTCCTTCATCTAATCCACAGATATTCATCTGTCTCCCCTGTTTCACACTTTGCTCTCCTCTCGTCCACCCAACACATTCCGAAGCCATCTGTCTTTCTTCAGAGAACCATTAACTTCTGACATACAGTGGGGCAAAAACGTATTTAGTCAGCCACCAATTGTGCAAGTTCTCCCACTTAAAAAGATGAGAGAGGCCTGTAATTCTCATCTTAGGTACACTTCAACTATGACAGACAAAATTAGAAAAAAATCCAGAAAATCACATTGTAGGATTTTTAATGAATTTATTTGCAAATTATGGTGGAAAATAAGTATTTGGTCACCTACAAACAAGCAAGATTTCTGGCTCTCACAGACCTGTAACTTCTTTAAGAGGCTCCTCTGTCCTCCACTCATTACCTGTATTAATGGCACCTGTTTGAACTTGTTATCAGTATAAAAGACACCTGTCCACAACCTCAAACAGTCACACTCCAAACTCCACTATGGCCAAGACCAAGAGTTGTCGAAGGACACCAGAAACAAAATTGTAGACCTGCACCAGGCTGGGAAGACTGAATCTGCAATAGGTAAGCAGCTTGGTTTGAAGAAATCAACAGTGGGAGCAATTATTAGGAAATGGAAGACATACAAGACCACTGATAATCTCCCTCGATCTGGGGCTCCACGCAAGATCTCGCCCCGTGGGGTCAAAATGATCGCAAGAACGGTGAGCAAAAATCCCAGAACCACACGGGGGGACCTAGTGAATGACCTGCAGAGAGGTGGGACCACAGTAACAAAGCCTACCATCAGTAACACACTACACCGCCAGGGACTTAAATCCTGCAGTGCCAGACGTGTCCCCCTGCTTAAGCCAGTACATGTCCAGGCCCGTCTGAAGTTTGCTAGAGAGCATTTGGATGATCCAAAAGAAGATTGGGAGAATGTCATATGGTCAGATGAAACCAAAATAGAACATTTGGTAAAAACTCAACTCGTCATGTTTGGAGGACAATGAATGCTGAGTTGCATCCAAATAATTATCCCCAGCACAAGGTGCACCTGTGTAATAATCAAGCTGTTCAATCAGCTTCTTGATATGCCACACCTGTCAGGTGGATGGATTATCTTGGCAAAGAATAAATGTTGACTAACAGTGATGCTCATGAAACATCCAACACTTTACATGTTGCGTTTATATTTTTGTTTATTGTAGTTACTATCAATTTTAGGAACATTTACCCAAAATATGACATCAGCGATAATCAAAATGTTGAATATCTGTGAACGTCTAAATAAGAAATTGGTCCATTTAAACAGCAGGTGTCGAACCCTTTCAACAACGGGAAGATGTTACTGATGTGCTTTGTGTCTGTGACGTAAAAACAAGTTTTGGACTTCCACACAAAATTACTTCTTTAGTTATTTTATGTTTAAGGAAGTGTGTAGGTCACATTCTGTATCATACAGCTATGAAAGTTATATATTTAGAACCACCTGCTGATTGGAATCCAGCAACGTCTGTGTCTTTAGTGTCAGAGAACTGTTTAGTTTTTTGTGTTCTGACTTGTAAAACAGAAAGAATAATAAGTAATGTAAACATATCAGTAATTACCAGGAAGCTCTACATTTGTTTTAATATCACACTAAGATTGTTAAAACTGGCCTCAGGTTATTGAGAGATCTGATTTAGGATTTACCCTCGGAGCAAGGTTGTTTTATCATGTGGTTTCATTCGGGTCTCTATGTAAAAATAACACAGTGTCTTTGGCAGGAGAAAGACCAGACTCAGAGGAACCAGAGCCAGGGACGTCCAAACCAGCAAGACGACACCAGTGCTCCCACTGTGGAAAGAGTTGTAACCGGTTATGGGACCTGAGACAACATGAGAAAATACACAGAACTTACCACTGCTCCCAGTGTGAAAAGAGTTTTAACCAGAAAGCACACCTGAAAGCTCACAAGAGAATACACACAGGGGAGAAGCTTTACCACTGCTCCCAGTGTGGACAGTGTTTTGCCCAGAAAGGAAACCTGAACCAACACAAGAGAATACACACAGGGGAGAAGCCTTACCACTGCTCCCAGTGTGGAAAGTGTTTCAACCGGTCATGGGATCTGAAACGACATGAGAGAATACACACAGGGGAGAAGCTTTACCACTGCTCCCAGTGTGGAAAGTGTTTCAACCAGTTGTGGAAGCTGAAACGGCATGAGAGAATACACACAGGGGAGAAATCTTTCACTCCTCCCAGGGTGCAAAGCTTTTGCCCATTTAGGAAGCCTGAAAGAACACATGAGACTGCACACAGAGCGGAGAATGCTTACAAAAGCCCCGACTGTGTGAAAACAGTCACTTAAACGTCATTAGAGAATCCACACAGGAGAGAGAAATTACTTCTCTTAGCGTGTATGTTGATATTTCACATCAAATTGACTTAAAATTAACCAGAGAACATACACAGTGCTCCCGTTGTCTTATATTGTTGACTGATAATGTGTTTACCTGTTTTTACCATATTAAATTGTTTCTTCCAATTATTGATAAACCTGTACCTGTTAAGAAACTGATTGTTAGACCTGTTAATGCTCCATGGATTGATAAGGAATTTAAAAACTGTATGGTCATTGGTAAAAAAAAAATAGAAAAGAGTCGAGGTCCTGCAAAGAGTTTTAACCAGAAAGGACACGCAAACCAACCCCTGAAAATACACACACGGGAGAAGCCTTACCACTGCTCCCAGCGTGAAAAGAGTTTTAACCAGAAAAGCTACCTGAAAAACATGAGAATATACGCACAGGGGTGAAGCCTACCACTGCTTCCAGTGTTCAAAGCATTTTAACAAATTAGGAAGCCCTAAAACACACATGAGACTGCACACGGGGGAGAAGCTTTACCACTGCTCCCAGTGTGCAAAGCCTTTGCCCATTTAGGAAGCCTGAAAGAACACAGAGGAGAAGGCTTACAAAATGCTCAGACTGGTGAAACATATTACTCACCACAGTCACTTAAACGTCATGAGAGAATCCACACAGAAGAGAACAATTACTTGTATATTGATATTTCACATCTCATCATCTCATTGACTCATTGACTGATGACATTCATCAGAGAACATACACAGTGCTCCTGTTGTCTTATATTGTTGACTGACAATGTGTTTACCTGTCCTTGTTTTAAACTGTCCTTTTTTTAAACTCTTTGTGTGTGTTTATCTGAATGTCATTGTTGACATTTGCATTGTTGGCCCACTGAGGATTTAATGACATGAAAATATTCATACTCTGTAATGGAAAATGTTAATTGTATGTGTCCACATAACTGAGTATGTGACTAACCTTGTTAAACTGTCCTATTATAATCTCCTGTTCTTGGGAGGATCATTCTGTGTTGCAAACCAGCTGCACCTGCATCCTTGTATGAATAAAGTCCCTCCCAGGAACAGGAAACTATAAAGATATGTGCTAATCACTCAATGCTTCAGGAATTCAGACTGTCTACAAATCAAATCAAATGTATTTATATAGCCCTTCGTACATCAGCTGATATCTCAAAGTGCTGTACAGAAACCCAACCTAAAACCCATAACAGCAAGCAATGCAGGTGTAGAAGCACGGTAGATGTAGGGGTACCTTGGTAGGGATGTGGTAAGTGTAGGGGTACCTTGGTAAGGATGTGGTAGATGTAGGGGTACCTTGGTAAGGATGTGGTAGGTGTAGGGGTACCTCGGTAAGGATGTGGTAGGTGTAGGGGTACCTCGGTAAGGATGTGGTAGGTGTACCTTGGTAAGGATGTGGTAGATGTAGGGGTACACTGAACTGTGTAACTCTGTTATTCTCTCTGAGCTCAGAAATAAAGAATCTTGGTTTGACTTGGACTCCAGCAGATCCTTATTTTATAATATCCACCACAACTCTCCCACAGATTGCTGTTTCATCATTGTCTCGATGAAGAGTTCCTCTTTCGACTTTCCTGTGGGCATTTACAAGCCTCCCACTGGTTGAATAAACGTTGTTACCCAAATTATGAGATTATTATTTTATTTGTCAAATGGCAACCAAGCATCGATCATCATGTCACCAGAATAAGACCCTCAAAATGTATTGGAAAGGAGCATCAAGCTCATCACATGCAGTTTCACCACCCTGTGAAGTTCATAACTTATTTCATCTGTAGCCTAATAAACTGCATGGTTTCTCAAGTCATAGTGGGAGGACCACACAACATATCATGTGACTCCAAGTTAACTAAGAAGTGGTTGTTATCATTAAGGAGTTTCCACAGCTATTTCTCGCTTAGACATTTTTACTGACACAAATATACAAACAAATTGTCAAACGAAGTAACAAATAGTCTGTCGGCATTTATAAAAGTGTACAGGCATATCCTGTTTCCGTCAGCCCGGTCATTACTTCTAAAATGGTTGGATCAATATCCACCTTCATGATGTGGATGAAGCTTGATTTGGAATGTCTGAGTAGTTCTATATGATGTCATAATTCACCCCTCTGATAATCAAGTGATATTTGGAATGTCTGAGTAGTTCTATATGATGTCATAATTCACCCCTCTGATAATCAAGTGATATTTGGAATGTCTGAGTAGTTCTATATGATGTCATAATACACCCCTCTGATAGTTTCCCACTCTGATGATTTATATCTGACAGAGGGGCTTTAAATGAATAGTATGGTGACATCTTAGTGTGTCTTGAAGTAAATAGGATTATTAATCATAAACTCCTATAGCAACAATACAATGCAGCTTTGACATCAAGAAGAGAATGGGCTGATGGGTGGTGGTGCTACTCTATAGGTAAGGCTGTTCAATATGAATGTTCAATACCCACAATAGGTTGGTTATGGAGGGTGATGTATCACATTCAATGTCCTGCAATAAGAGCTAAGAGACTAATATTTGTGTAAACTATACATAGTTGTGTTCTGTGGTTGTCACTGAGTTGGCTGATATCCCATTTTATCCCACAGTTAAGGCTGTACAGTGCCTATACAAAGTCTACACTTTGCTCCTTTCATATTTCTTTTGATCCTGATAAACTCCCCAGTCCCTGCCAGTGACAAGCATACCCATAACATGATGCTGCCACCACAATACTTAATGTGTGGTCTATCTCCAGGTCATCAGACTGTTAAATAGTCCCCTCTAGCCGGCCTCTGCCCAGTACCCTGCCCTGAACTTAGTCACTGTTACTAGCCGTCTACCACCCAGTACTCCACCCTGTATTCTAGTCAAGGCTCATCCTATATAACTACTACTGTACACACCTTTTATATTCATATACGGTCCATAATGTACACACCGTCATAGACATTGTAAACCAACTGTATATATTTATATTCCAGACTCTGACATTCCTCGTTCTACCATTTCTATGTTTCTAAATCCTTAAAATAAATTGTAGGGAAAATCAGTAGGTCAAACAAATGACTATTTCTAAACAAAGATAATAGACAAGTCGAATGGGGAGGTTTCTTAAACTATCTTTACTTACTCGGTGAAGAGACTCCAGGGACGGTGATGAAGGCTGTAGGAATGAAGATCAGACAGTGAAGAGACTCCAGGGACGGTGATGAAGGCTGTAGGAATGAAGATCAGACAGTGAAGAGACTCCAGGGACGGTGATGAAGGCTGTAGGAATGAAGATCAGACAGTGAAGAGACTCCAGGGACGGAGATGAAGGCTGTAGGAATGAAGATCAGACAGTGAAGAGACTCCAGGGACGGAGATGAAGGCTGTAGAAATGAAGATCAGACAGTGAAGAGACTCCAGGGACGGTGATGAAGACTGTAGGAATGAAGATCAGACAGCAATTCTGGTCCTGTGGGTGAGTGGTCGATGCACCCAATGATTGTGAGGAAGCAATGTGGGGAACAGGCTCCTTTCTACTACCATTCTGGGGTCTGGATGCATGCCAACAAAGACTACAACTGCTTCAAACAATGGGAGTGGCTACCATTGACCATCACACTTTCTTTCATAACCAGGAAGCCCATGTTGAGTCAGCAGTGTTCCCACCATGGAAGAGGGAGCAGGATGCCTTCATCCAGTCTCTCAGAAAACCATGTTGAGCCATCAGTGTTCTCACTATGGAAGAGGGAGCAGGAAGACGTCATCCAGGGACAAGGACAAAGGTGCAGCACTGGTGTTAGTAGCTGATGACAGAAGTGACAGCCTGGACACACAGCAAAGTTTGACGCGATCAGTGTTGTTGAGCAGAGAATCAACCAGATTGATTCACAGTCAGTGTTGTTGAGCAGAGAATCAACCAGAGAATCAACCAGATTGATTCACAGTCAGTGTTGTTGAGCAGAGAATCAACCAGATTGATTCACAGTCAGTGTTGTTGAGCAGAGAATCAACCAGAGAATCAACCAGATTGATTCACAGTCAGTGTTGTTGAGCAGAGAATCAACCAGATTGATTCACAGTCAGTGTTGTTGAGCAGAGAATCAACCAGAGAATCAACCAGATTGATTCACAGTCAGTGTTGTTGAGCAAAGAATCAACCAGAGAATCAACCAGATTGATTCACAGTCAGTGTTGTTGAGCAGAGAATCAACCAGAGAATCAACCAGATTGATTCACAGTCAGTGTTGTTGAGCAGAGAATCAACCAGAGAATCAACCAGAGAATCAACCAGATAATCAACCAGATTGATTCACAGTCAGTGTTGTTGAGCAGAGAATCAACCAGAGAATCAACCAGATTGATTCACAGTCAGTGTTGTTGAGCAAAGAATCAACCAGAGAATCAACCAGATTGATTCACAGTCAGTGTTGTTGAGCAGAGAATCAACCAGAGAATCAACCAGATTGATTCACAGTCAGTGTTGTTGAGCAGAGAATCAACCAGAGAATCAACCAGATTGATTTACAGTCACTGTTGTTGAGCAGAGAATCAACCAGGTTGTTGAAGTTATTCAGGTACATAATACATTTGATTTGTTTAATTCTGTTTTATTCAATTAGAATAATTTACTCTGAATGAGAACAATCACATCTGTGAGCTTTATGCATTATAACATCGATTGACTAAATGATGACGTTGACAGATTTGTAGTAAAACCAGGGTTGGAGTCAAATCCATTTCATTTCCAGTCAATTCAGAAAGTAAACCAAATTCCACATTTTCCTCATTGAAAACCATAGAAGAGAATTGGGAATTTTCAGTTTACTTCCTGAATTTATTGGAATATTCTAAAATTGATTCAATTGGGAGGTTTTCCTCATGAATCTGCACAACAACACCCTATAATGACGAAGCAAAAACAGGATTAGAAATGTATGCAAATGCATTTTAAAATTAAAACTGAAATATCACATTTAAATAAGTATTCAGAACCTTTACTCAGTGCTTTGTTGAAGCACCTTTGGCAGTGATTATAGCCTCAAGCCGCCTTGGGTATGACACTACAATCTTGGCACACCTGTATTTGTGGAGTTTCTCCCATTCTTCTCTGCAGATCCTCTCAAGATCTGTCAGGTTGGATGGAGAGCGTCGCTGTGCAGCTATTTTCAGGATTTCTTCTGAGTTGTTCGGTCGGATTAAAATCCGGATTCTGGCAGGGCCACTCAAGGACAATCAGACTTGTCCCAAAGCCACATCTATGTTGTCTTCGCTGTGTGCTTAGGGTCTTTGTCCTGTTGGAAGATGAACCTTTGCCCCAGTCTGAGGTCCTGAGTGCTCTTGAGCAGGTTTTCATCAATTATCTCTCTGTACTTTGCTCCGTTCATCTTTCCCTCAATCCTGACTAGTCTCCCAGTCCCTGCCGCTGAAAAACATCCCCACACCATGATGCTGCCACCACCACGCTTCACCGTAGGAATCGTGCCAGGTTTCTTCCAGACCTGACGCTTGGCATTCAGGCCAAAGAGTTTAATCTTGGTTTCATCAGATCAGAGACTCACGTCTGTAGCCATCAATTGCTTTGAAAGGCTGGTCATGGCTCACACCCCACCATTATCCAAGAAACCCTGGACCCACTCTAATTTGCATACCGCCCCAACAGATCCACAAATGATGCAATCTCTATTGCACTCAACACTGCCCTTTCACATCTGGACAAAAGGAATACCTATGTACAGTCGTGGCCAAACTTTTTGAGATTGATACAAATATATATGTTCACAAAGTCTGCTGCTTCTGTTTGTACGACGGCAATTTGAAGATACTCCAGAATCTTATGAAGAGTGATCAGATGAATTGCAATTAATTGCAAAGTCCCTCTTTGCCATTCAAATGAACTGAATCCCCCCAAAACATTTCCACTGCATTTCAGCCCTGCCACAAAAGGACCAGCTGACATCATGTCAGTGATTCTCTCGTTAACACAGGTGTGAGTGTTGACGAGGACAAGGCTGGAGATCACTCTGTCATGCTGATTGAGTTCCAATTTTGTATTTTGTATGTTAATTTTTTACCTTTATTTAACTAGTTAAGAACAAATTCTTCCAGAATAACAGACTGGAAGCTTCAAAAGGAGGGTGGTGCTTGGAATCATTGTTCTTCCTCTGTCAACGATGGTTACCTGCAAGGAAACACCTGCCGTCATCATTGATTTGCACAAAAAGGGTTTCACAGGCCAGTAAGATTGCACCTAAATCAATGTTCCTCAGAACACAGCCATGAATAAAGAATGGTACCAATACATCCTCCGAGAGCAACTTCTCCCAACCATCAATCAATCATCAGTTCAATCCTCAAGAGGCGGGTGGACCAACAAAAACCCACAAATTCTGACAAACTCCAAGCATTGATTATGCAAGAATGGGCTGCCATCAGTAGCCCATTGTCTTCGCTGTGTGCTTAGGGTCGTTGTCCTGTTGGAGGTTCACCTTCATAGGCTGTCATTGTAAATAAGAATTTGTTCTGACTTACCTAGATAAAAAATGCTCAGCCCCCTCCTGTACTCCCTGTTCACTCATGACTGCATGGCCAGACACGACTCCCACACCATCATTAAGTTCGCTGATCACTGACAACAACAACAAGAAAGCCTACAGGGAGGAGGTCAGAGACCTGGTTGTGTGGTGCCAGGACAGCAACCATTCCCTCAATGTGATCAAGATAAAGGAGATGATTGTGGACTACAGGAAAAGGAGGACCAAGCACGCCCCATTCTCATCGACGGAGCTGTAGTGGAGCAGGTTGAGAGTTTCAAGTTCCTTGGTGTCCGCATCAACAACAAACTATCATGGTCCAAGCACACCAAGACAGTCGTGAAGAGGGAACGACAAAACCTATTCCCCCTCAGGATACTGAAAAGATTTGTCATGGGTCCTCAGATCCTCAAAACGTTCTACAGCTGCACCATCGAGAGCATTGATGATTGCCTGGTTTGGCAACTGCTCGGCCTCTGACCGCAAGGCACTACAGAGGGCAGTGCGTACGGCCCAGTACATCACTAGGGCCAAGCTTCCTGCCACTCAGGACTTCTATACCAGGCGGTGTCAGAGGGACTGCCCGCCCCACCCCCCCACCCCTTTACGCTGCTGCTACTCTCTGTTTATTATCTATGCGTAGTCACTTTAACTCTACCTACATGTGCACATTGCCTCATTTACCTTGACTAACCGGTGCCCCGGCACATTGACTCTGTACCGGTACCCCCTGTAAATAGCCTCCACATTTCCTCGCTATTGTTATTTTACTGCTGCTCTTTAATTATTTGTTACTTTTATTTCATCATTCTTTTTAAACATAACAATTTTTTTACTTAACAAGTATTGTTCTTAACTGCATTGTTGGTGAAGGGCTTGTAAGTAAGCATTTCACTAAGGTCTACACCGGTTGTATTCGGCACGTGAATAATAATATTTAATTTGATTTTCATACTTTTCTAATAAAACACTTTTCAACCCATATGATCTATTACATAACAAAAGTCTAAAAAAACGTATACAAATATCATGTCATAGTGAATTCATGACATGTGAACGAACAAGCCTTTTCATACTTTATAATATACAGTGGGGAGAACAAGTATTTGATACACTGCCGATTTTGCAGGTTTTCCTACTTATAAAGCATGTAGAGGTCTGTAATTTTTATCATAGATACACTTCAACCGTGAGAGACGGAATCTAAAAAATCCATCCAAAAATCCATAAAATCACATTTAATGATTTTTAAGTAATTAATTTGCATTTTATTGAGACCCAGAGTTACTTCTGCTGCAGAGGATAAGTTGATTAGAGTTACCAGTCTCAGAAATTGCTGCCCAAATAAATGCTTCACAGAGTTGAACTAACAGACACATCTCAATATCAACTGTTCAGAGGAGACTGTGTGAATCAGGCCTTCATGGTCGAATTGCTGCAAAGAAACCACTACTAAAGGACAGCAAAAAGAAGAAGAGACTTGCTTGGGCCAAGAAACACGAGCAAGCCTTCACATTGACCCTGTACTGGTACCTCCTGTATATAGCCTTCACATTGACCCTGTACTGGTACCCCCTATATATAGCCTCCACATTGACCCTGTACTGGTACCCCCTATATATAGCCTCCACATTGACCCTGTACTGGTACCCCCTATATATAGCCTCCACATTGACTCTGTACTGGTACCTCCTGTATATAGCCTTCACATTGACCCTGTACTGGTACCCCCTATATATAGCCTCCACATTGTCTCTGTACTGGTACCTCCTGTATATAGCCTTCACATTGACCCTGTACTGGTACCCCCTATATATAGCCTCCACATTGTCTCTGTACTGGTACCTCCTGTATATAGCCTCCACATTGACCCTGTACTGGTACCCCCTATATATAGCCTCCACATTGACTCTGTACTGGTACCCCCTGTATATAGCCTTCACATTGACCCTGTACTGGTACCCCCTATATATAGCCTCCACATTGTCTCTGTACTGGTACCTCCTGTATATAGCCTTCACATTGACCCTGTACTGGTACCTCCTATATATAGCCTTCACATTGACTCTGTACTGGTACCTCCTGTATATAGCCTTCACATTGACCCTGTACTGGTACCCCCTGTATATAGCCTTCACATTGACCCTGTACTGGTACCTCCTGTATATAGCCTTCACATTGACCCTGTACTGGTATCTCCTGTAGATAGCCTCCACATTAACTCTGTACTGGTTCCTCCTGTATATAGCCTCCACATTAACTCTGTACTGGTACCTCCTGTATATAGCCTCCACATTAACTCTGTACTGGTTCCTCCTGTATATAGCCTCCACATTAACTCTGTACTGGTACCCCCTGTATATAGTCTCCACATTGACTCTGTACCGGTACCACCTGTATATAGCCTCCACATTGACTCTGTACTGGTACCCCCTGTATATAGCCTCCACATTGACTCTGTACTGGTACCCCCTGTATATAGCCTCCACATTGACTCTGTACCGGTACCCCCTGTATATAGCCTCCACATTGACTCTGTACTGGTACCTCCTGTATATAGCCTCCACATTAACTCTGTACTGGTTCCTCCTGTATATAGCCTCCACATTAACTCTGTACTGGTACCCCCTGTATATAGTCTCCACATTGACTCTGTACCGGTACCACCTGTATATAGCCTCCACATTGACTCTGTACTGGTACCCCCTGTATATAGCCTCCACATTGACTCTGTACTGGTACCTCCTGTATACAGCCTCCACATTGACTCTGTACTGGTACCCCCTGTATATAGTCTCCACATTGACTCTGTACCGGTACCTCCTGTATACAGCCTCCACATTGACTCTGTACTGGTACCTCCTGTATATAGCCTCCACATTGACTCTGTACTGGTACCCCCTGTATATAGTCTCCACATTGACTCTGTACCGGTATCCCCTGTATATAGCCTCCACATTGACTCGGTACTGGTACCTCCTGTATATAACCTCCACATTGACTCTGTACTGGTACCTCCTGTATATAGCCTCCACATTAACTCTGTACTGGTTAAAATAATGCAAAAACAAAGTGTCGGAGAAGTAAATAAATGGCAATATGTGCCATGTAAAAAAGCTAACGTTTGAGTTCCTTGCTCAGAACATGAGAACATATGAAAGCTGGTGGTTCCTTTTAACATGAGACTTAAATATTCCCAGGTAAGAGGTTTTAGGTTGTAGTTAATATAGTATTTATAGAACTATTTCTCTCTATACCATTTGTATTTCATATAAACTATTGGATGTTCTTATAGGCACTCTAGTATTGCCAGTGTAACAGTATAGCTTCCGTCCCTCTCCTCGCCCCTACCTGTTTACAGGATGATTTGTATCTTATAGAGCGTGGCTTTAAGGGAGTATGGTCACATGTAGATAAAAACGATTGTGAAAAATGAACAGAGGAAATGTGTATTAACACACTACCTATTCATAGAAGTATTTATTCATCATCTACATATTCATATTAAGCTTCTACGTCTGTGTACCGGAACGTATTATTTGGAAGAGAAAATATATCAGTTTATTGTTAAATAATTATGACGTTCTTTCCAATACAAAAAGTGTAGTAACTATTGTTTCCAAACTGCGTTACCCACTCCAGTCAGCAGATGGCGATGAGCGTCTTTCAGCTGACTCTTCTTCCGTGACGTGTAATAGACTGGACGGGACGCTTCTTCAGGAACAACAAGGCGCCAACTCTTTCGACCACCCCGGTAGCTTGCTAGCCAACATAAAACTGAAAGATTGAAGCTTTAGACCATGTTAATGTACATGATCGAATCTCAGTGTTTTAAACGAGTTTCGGTTGACGTATCAACTGGTTCAATTTGCAAACGTGTTAAAGATTGATACTGAGCCTAGCACTAGGCTAGTCGCTAATGCTAACTAGCTAGCTAACATCCCTGACCATGAGCTCACTAAACTACTCCTCCCTTGCTTAAGAAGAGGAGGTCTGCTGTTTGGAGAAAGAAGCTCTTGCGCTGAACATGGAAGAAGAAGAGGAGGATACAGTGAAAAGAGAGAAAGAAGCTTTTAGAGAGGAAGAGGATGCTGTCTCAATAAAGGTGAAGGAGGAAGACGTTTTGGGAGTGAAAAAGGAGGAGGAGTCAGAATATCCGATTACCATCAGTGAGTACTGTCTTAAAAACAGGGGCACAAACTATGCCGTTGTTTAATTAATGTGTGGTTTGAAAGGGGCGTTCTACACTTGAATATGTTGTTCAGTACTGTAGGAATTGTTAAAGGGTCAATCTGCCATTGGCTCATATATTTCGGGGTCTTTTCAATTAGATTTATTGAATTCTCCATTTTGTCGAACAATGCTTTTACATTTGCATTTTAGGCCCTTTTCTTAGACATATTCATGCCTCTTGTAGTAAGACTCTGTGATTGTAATAGTAGATCATAAGTTTACCACCTGTTTGATGTTCTAGTTCACACAGGAGAGAGACATGACTATGGTGGATCCTCTGGGGAGCCTGAACAACATCCTGATGCTGACGAGGCAGAGAAGAGTCTCTCCAGATCAGAACACCAGATGGTACAGCTTGGTCTGGTCTAGCATACAGCTTGCTCTCTCTGGGTCTGGGCTGGGTTTCTGTAAAGCACTTCATGACAACAGTGACATGAGCATCCATAATGATGTGCGTCTGTGTCTCCTCTTTATGGTTACCAGGACAACGCAAGCCCTTCCTCCCTCCCGGAGTCCCTGTATCGTGCCTCTCCTGGTAGCACCTTACTGCTGGGTATGAAGAGGTTGTCTGTGCTGCTGGTGGACTGCAGGAAAACAACAGGGCTGAGTGGAACTGTGAGAGGAGGAGAAGAGAAGAAAGGATCAGATTTGACACATCAAAGTAAGTGCTGTAGTTCAGTTTGAACAAATACAATAGATCTGCCCACTGGTATCTGTTACCAGGACAACCAATTGACAGGAAGGTAGACTGGTGTATATGGATGTTATGAATATCATAACACTGAAAAAGGATTCTGCCAATGAAAAGAGAGAAACCAATTGACCATATAAGACCTTGATGAAAGTCAGCTTTGGAGAGACAGTTTCAAGATGATCCAATGTAAGATGCTTGTTTTACAAAAACTTTTCCTTAAAACATTATGGATGTTACATTGCCTGTCCCAGTCAACCCCCCTATCTTTACAAGACTGTAGAACAGGCAAACTAAACTCAAGACTTTGGTAATTAATGAACTAATACTGGAGGAAAGCTGTGATCAGGCTGCCTACTCAAGAGAAAGCTTCAAACTGTTCCCAGTGCCGGCAACCCTGTTCAGGTTATCAATCAACCTACCAGGGTAGTGACAAACAGTAGAGGAAGGAAATCATCAACATGGTTTGATCATATCTTTACTAATGCTGCAGAAATGGGTTTTAAAGCAGTATCCAGATCCACCAGATGTAGTGATCACAATATAGGAGCCATGTCTAGGAAAACCACAGTTTCCAAGGCTGGGCCTAATATTGTGTATAAGAGGTCATACATTTTTTTGTAGTGATTCCTATGTTATTGATGTAAATAATATTTGTTCTGTGGTCCGTGGTCCGTAATGATGAGCAACCAGACACTGCCCTTGACACATTTGAAACTAGCCGACCAATCAGCCTGTTACCAACCCTAAAAAATGGTGTTTGACCAGATACAATGCTATTTTACATTAAACAAATATAGACTTTTAGCTTATAGGGAAGTTCATTCAACAAGCACAGCACTTGCAAATGACTGTTTGGCTGAGAGAAATTGATGATCAAAATATTGTTGGGGCTGTTTTGTTAGACTTCGGTTCGGCATTTGACATTATCTATCATAGTCTGCTGCTGAAAAAAACGTATGGCTTTACACCCCCTGCTATATTGTGTATCGAGTTTTTCTTTTAAAATGTAACCTTTATTTAACTAGGCAAGTCAGTTAAGAACAAATTCTTTTTTTCAATGACGGCCTAGGACGGCCTTGTCAACTCGGGGATTCGATCCAGCAATCTTTCGGTTACTGGCCTACCGCTCTAACCGCTAGGCTACCTGCCGCCCCAGAGCTACAAAATCAAGTTTGAATCAGGAATTCCCCAGGGCAGCTGTTTGGCACCTACTTTTTTCAATCTTTACCAACAACATGCCAATGACATTTGAGTAAAGCCAGTGAGTCTATGTATGCGGATGACTCAACACCGTACACGTCAGCTACTACAGCGACTGAAATGACTGCAACCCTTAACATAGAGCTGCAGTTAGTTTCAGAATGGGTGTCAAGGAATAAGTTAGTCCTAAATATTTCTGATTACCTTAAAACCTCTTGGTGTTAGGGGGCAGTATTTTCATTTTTGGAGAAAAAAACGTCCCTGTTTAAAACGGGATATTTTGTCAGGAGAAGATGCTAGAATATGCATATAATTGACATCTTTGGATAGAAAACACTGGAAGGATATTGTCTGGGAGTATAACAGAACTGATGTTGCAGGCGAAAGCCTGAGAAAAATCCAATTTGAAAGCGCTGCGTTCTAATGACTCCCTATATGGCTTTGAATGTACCATCAACGAGCTTAAGCTTTCTACGTATTCCCCAAGGTGTCTACAGCATTGTGACGTAGTTTTACGTATTTCTGTTGAAGAATAGCCGTATGGGGGCACATTGCGTAAGTGGTCACATGGTGGCTCCGAGAGAGATTCTCGCGTAAAGTGCAGAGGTAGCCATTACTCCAATTGGTCCTAGAGAAAAAGGAATTGTCCCGACGGATATATTATCGAATAGATATTAGAAAAACACCTTGAGGATTGATTCTAAACAACGTTTGCCATGTTTTTGTCGATATTATGGAGCTAATTTGGAATATTTTTCGGAGTTGTGACCGCAATTTCCGGACGATTTCTCAGACAAACGTGAAGAACAAACGGAGCTATTTCGCCTACAAAAATAATATTTGGGGAAAAAATGAACTTTGGCTGTCTATCTGGGAGTCTCGTGAGTGAAAACATCCGAAGTTCATCAAAGGTAAACGATTTAATTTGATTGCTTTTCTGATTTCCGTGACAAGTTTGCCTGCTGTTAGCCTAGCATAGCATTATGCCTTGCTATGATAAACTTACACAGATGCTTGTCTAGCGTTGGCTGTAAAGCATATTTTGAAAATCTGAGATAAGCCCACCCGACACGCAGGCGTGCCATCTAGCCATCTGGAAATGCAAATGCGCTACGCTAAATGCTAATAGCACTCGTTAAAACTCAAACGTTCATTAAAACACACATGCAGGGTACTGAATTAAAGCTACACTCGTTGTGAATCTAGCCAACAAGTCAGATTTTTAAAATGCTTTTCGGCGAAAGCATGAGAAGCTATTATCTGATAGCATGCAACACCCCGAAATACCTGAAGGGGACGTAAACAAAATAACTAGCATAGCCGGCGCTACACAAAACGCAGAAATAAAATATAAAACATTCATTACCTTTGACGAGCTTCTTTGGTGGCACTCCTAGATGTCCCATAAACATCACTATTGGGTATTTTTTTCAATTAAATCGGTCCATATATACCCAAAATATCGATCTATGAAAAGTGTGTGAATCAGAAAAAAACACAGTTTTAAAACGCAACGTCATTTTTTTTAATTAAAAAAGTCGACGATAAACTTTCACAAAACACTTCGAAATACTTTTGTAATCCAACTTTAGGTATTAGTAAACGTTAATAATCTATCAAATTGATCACGGGGCGATGTGTATTCAATAGCTCCACGTCTTCAAATCATGGTCGGAAATCTCTCTTCCAAAACATCCTGTCGGAGACCGGAAGGAATGGGGTCTCTCTTACTCGTTTGACCAAGAAACAACGCCCAGGCAATTGACAAGACTGGCGACATCGTGTGGAAGCTGTAGGACTTGCAATCTCGGCCCCATCTAATTTGCTGTCCCATAGACAATACATGCAAGTGGCGCATTGATATTTTTTCCAGTTTTCGGTGATCAGTTTTTCTTCCGCTTTTCGATGAAACACACGTTCTGTTATAGTCACAGCCGTGATTTAACCAGTTTTAGAAACGTCAGAGTGTTTTCTATCCACACATACTAATCATATGCATATATTATATTCCTGGCATGAGTAGCAGGACGCTGAAATGTTGCGCGATTTTTAACAGAATGTTCGAAAAAGTAAGGGGTCGGCTTAATTAACAAAAGGCGAAGCTGTGTTCCAATATATTTCACTTGTGATTTTCATGACTAGGAATATTTTCTAGGAAGATGTCCGTTGCGTTATGCTAATTAGTGTCAGATGATGATAACGGTCCCGTTCACGGGCTGGGTGTCACTACAGGTTAAGTTACATGGCCTACTATGCTAATTCTGTAGCGGTATTGTTAGAGGGGGCTAAAGAAATATTTTGTTGGTGCGCCAGGCAGGTATTAACCCTAGTTATTAAAGTTAGTTATTACCTATTATAACATTATTATTTTTAAATATTATTAAAACCGAAAGGATGAGAGTAGAATAGATAGAGTAGCGCTTCCAGACACATTCTAAACATTATGGAGTCTTAAAGGAGGACTGTAGCACCTAATGATGAAACATTATGGATTCTTAAAGGAGGACTGTAGCATCTAATGATGAAACATTATGGAGTCTGAAAGGAGGACTGTAGCACCTAATGATGAAACATTATGGAGTCTTAAGGAGGACTGTAGCACCTAATGATGAAACATTATGGAGTCTTAAAGGAGGACTGTAGCACCTAATGATGAAACATTATGGAGTCTTAAAGGAGGACTGTAGCATCTAATGACGAAACATTATGGAGTCTTAAAGGAGCCTTGTAGCATCTAATGATGAAACATTATGGAGTCTTAAGCTTTAATTTGTGGTATTGCACTTGTGAATGCATGAAAGTTAAATATTTCTAATAAAAAATCTGTATTTTGCACTCTGCAATTTCACCGGATGTTGTCGAAATGTTCCACTAGCGGAATCCCTAGCCATAACAGGTTTTAATGTGTTTGAGCCAATCAGTTGTGTTGTGACAAGGTAGGGGTGGTATACAGAAGATAGCCCTATTGGGTAAAAGACGAAGTCCATATTATGTCAAGAACAGCTCAAATAAGCAAAGAGAAACAACAGTCCATCATTACTTTAAGGACCACCACAAGAATGGAAGATCCAGAGTTACTTCTGATGCATAAGTTCATTAGAGTTACCAGCCTTAGAAATTGCAGCCCAAATAAATGCTTCACAAAGTTCAAGTAACAGACACATCTCAACATCATCGGTTCAGAGGAGACTGCGTGAATCAGGCCTTCAGGGTCGAATTGCTGCAAGGAAACCACTACTAAAGGACACCAATAAGAAGAAGAGACTTGCTTGGGCCAAGAAACACGAGCAATGGACATTAGACCGGTGGATATCTGTCCTTGGGTCTGATGAGTCCAAATGTGAGATTTTTGGATCCGAGCGTCATGTCTTTGTGAGACGAGGAGTAGATGAACAGATTATCTCCGCATGTGTGGTTCCCACCGTGAAGCATGGAGGAGGAGATGTGATGGTGTGTGGGTGCTTTGCTGTTGACAATGCCATGAATAAATGAATCAAAGTCACACTTAACCGGCATGGCTTCCACAGCATTCTACAGCTATATGCCATCCCATCTGGTTTGGGCTTAGTCCCACTGTCATTTGTTTTTCAACAGGACAATGACCCAACACACCTCCAGGCTGTGTAAGAGCTATTTGATCAAGTAGGAGAGTGATGGAGTGCTGCATCAGATGACCTGGCCTACACAATCCCCCGACCTCAACCAAATCAAGATGGTTTGGGATGAGTTGGATCGCAGAGGTGAAGGGAAAGCGGCCTACAAGTTCTCAGCATATGTGGGAATGCCTACAAGACTGTTGGAAAAGGATTCCAGGTGAAGCTGGTTGAGAGAAAGCAAAGGTGGCAACTTTTGAAGAATAAAATATATATTTTGATTTAACACTTGTGGTTACTACATGATTCCATGTGTTTTTTAATCATTTTGATGTCTTTATTATTCTACAATGTAGAAAATAGTAAAAATAAAGAAAAACCCTTGAATGAGTAGGTGAGTCCAACCTTTTGACTGGTACTGTACATTAAATGTCCTAACAGCTTCAGTGGACATTCCTGCAATCAGCATGCCAATTGCCCGCTCCCTCAGAGACCTGTGGCATTGTTGTGTGAACAAACTGCACATTTTCGAGTAGCCTTTTATTATCCCCAGCACAAGGTGCACCTGTGTAATAAGCAAGCTGTTCAATCAGCTTCTTGATATGCCACACCTGTCAGGTGGATGGATTATCTTGGCAAAGAATAAATGTTGACTAACAGTGATGCTCATGAAACATCCAACACTTTACATGTTGCGTTTATATTTTTGTTTTTTGTTGTTACTATCAGTTTTAGGAACATTTACCCAAAATATGACATCAGCGATAATCAAAATGTTGAAAATCTGTGAATGTCTAAATAAGAAATTGGTCGAGCGGGGAGATGTTACTGATGTGCTTTGTAACTTCGACGTAAAAACAAGTTTTGGACTTCCACACAAAATTACTTCTTTAGTTATTTTATGTTTAAGGAAGTGTGTAGGTCACATTCTGTATCATACAGCTATGAAAGTTATATATTTAGAACCACCTGCTGATTGGGATCCAGCGACGTCTGTGTCTTCAGTGTCCTAGAACTGTCCAGGTTTTTGTGTTCTGACTTTTAAAACAGGATGAATAAAATAAGTAATGTAAACATATCAGTAATTACCAGGAAGCTCTACATTTGTTTTAAAATCACACTAAGATTTTTAAAACTGGCCTCGGGTTATTGAGAGATCTGATTTAGGATTTACCCTCGTAGCAAGGTTGTTTTATCATGTGGTTTCATTCGGGTCTCTATTTAAAAATAACACTGTCTTTGGCAGGAGAAAGGCCAGACTCGGAGGAACCAGAGCCAGGGACGTCCAAACTAGCAAGACGACACCACTGCTCCCACTGTGGAAAGTGTTTCAACCAGAGAGTAAACATGAAACAACATGAGAGAATACACACGGGAGAGAAGCCTTACCACTGCTCCCAGTGTGGAAAGAGTTTTGTCCGTTCGGGGGAGCTGAAAATACATGAGAGAATACACACAGGAGAGAAGCCTTACCACTGCTCCCAGTGTGGAAAGAGTTTCAGCCGGAAAGCATGCCTGAACCAACACGAGAGAATACACACAGGAGAGAAGCCTTACCACTGCTCCCAATGTGGAAAGTGTTTCAATAGGAGAGGACACCTGAAAAAACATGAGAGAATACACACAGGAGAGAAGCCTTACCACTGCTCCCAATGTGGAAAGTGTTTCGTCCGTTCGGTGGAGCTGAAACAACACGAGAGAATACACACGGGAGAGAAGCCTTACCACTGCTCCCAGTGTGGAAAGAGTTTCAGCCGAAATGCATTCCTGAACCAACACGAGAGAATCCACACAGGAGAGAAGCCTTACCACTGCTCCCAGTGTGGAAAGCGTTTCGGCCGGAAAGCATGCCTGAACCAACACGAGAGATTACACACAGGAGAGAAGCCTTACCACTCCTCCCAGGGTGCAAAGCTTTTGCCCATTTAGGAAGCCTGAAAGAACACATTAGACTACACACAGAGGAGAAGGCTTAGAAAAGCTCAGACTGTGGGAAAACATATTACTCATAAGTGATTTAAACGTCATTAGAGAATCCACACAGGAGAGAGATATTACTTATCTTAGCGTGTATGTTGATATTTCACATCACATTGACTTAAAATTCATCAGAGAACATACACAGTGCTCCCGTTGTCTTATATTGTTGACTGACATAGTGTTTATCTGTCTTTACCATATGAAATTAAATGGTACAGGGTATACTCAAACATATATTTGTTTGTTTTTATTAGAAAACATGAAGTGAATATGGAGTCTGTCAGTTTGAATATAAAGGAGATCAGGTTCCTTGTTTTAAATTGTCCTTTTTTTAAACTCTGTGTGTTTATCTGGGTGTGTCATTCCTCCAGCACTACAGATAATCAAGTGATATTTGGATGTGATGCATTAGTTCCATTGTTGACATTTGCATTGTTGGCCCACTGCTGATTTAATGAAATGAAAATGTTCAGACTCTGTAATGGAAAATGTTAATTGTTTGTGTGTCCACATAACTGAGTATGTGACTAACCTTGTGAAATGTATTATAAGCTCCTGTTCTTGGGAGTATCATCCTGTGTTGCAAACCAATTTGCACCTGTGTCCTTGTATGAATAAAGTCCCGCCCAGGAACAGGAAACTATAAAGATATGTGCTAATCACCCAATGCTTCAGGAATTCAGACTGTCTACACTGCGCTGTGTAACTCTGTTATTCTCTCTGAGCTCAGAAATAAAGAATCTTGGTTTGACTTGGACTCCAGCAGATCCTGATTTTATAATATCCACCACAACTCTCCCAAGGATTGCTGTTTATCATTGTCTCAATGAAGAGTTCCTCTTTCGACTTTCCTTGGGGCATTTACAACGCTCCCACTGGTTGAATAAACATTGTTACCCGATTGATGAGATTATTATGGATGAGAGCAATTATTTTATTTGTCAAATGGCAACCAAGCATCGGTCATCATGTCACCAGATTAAGACCCTCAAAATGTATTGGAATTGAGCATCAAGCTCATCACATGTAGTTTCACCACCCTGTGAAGTTCATAACTTATTTCATCTGTAGCCTGATAAACTACATGGTTTTCCAAGTTTTAGAGGGAGGACCACACAACATATCATCACGTGACTCCAAGTTAACTAAGACATGATGGTTATTATATAAATATTTGTACATAAAGGAGTTTCCATCGCCATTTCTCACTAAAACATTTTTACTGACACAACCCACCATGTCAAACGAACTAACATATCGTCTGTCGCCATTTATAAAAATGTTCAGGCATAACCTGTTTCCATCAGCCCAGTCATTACTTTTGAAATGGTTGGATCAATATCCACCTTCATGATGTGGATGAAGCCTGATTTGGAATGTCTGAGTAGTTCTATATGATGTCATAATTCACCCCTCTGATAATCAAGTGATATTTGGAATGTCTGAGTAGTTCTATCTGATGTCATAATACACCTTTCTGATAGTGATACATTTGTTACTTACAGGGCACCACTGCCCCTGACCAGCTGAATGCAGGTGGGCTCTCCTGTCAACATGGGGCTCCTGCTGCAGGTAGCCTAGCGGTTAACAGTGTTGGGCCAGTAACTGAAAGATCCCTTGTTTGAATCCCAGAGAGGACTAGGTGGAAAATCTGTCAATGTGCCCTTGAGGGCTGCAACAGGAGCCTCATGTTGACAGGAGAGCCCACCTGCACTCAGCTGGCCAGGTGTCTTAACAGGAACAAGCTTGGCACACCTGTATTTTTTCCCATTCTTCTCTGCAGATCCTCTCAACCTCTGTCAGGTTGGATGGGGAGCGTCGCTGCACAGCTATTTTCAGGTCTCTCCAGAGATGTTCGATCGGGTTCAAGTCCAGGCTCTGGCTGGGCCACACAAGGACATTCAGAGACTTGTCCCGAAGCCACTTCTGCGTTGTCCTTTGTCTGTGTGCTTAGGGTTGTTGTCCTGTTGGAAGGTGAACCTTTGCCCCAGTCTGAGGTCCTGAGTGCTCTGGAGCAGGTTTTCATCAATTATCTCTCTGTACTTTATTTTTATTTAATTAATTTATTATTGAACCTTTATTTAACTTGGCAAGTCAGTTAAGAACAAATTCTTATTTACAACGGCGGCCAACCAAAAGGCAAAAGGCCTCCTATGGTGGCTGGGATTCAAAACAAGGATACATCCCTAGCCAAGGCCCTTCTTCAGTGGCTTCTTCCTTGCTGAGCGGCCTTTCAGGTTACGTTGATATAGGACTCATTTTACTATGGATATAGATATTTTTGTACCTGTTTCCTCCAGCATCTTCACAAGGTCCTTTGCTGTTGTTCTGGGACTGGTTTGCACTTTTCGCACCAACGTATGTTGATCTCTAGGAGACAGAACAAGTCTCCTTCCTGAGCGGTATGACGGCTGTGTGGTCCCATGGTGTTTATACTTGCATATACTATAGTTTGTCAACAAGACATTTGTGGAGTGGTTGAAAACCGAGTTTTAATGACTCCAACCTAAGTGTATGTAAACATCCCTTGTATAGCCTCCACTCTGTACTGGTACCCCCTGTATATAGCCTCCACATTGACTCGGTACTGGTACCTCCTGTATATAGCCTCCACATTGACTCTGTACTGGTACCCCCTGTATATAGTCTCCACATTGACTCGGTACTGGTACCTCCTGTATATAGCCTCCACATTGACTCTGTACTGGTACCCCCTGTATATAGTCTCCACATTGACTCGGTACTGGTACCTCCTGTAAATAGCCTCCACATTGACTCTGTACTGGTACCCCCTGTATATAGTCTCCACATTGACTCGGTACTGGTACCTCCTGTATATTGACTCTGTACTGGTACCTCCGGTATATAGCCTCCACATTGACTCTGTACTGGTACCTCCTGTATATAGTCTCCACATTGACTCTGTACTGGTACCCCCCGTATATAGTCTCCACATTGACTCGGTACTGGTACCTCCTGTATATTGACTCTGTACTGGTACCTCCTGTATATTGACTCTGTACTGGTACCTCCTGTATATAGCCTCCACATTGACTCGGTACTGGTACCTCCTCTATATATATCCTCTGATTGAGAACCAATCTAGGCAACCATAGACTTACCTAGACACCTAACATGAACACAACCCCATAAATCTAATAAACCCCTAGACAAGACGAAACACATAAATCACCCATGTCACACCCTGGCCTAACCAAAATAATAAAGAAAACAAAGATAACTAAGGACAGGGCGTGACAGTACCCCCCCCCCCCCCCCCCCCCCCCCCAAAGGTGCGGACTCCCGGCCGCACACCTAAACCCATAGGAGAGGGTCTGGGTGGGCGTCTTTCTACTGTGGCGGGACGTGGACGCCACTCTACCATAGTCTTAGTCCGCTTTCTTAGCGTCATTTGAGTGGCGACCCTCGCCGCCGACCTTGGCCTAGTAACCCTAACAAAGGGCCCACCTGGACTGAGGGCTGCCTTATTACTGAGGAAGCTCAGGACCGAGGGGTACCTCAGGTAATGTCTACACCTCAGGCCTGAGCTACCCCTCGGTACTGAGCTACTTATTAAAACTTTTTATTTTGGGAATATTTTCTCAACCCTTATTTTTCTTATCTACGTTGTTGGTTAAGGGCTTGTCAGTAAGCATTTCACGTTAAGATCTACACCTGTTGTATTCAGCGCATGTGACAAATAATATTTGATTGTAACTAAATATGCAGTTTCAATGTTACGGTCTTTGATACAATTATATTTTTGAAACTCAGGCTGTGTGTGTTTATCTGCGTCATCCTTGATCATTCCTTGTGGTCCTGTAGCTCAGTTGGTGGAGTATAGTGCTTGTTAAACCAGGGTAGTGGGTTTGATTCCTGGGACCACCCATATGTACAGTGTTTGCACACATGACTGCAAATCCCTTTGGATAAAAGTGTCTGCTAAATTGCAGATGTATCCACTGATTATACCAAACATCTGGAACACCTTCCTAATATGGAGTTGGACCCTCCCCTTTTCCCCTCTAAACCGCCTCAATTCGTCGGGGCATGGACTCTACAAGGTGTCGAAAGCATTCCACAGGGATGCTGGCCCATGTTGACTCCAATGCTTCCCACAATTGTGTCAAGTTGGCTGGGTGTCCTTTGGGTGCAGTGGGGTCTCCTCAGAGGAGGAAGGGGAGAACCATCGTCCTCAGTTATTTTCAGAAAAATTCAAATGGTAAAATATTTAAAAGTGGTCCTTTTTAGATAAAACTATACTAAATATAATCACGTCACCAAATAATTTATTAAAACATACTGTTTTGCATCCTCCTCTGGGTACATTGACTTCAATACAAAACCTAGGAGGCTCATGGTTCTCAAGCCCTTCCATAGACTTACACAGTAATTATGACAACTTCCGGAGGACGTCCTCCAACCTATCAGAGCTCTTGCAGCATGAACTGACATGATGTCCAACCAATGAAAGGATCAAAGAATGTATCTAGTACTGAAAGCATAAGCTACAGCTAGCTAGCACTGCAGTGCATAACATGTGGTGAGTAGTTGACTAAAAGAGAGAAAAATACAATAGTTGAACAGTTTTGAACAAATTATTTTATTCCAAAATGAAGGAGAAGCGAGAGAGAGATATTTTGTCATTTATTTTCCACTTTCAGTTTCACTTACTTAGCAAATGCAGCTATCTAGTTTAGTCTACTCAAACACTTGGCTCAAACAGAGCGATGCTATGTTAGCTAGCTGGCTATGACTATCCAACACAACACTGGAACTCTTCCAAGTCAAGGCAAGCTTTTGGTTTTACTAATTTATTGCCACTGGGACCCGCCAAGGTAAGTGCTAAACTGCTTACTGACTGTACACTAATGTTACTGCATGATTGTAGCAGGTTTACTAACAAGTTAGTTCTATTAGCTCTGTTGACTATGATGTTACTTTAGCTAATATGGTGACAACAATGTAAGCTGTGTGTTTCAGTTATGAAATGGTTTGGCTTGGAAAGGTTTTTTCTCCTGGTCACATACAGCTGATGTGTTGTGCATTGAAGTACAGAAACAAAGGGAGAAGGTGATAAGAGGAGAGCACATAGATGCAAGAAGGAATACAACGTGTCTGTAATGAAAGTGAACTGTGTTTATGCATGATCAGGGGTGTTTTCATTCCGCCGATTCTGTTGACAAACGTTTCTTAAATGGAACAAAACGGGGATAAACATACCTGAATTTGTCCAGTGATATCTCTATTTCAGCTAGATGCAGGCGAGAGTGTGCAAGGCAGTATTGAATGTGTCACTGTCTGTCTATGTGTCACTGTCTGTCATCGCAAAATGTTCTCTCGACCTGTGTGAACCTACATTCTAAACTTTCATTCATAGGCTAGGTTGCTACCTCATGATGGGTATAGGGACAATTAGAGTATCATGTAGTAGCCTAAACCTATTGCTGTTACATTGAACAGGGTGAGTGAAATATGAATGACAGTCGTCCAATATGCTGTAATAGAATTAAGGCCATGCTCATGAAAAAACAAATCGTCCTGCCTCATCTTAAACGGCACAAACCACCACTGTTTGGGTGGTGGACCACTCTTGGTACACATTGGAACTGTTGAGCTGAAAAACCCAGCAGCGTTGCAGTTCTTGACACAATCCGGTGCGCCTGGCACCTACTACCATACCCTGTGCAAAGTAACTTAAATATTTTGTCTTCCCCATTAACTCTCTAAATGGCACACATGCACAATCCATGTCTCATGTCTCAAGGCTTAAAAATCCTTATTTAACCTGTCTCCCCCCTTCATCTACACGGATTGAAGTGGATTTAACTAGTGACATCAGTAAGGGATCATAGCTTTAGCCTGGATTCACCTGGTCTTTCTAAGTCATGGAAGGAGAAGCTGTTCTTAATGTTTTGTCTACCCAGTGTAAAGCACTACAGATAATCAAGTGCTATTTGCATGTGATGCATTTGTTCTGTTGTTTACAGGATGATTTGTATCGTATAGAGCGTGGCTTTAAGGGAAGAGTATGGTCACATCTAGACAAAAACGATTGTGAAAAATGAACAGAGTAAATGTGTATAAACACACTACCTATTCATAGAAGTATTTATTCATCATCTACATATTCATATTACGCTTCTACGTCTGTGTACAGGAAAGTATTAGTTGTATGACGAAAGAGAAAATATATCAGCTTATTGTTAAATTATTATGACGTTCTTTCCAATACAAAAAGTGTAGTAACTATTGTTTCCAAACTGCGTTACCCACTCCAGCCAGCAGATGGCGACGAGCGTCTTTCAGTTGACTCTTCTTGCGTGACGTATAATGGACTGGACGGGACGCTTCTTCAGGAACAACAAGGCGCCAACTCTTTCAACCACGTCGGTAGCTTGCTAGCCAACATAAAACTGAAAGATTGACGTTTTAGACCATGCTAATGTACATTATCTAATCTCAGTGTTTTAAACGATTTTCGGTTGACGTATTGGTTCAATTGGTTCAATTTGCAAACGTGTTAAAGATTGATACTGAGCCTAGCACTAGGCTAGACGCTAATGCTAGCTAGCTAGATAACATCCCTGACCATGAGCTCACTAAACTACTTCTCCCTTGCTAATGAAGAGGGGGTCAGCTGTATGGAGAAAGAATCTTTCAGAATGAAAAAGGAGGAAGAGGAGGCTGTTATAGTGAAAGAAGAGAAAGAACCGTTTAGAGAGGAAGATGATGCTATCTCAATAAAGGTGAAGGAGGAAGACGTTTTGGGAGTGAAAGAGGAAGAGACAGAATATCAGATTAACACCAGTGAGTACTGTCTTCAACAGGGACACAAACTATGCCGTTGTTGAACTAATGTGTGGTTTTAAAGTGGCATTCTACTGAAGTTCTACACTTGAATATGTTGTTCAGTACTGTAGGAATTGTTAAATGGTCGATCTACCATTGGTTCATATATTTTAGGGACTTTTCAATTCGATGTATTGAATTCTCAATGTGGTCTATATTAAAGTTCCCCTCATCTAATATAACAGTCTTTTAAAATTCTATATTGGTGCATATTTTCTACTTAAAATAACAAAGGCCACCCATTTTGTGGAACGACCCTTTTACATTTGCATCACAAACAATATTTTAGGAAATCATGATGAAAGTGGCCATTTTAGACATATGCATGTCTCTTGTAACTCTATGATTGCAATAGATGGTCATAAGTTTACCATCTGTTTGATGTTCTCATTCACACAGGAGAGACACATGACTATCGTGGATCCTCTGGGAAGCCTCAACAACATCCTGATGCTGACGAGGAAGAGAAGAGTCTCTCCAGATCAGAACACCAGATGGTACAGCTTGGTCTGGTCTAGCATACAGCTTGGTCTGGTCTAGCATACAGCTTTCTCTATTGGGGTCTGGGCTGGGTTTCTGTAGAGCACTTCATGACAACAGTGACATCAGCATCCATAATGATGTGCGTCTGTGTCCCCTCTTTATGGTTACCAGGACAACGCTAGCCCTTCCACCCTCTCGGAGTCCCCGTGTCATGCCTCTCCTGTTAGCACCTTGCTGCTGGTGGACTGCAGGAAAACAATGTTGCTGAGTGGAACTGTGGGAGGAGGAGAAGAGAGGAAAGGATCAGATTTGACTCAAAGTAAGTGCTGTAGTTTAGTTTGAACAAATAAATAGATATATTCATTGGTATCTGTTACCACGACAACCAGCAGAGTTCTGTTCGTTGTCAGGAAGATAGACTGGTGGATATGGATGTTATGAATATCATAACACTGAAAAAGGATTCTGCCAATGAAAAGAGAGAAACCAATAGACCATATAAAACCTTGATGAAAGTTAGCTTTAGAGAGAAACCAATAGACCATATGAAACCTTGATGAAAGTTAGCTTTAGAGAGAAACCAATAGACCATATGAAACCTTGATGAAAGTTAGCTTTAGAGAGAAACCAATAGACCATATGAAACCTTGATGAAAGTTAGCTTTAGAGAGGAACCAATAGACCATATGAAACCTTGATGAAAGTTAGCTTTAGAGAGAAACCAATAGACCATATACAACCTTGATGAAAGTTAGCTTTAGAGGGAAAGTTTCAAGATGACCTGATATAAGGTGCTTGTTTTACAAAAACATTCCATAAAACATTATGGATGTTACATTGCCTGTCCCAGTCAACCCCCCTCTCTTTACAAGACTGTAGAACAGGCAAACCAAAATCAAGACACTGTTAATTAATTAATCAACCTGTTGATGTGTGCAGAGGGTCCCTGGTTCGCGCCTGGGTATGTGCGAGGGGACGGTCTAAAGTTATACTGTTACACCTGCAACCTGGTTCAGGTTTTCAATCAACCTATCAGGGTAGTTACAAACAGTACAGAAATTGAATCAACATATTTTGATCATATCTTTACTATTGCTGCAGAAATGTGTTTGAAAGCAGTATCCAAATTCATCGGCTGTTGTGATCACAATATAGTAGTCATATCTAGGACAAGCAAAGTTCCAAAAGGCTGGGCCTAATGTTCTATATAAGAGGTCATACAATTGTTTGTGGTGATTCCTATGTTGTTGATGTTATTAGGTTCTTTTTTTTCACAGTAAATAACTCACGAACTCTAGAGAGAGCTTTAACCAAGTTGAATTACTCCCAAATGTTCTGTACTTCTGTAATTCAGACAACCCAACATTTGTTTCATCCAGATATATATCCCACTTAAGACACTCCTCCTTCTCTCCAATCCTTACATCTTATGGTTCCACAGGAAGAGAGTTAAGAGGGTAACAGGATACCAGACCTTTATCTCCCTGATGAGAATCTGTCCTGACCTCAACCTCTCCTTCATCTAATCCACAGATGTTCATCTCCCCTGTTTCACACTTTGCTCTCCTCTCGTCCACCCAACACATTCCAAAGCCACCTGTCTTTCTTCAGAGAACCATTAACTTCTGACATAACAGCCAGTCTCTTTCACTTCCTATCACTTCTTTAATGTCTCCATGTTCAAAGTTTGGCCGATTCCAACAATGGAAACAATATTTGTTGGTCCGTGGTGTGTAATGACGAGCAACCAGACGCTGCCCTTGACATGTTTATGAAATTGCTTATCCCAGTTACTAATAAGCATGCACCCATTAAGAAAATGACTAAAAACTGTTAAATCCACGTGGATTGATGAGGAATTTAAAAATGGTATGATGAAGAGGGAGGCAAAAGAGATGGCATATAGGTCTGGCTGAATAACTGATTGGCAAACCTATTGCAAATTGAGACATCATTTGACTAAACTGAATAAAAAGAAGAAACTACACTATGAAACAAAGATAAATGACATGAAGAATGATTGTAAAAAGCTTTGGAACACCTTCAATTAAATTTTGGGTAACAAAAAATCAACAATGGCATGGTGTCTGACAACGTGGATGGAAAATGATTGAGGATAATAGCGTCCGATATAGCCAGTTCTATTCGCATTATCTTCAATTCAAGCCCACTAGAAAGTGTGTTCCCTAGTGAGACAGCATAGGATAACACAGCATTATCGGCATAATTCATCGTTCAGCTTTGTCTCCTAAAACATGTTATTTTCTCAAACTCAGAACCATAAACCAATCCTCCAGGCATATATCAAATCCATCCTATATTGACAAGATCACAGAGACACACTGACTGGCACACAGACATTGTGGAGCCAAGAGATACACGCTTCTCCCCTCTCTCCGGCCCAAACAACTTAGTCTTGACATAGAACAGATACTGCAACCCTGCCACAGTATTATACAAAAATAACATTCTGATGAGAAGTAACTTACAAACATATGATGAATATAAAACATCTATGTTACCAACCAATTCTGATTATTCCCCAACACCTGTCTAACAGAACACAGTGTTCTTTAATGGAAGCCTGTACAACAAAATCAAGGTAGAATCAGGAATTCCCCAGGGCAGCTGTTTGGCACCTTCTTTTTTCAATCTTTATCAACAACATGCCAGTGACATTTAAGTAAAGCCAGTGTGTCTATGTATGTATGCGGATGACTCAACACTGTACACGTCAGCTACTACAGCGACTGAAATGACTGCAACATTTAACATAGAGCTGCAGTTAGTTTGAGAATGGGTGGCAAGGAATAAGTTAGTCCTAAATATTTCTGATCACCTTAAGTTACATGGCCTACTACGCTAATTCTGTAGCGGTGGGGGGTAAATATGAAGATTTTGTTGGTGCGCCAGGCAGGTATTAACCCTAGTTATTAAAGTTAGTTATTACCTATTATAACATTGTTATTATTATTATTAAATATTATTAAATCCGAAAGGAATAGAGTAGAATAGATAGTGATGCTTCCAGACACATTCTAAACATGGTGGAGACTTAGAGGACTGTAGCATCTAATGATGAAGCATTATGGAGTCTTAAAGGAGGACTGTAGCATCTAATGATGAAACATTATGGAGTCTTAAAGGAGGACTGTAGCATCTAATGATGAAACATTATGGAGTCTTAAAGGAGGACTGTAGCATCTAATGATGAACCATTATGGAGTCTTAAAGGAGGACTGTAGCATCATGAGGTAGTCACCGGGAATTCATTTCAATTAACATGTGTGCCTTTTTTAGAAGTTGAGTTGTGGAATTTCTTTCCTTATAACCTGTTTGGGATAGGGGGCAGTATTTTCACGTCTGGATGAAAAGCGTTCCCAAAGTAAACTACCTGCTACCTGCCCAGAAGCTAGGATATGCATATAATTGGTAGGTTTGGATAGAAAACACTCTAAAGTTTCTAAAACTGTTAAAATAATGTCTGTGTGTATATCATAACTGATTTGGCAGGTGAAACCCCGAGGACAAACCATCCAGGAGGAATTTTTTGTTGTTGAGGTGACTCTGTTTTCAAATGGTTTTGTGTGGCACTTGGTTGCAGTTCCTATTGCTTCCACTAGATGTCAACAGTCTTTAGAAATTGGTTGATGTTTTTCTTTAGAGAAAGTTCGGCTATTCAGAACGAGGGTCCAGCCTAGTGCTCTCTAATGTTTTGATGCGCGCTCCAGGTCACGCGCTTCACGTTGTTTTTATCCGGTATTGAACACATCTTAAATTTTCTCGATTATTTACGTTTTAAAATACCTAAAGTTGGATTAGGAAAGTTGTTTCAAATGTTTGGACAGCATTTACAGGTAACGTATTAGATATTTTGTAGTCATGCTGGGCGAGTTGAAACCAGTGTTTTTTTTTAAATCAAACGTGCCAAATAAATTGACATTTTGGAGATATAACGACGGAATTAATCGAACAAAAGGACCATTTGTGATGTTTATGGGACACATTGGAGTGCCAACAGAAGAAGCTCTTCAAAGGTAAGGCACAAATTATATCATTATTTCTGAGGTTTGTGTCGTGCCTGGCGGGTTGAAATATGATTGTCATGTGTTTGTTTGATGGGGTGCTGTCCTCAGATAATCGCATGGTTCGCTTTTGCCGTAAAGCCTTTTTGAAATCTGACACGGTGGCTAGATTAACAAGAAGTTAAGCTTTGCACTTGTGAATGCATGAAAGTTAAATATTTCTAATAAATAAAAAAATACTTTGCACTCGGCAATTTCACAGGATGTTGTCAACGTTCCGCTAGCAGGTTTTATTGTGTTTTAACCTTTTGGAACTACTCCTCCCGGATCCGGGAGAATTGTCATCAACTACACTAATTAGCATAACGCAACGGATCTTACTAGAAAATATTCATATTCATGAAATCACAAGTGAAATATAGTGAAACACAGCTTAGCCTTTTGTTAATCACCCTGTCATCTCAGATTTTGAAATTATGCTTTACAGCCAAAGCAAGACAAGCATTTGTGTAAGTTTATCGATAGCCTAGCATAGCATTATGTCCAGCTAGCAGCAGGGAGCTTGGTCACAAAAATCAGAAAAGCAATCAAATTCAATCGTTTACCTTTGATGAGCTTCGGATGTTTTCACCCACGAGACTCCCAGTGAGACAGCAAATGTTAATTTTGTTCCATAAAGATGATTTTTTATAGCCAAAATACCTCTGTTTATTCTTCACGTTTTGTTGAGAAAAAAACTCCAAATTAGATCCATAATACCGACAGAAACATGGCAAACCTTTTTTATAATCAATCCTCAAGGTGTTTTTCAAATATCTATTTGATAATATATCAACCAGGACAATTGGCTTTTCACGAGGAGCGAGAGGCACAATGGCCGCCTTTGTCTATTACGCACAAATCAATCTGAGAGCCACCACCTGACCACTGACACAATGTTGTCGTTCACGCTCATTTTTCAAAATAAAAACCTGAAACTATGTCTAGTGACTGTAGACACATTAGGGAAGCTATAGAAAAAGGAATCTGGTTGATATCCCTTTCAATGGTCAATAGGGATGCATAGGAACGCAGAGGTTTCAAAATGAGAGTCACTTCCTGATTGGATTTTTCTCAGGCTTTCGCCTCCAATATCAGTTCTGTTATATTCACAGACAATATTTTTACAGTGTTGGAAACTTTTGTGTTTTCTATCCTAAGCTGTCAATTATATGCATATTCTAGCACCTGGTCCTGAGAAATAGCCCGTTTGAATGTTATTTTTCCAAAAATGAAAATAGTGCCCCCTAGTTTCAAGAGTTAATGTGCTATAACAGGTTTGAATGTATTTGAGCCAATCAGTTGTGTTGTGACATGGTAGGGGGGGGGGGGTATACAGAAGATAGCCCTATTGGGTAAAAGACGAAGTCCATATTATGTCAAGAACAGCTCAAATAAGCAAAGAGAAGCAACAGTCCATCATTACTTTAAGGACCACCACACGAATGGAAGACCCAGAGTTACTTCTGATGCATAAGTTCATCAGAGTTACCAGCCTTAGAAATTGCAGCCCAAATAAATGCTTCACAAAGTTCAAGCAACATACACATCTCAACATCATCGGTTCAGAGGAGACTGCGTGAATCAGGCCTTCATGGACAAATTGCTGCAAGGAAACCACTACTAAAGCACACCAATAAGAAGAAGACTTGCTTGGGCCAAGAAACACGAGCAATGGACATTAGACCGGTGGATATCTGTCCTTGGGTTTGATGAGTCCAAATTTGAGATTTTTGGTTCCGAGCGTCATGTCTTTTTGAGACGAGGAGTAGATGAACAGATTATCTCCGCATGTGTGGTTCCCACCGTGAAGCATGGAGGAGGAGATGTGATGGTGTGCGGGTGCTTTGCTATTGATAATGTCAGTGATTTATTTATTCAAGTCACACTTAACCAGCATGACTACCACAGCATTCTGCAGCGATATGCCATCCCATCTGGTTTGGGATTAGTCCCACTGTCATTTGTTTTTCAACAGGACAATGACCCAACACACCTCCAGGTTGTGTAAGAGCTATTTGACCAAGATGGAGTGCTGCATCAGATGACCTGGCCTCGACCTCACCCAAATCGAGATGGTTTGGGATTAGTTGGATCGCAGAGTGAAGGAAAAGCAGCTTACAAGTTCTCAGCATATATGGGAACTCCTACAAGACTGTTGGAAAAGGATTCCAGGTGAAGCTGGTTGAGAGAAAGCAAGGGTGGCAACTTTTGAAGAATAAAATATATACTTTATTCTAACACTTGTGGTTACTACATGATTCCATGTGTTTTTTAATCATTTTGATGTCTTCTCCATTATTTTACTATGTAGAAAATAGTAAAAATAAAGAAAAACCCTTGAATGAGTAGGTGAGTCCAACCTTTTGACTGGTACTGTACATTCAATTCCCTGACAACAGCTCCAGTGGACATTCCTGCAGTCAGCATGCCAATTGCCCGCTCCCTCAGAGATCTGTGGCATTGTTGTGTGACCAAACTGCACATTTTCGAGTAGCCTTTTATTACCCCCAGCACAGGGTGCACCTGTGTAACAATCACGCTGTTCAATCAGCTTCTTGATATGCCACACCTGTCAGGTGGATGGATTATCTTGGCAAAGAATAAATGTTGACTAACAGTGATGCTCATGAAACATCCAACACTTTACATGTTGCGTTTATATTTTTGTTTATTGTAGTTACTATCAGTTTTAGGAACATTTACCCAAATATTTCACCTTATTTTTTACTTTACCCAAAATATGTGGTATCGGCGATAATCAAAATGTTGAAAATCTGTGAATGTCTAAATTAGAAATTGGTTTTAACAGCAATGTGTCGAACCCTTTCAACAACGGGGAGATGTTACTGATGTGCTTTGTATCTTCGATGTAAAAACAAGTTTTGGATTTCCACACAAAATGACTTCTTTAGTTATTTGATGTTTAAGGAAGTGTGTAGGTCACATTCTGTATCATACAGCTATGAAAGTTATATATTTAGAACCACCTGTTCAATTGGAATCCAGCGACGTCTGTGTCTTCAGTGTCCTAGAACTGTCTAGGTTTTTGTGTTCTGACTTGTAAAATAGGATGAATGAAATAAGTTTGTAATAAGATTGTTAAAACTGGCCTCAGGTTATTGAGAGATCTGATTTAGGATTTACCTTCGTAGCAAGGTTGTTTTATCATGTGGTTTCATCTGGGTCTCTATTTAAAAATAACACTGTCTTTGGCAGGAGAAAGACCAGACTCAGAGGAACCAGAGCCAGGGACGTCCAAACCAGCAAGACGACACCAGTGCTTCCACTGTGGAAAGAGTTTTAACCAGAAAGCACACCTGAAAGCTCATGAGAGAATACACACAGGGGAGAAGCCTTACCACTGCTCCCAGTGTGGACAGTGTTTCAACCAAAAAGCACACCTGAAACAACACCAGATAATACACACAGGGGAGAAGCCTTACCACTGCTCCCAGTGTGGAAAGTGTTTCAAACGGCCTTTTCATCTGAAACAGCATGAGAGAATACACACAGGAGAGAAGCCTTGCCACTGCTCCCAATGTGGAAAGGGTTGTAACGGGTTATGGGACCTGAAACAACATGAGATAATACACACAGGGGAGAAGCCTTACCACTGCTCCCAATGTGGAAAGGGATGTAACGGGTTATGGGGTCTGAAACAACATGAGATAATACACACAGGGGAGAAGCCTTACCACTGCTCCCAGTGTGGAAAGTGTTTCAACAAGAGAGGACTCCTGAAACAGCACGAGAGAGAACACACGGGGGAGAAGCCTCACCACTGCTCCCAGTGTGGAAAGTGTTTCAACCATTCAGGGGAGCTGAAACGACATGAGAGAGTACACACAGGAGAGAAGCCTTACCACTGCTCCCAGTGTGGAAAGTGTTTCAACCATTCAGGGGAGCTGAAACGACATGAGAGAGTACACACAGGAGAGAAGCCCTACCACTGCTCCCTATGTGGAAAGCGTTTCAACCAGTCGGGGGAGCTGAAACAGCACGAGAGAATACACACAGGGGAGAAGCCATACCATTGCTCCCAGTGTGGAAGGAGTTTTACCGGTTTAGGGACCCTGAGACACCATGAGAGAATACACACAGGAGAGAAGCCTTACCACTGCTCCCAATGTGGAAAGCGCTTCAACCATTTGGGGGAGCTGAAACAGCATGAGAGAATACACACAGGGGAAAAGCCTTTCCACTGCTCCCAGTGTGGAAAGTGTTTCGGCCTTTCAGGGACACTGAAACGACATGAGAGAATACACACAGGAGAGAAGCCTTACTACTGCTCCCAATGTGGACAGGGTTGTAGTGCGTTATGGCACCTGAAACAACACGAGAGAACACACACGGGGGAGAAGCTTTACCACTGCTCCCAGTGTGGAAAGTGTTTCAGCCAATCAGGGACGTTGAAACGACATGAGAGAATACACACAGGGCAGAAGCCTTACCACTCCTCCTAGGGTGCAAAGCTTTTGCCCATTTAGGAAGCCTGAAAGAACACATTAAACTGCACACAGAGGAGAAGACTTAGAAAAGCTCAGACTGTGGGAAAACATATTACTCATAACAATCACTTAAACGTCATATGAGAATCCACACAGGAGAGAGAAATTACTTCTCTTAGCGTGTATATTGATATTTCACATCACATTGGCTTAAAATTTATCAGAGAACATACACAGTGCTCCCGTTGTCTTATATTGTTGACTGACAATGTGTTTACCTGTCTTTACCATATGAAATTAAATGGTACAGGGTATACTCAAACATATATTTGACCTACAAAACTAAGGAGATGATACCATCGCTCTGTACCATCACTCATTCATATATCTTTATGTACATATTCTTTATCCCCTTACACTTGTGTCTATAATTAAGGTAGTAGTTTTGGAATTGTTAGCTAGATTACTTGTTGGTTATTACTGCATTGTCGGAACTAGAAGCACAAGCATTTCGCTACACTCGCATTAACATCTGCTAACCATGTGTATGTGACAAATAAAATTGTGCTCATCACCCAATGCTTCAGGAATTCAGACTGTCTACACTGCGCTGTGTAACTCTGTTATTCTCTCTGAGCTCAGAAATAAAGAATCTTGGTTTGACTTGGACTCCTTATTTTATAATATCCACCACAACTCTCCCACAGATTGCTGTTTATCATTGTCTCAATGAAGAGTTCCTCTTTCGACTTTCCTGGGGGCAATTACAAACCTCCCACTGGTTGAATAAACGTGGTTACCCGATTGATGAGATTATTATGGGTGAGAGCAATTATTTTATTTGTCAAATGGCAACCAAGCATCGGTCATCATGTCACCAGATTAAGACCCTCAAAATGTATTGGAAAGGAGCATCAAGCTCATCACATGTAGTTTCACCACCCTGTGAAGTTCATAACTTATTTCATCTGTAGCCTAATAAACTACGTGGTTTTCCAAGTTTTAGAGGGAGGACCACACAACATATCATCACGTGACTCCAAGTTAACTCAGATATGAGGGTTATTTGTTGAAGGAATTAAATTGCTCTCTGTTTTAATACCCAATTAAAATTAAACACTCTGTCAATTCATAAGGAATAATACTTCCCTTATTCTATAATGATAGACAGAGCCCAGTCTTAAAATCAGACAGCAGAGTTTATTCAAGAGAGTACTGAGTACACATTTTACCACAGGTTATAAACGGAAAATGACGTCAGCGTTTTCTAATTGTTCCGTCTCTTCTTGACACTGGTAGAAAGGCTCTATAGTTCTCAAGCCTTCCCTCCTCGCCTTGAGCCAAGGTCAGCTAGTGTAGATAAGCATTCTAGTCAGTTTGGAGATATAGTTCATTCATTTGTACCAAGGAACAGACCGTCATTGTTCTAAACTCTTGACCACATTCACACACACATTATTTTCAGTACTGGGATCAAGAAAGAAAACTCATACATATACAGAATAGTATTCTGATTAGTACATATACAGTAACATAATAGTATTTGGGTTAGTACATATACAGTAACACGCTAGTATTCTGATTAGTCAGTCCTGATTGAAATGTATACATAATTAGTCATCATTGATATATAAATATTTGTACATAAAGGAGTTTCCATCGCCATTTCTCACTAAAACGTTTATACTGGCACAAAAAGACCCAACCATGTCAGACAAACTAACATATCGTCTGTCAGCATTTATAAAAATATTCAGGCATAACCTGTTTCCGTCAGCCCGGTCATTACTTTTGAAATGGTTGGATCAATATCCACCTTCATGATGTGGATGAAGCCTGATTTGGAATGTCTGAGTAGTTCTATATGATGTCATAATTCACCCCTCTGATAATCAAGTGATATTTGGAATGTCTGAGTAGTTCTATCTGATGTCATATAACACCCCTCTGATAGTGATACATTTACTCCATTGTTTCCATGTCAGTTGGTTTCCCACTCTGATGATGTATATCTGACAGAGGGGCTTTAAATGAATAGTATGGTGACATCTTAGTGGGGCTTGAAGTAAATCGGATTATTAATCATAAAATCCTATAGCAGCAATACAATGCAGCTTTGACATCAAGAAGAGAACGGGCTGATGGGTGGTGGTGCTACTCTATAGGTAAGGCTGTCCAATATGAATGTTCAATACACACAATAGGTTGGTTATGGAGGGTGATGTATCACAGTCAAAGTCCTGCAAAAAGAGCTAAGAGACTCATATTTGTGTAAACTATACATAGTTGTGTTCTGTGGTTGTCACTGAGTTGGCTGATATCCCATTTTATGGGGTCACTCCACAGTTAAGGCTGTACAGTGCCTATACAAAGTCTACACTTTGCTCCTTTCATATTTATTTTGATCCTGATAAACTCCCTGCCAGTGACAAGCATACCCATAACATGATGCTGCCACCACAATACTTAATGTGTGGTCTATCTCCAGGTCATCAGACTGTTAAATAGTCACCTCTAGCCGGCCTCCGCCCAGTATCATCCTATATAACTACTGCTGTACACACCTTTTATATTAGTTTCCGGTTCTACCATTTCTATATTTCTAAATCTTTAAAATAAATTGTAGGGAAAATCAGTAGGTCACACAAATGACTATTTCTAAACAAAGATAGTAGAATGGGAGAGGTTTCTTATACTATCTTCACTTACTCGGTGCAGAGACTCCAGGGGTGGTGATGAAGGCTGTAGGAATGAAGATCAGACAGTGAAGAGACTTCAGGGGTGGTGATGAAGGCGGTAGGAATGAAGATCAGTCAGCAATACTGGCCCTGTGGTCAGGTGGGGGAGTGGTCGAGGCAGCCAATGATTGTGAGGAAGCAATGTGGGGAACAGGCTCCTTTCTACTACCATTCTGGGGTCTGGATACATGCCAACAAAGACTACAACTGCTTCAAACAATGAGAGTGGCTACCATTGACCATCACACTTTCTTTCATAACCAGGAAGCCCATGTTGAGCCAGCAGTGTTCCCACTATGGAAGAGGGAGCAGGATGCCTTCATCCAGTCTCTCAGAAAACCATGTTGAGCCATCAGTGTTCTCACTATGGAAGAGGGAGCAGGAAGACGTCATCCAGGGACAAGGACAAAGGTGCAGCACTGGTGTTAGTAGCTGATGACAGAAGTGACAGCCTGGACACACAGCAAAGTTTGACGCGATCAGTGTTGTTGAGCAGAGAATCAACCAGATTGATTCACAGTCAGTGTTGTTGAGCAGAGAATCAACCAGAGAATCAACCAGAGAATCAACCAGATTGATTCACAGTCAGTGTTGTTGAGCAGAGAATCAACCAGAGAATCAACCAGAGAATCAACCAGAGAATCAACCAGATTGATTCACAGTCAGTGTTGTTGAGCAGAGAATCAACCAGAGAATCAACCAGGTTGTTGAAGTTATTCAGGTACATAATACATTTGATTTGTTTAATTCTGTTTTATTCAATTAGAATAATTTACTCTGAATGAGAACGATCACATCTGTGAGCTTTATGCATTATAACATCGATTGACTAAATGATGACGTTGACAGATTTGTAGTAAAACCAGGGTTGGAGTCAAATCCATTTCATTTCCAGTCAATTCAGAAAGTAAACCAAATTCCACATTTTCCTCATTGAAAACCATAGAAGAGAATTGGGAATTTTCAGTTTACTTCCTGAATTTACTGGAATATTCTAAAATTGATTAAATTGGGAGGTTTTCCTCAAGAATGTCACGTTCTGACCTTTATTTCCTTTATTTCCTTCGGTGGTTCTCAATCAGGTGTCATTAGTTGTCTCTGATTGAGAATCATACTTAGGTAGCCTGGGTTTCACTGTGTGTTTGTGGGTGTTTGTTTCCGTGTCTGTGTTTTTCACCACACGGTACTGTTTTGGGTTTCGTTCATTCCACGTTTATTGTTTTTTGTATTCAGTTGTTCATGTGTACTATTTCTTATTAAAAGAACCATGGACACTTACCACGCCGCATATTGGTCCTCCGATCCTTCTTGCCTCTCCTCTTCGGAAGAAGAGGAGGAAATCCCTTACAATGAATCTGCACAACAACGCCCTATAATGACAAAAGCAAAAACAGGATTTTAGAAATGTTTGCAAATGCATTTTAAAATTAAAACTGAAATATCACATTTAAATAAGTATTCAGAACCTTTACTCAGTGCTTTGTTGAAGCACTTTTGGCAGTGATTATAGCCTCAAGCCACCTTGGGTATAACACTACAATCTTGGCACCCCTGTATTTGTGGTGTTTTCTCCCATTCTTCTCTGCAGATCCTCTCAAGATCTGTCAGGTTGGATGGAGAGCGTCACTGCGCAGCTATTTTCAGGATTTCTTCACAGTTGTTCGATCAGGTTCAAATCCGGGCTCTGGCTGGGCCACTCAAGGACATTCAGAGACTTGTCCCAAAGCCACTTACTTCTATGTTGTCTTCGCTGTGTGCTTAGGGTCGTTGTCCTGTTGGAAGGTGAACCTTTGCCCCAGTCTGAGGTCCTGAGTGCTCTTGAGCAGGTTTTCATCAATTATCTCTCTGTACTTTGCTCCGTACATCTTTCCCTTGATCCTGACTAGTCTCCCAGTCCCTGCCGCTGAAAAAATATCTCAACACCATGATATTGCCACCACCACGATTCACTGTAGGGATGATGCCAGGTTTCCTCCAGACCTGACACTTGGCATTCAGGCCAAAGAGTTCAATCTTGGTTTCATCAGATCAGAGAATCTTGTATCTGATGGTCTGAGTCCTTTAGGTGCCTTTTGGCAAACTCCAAACAGACTTTCATGTGCCTTTTACTGAGAAGTGGCTTCCGTCTGGCCACTCTACCAAAAAGGCCAAATTGGTGGAGTGCTGCAGAGATGGTTGTCCTTCTGGAAGGTTCTCCCATCTCCACAGAGGAAGTCTTGAGCTCTGTCAGAGTGACCATCGGGTTCTCAGTAACGTCCCTGACCAAGGCCCTTCTCCCCCAATTGTTCAGTTTGGCTGGGCGGCCAGCACTAGGAAGTCTTGGTGGTTCCAAACTTTCCATTTAAGAATGATGGCGGCCACTGTGTTCTTTAAGACCTTCAATGCTGCATATTTTCTTAACACTTATTTTTCTTATCTACGTTGTTGGTTAAGGGCTTGTCAGTAAGCATTTCACGTTAAGATCTACACCTGTTGTATTCAGCGCATGTGACAAATAATATTTGATTGTAACTAAATATGGAGTTTCAATGTTACGGTCTTTGATACAATTATATTTCTGAAACTCAGGCTGTGTGTGTTTATCTGCGTCATTCCTTGATCATTCCTTGTGGTCCTGTAGCTCAGTTGGTGGAGTATAGTGCTTGTTAAACCAGGGTAGTGGGTTTGATTCCTGGGACCACCCATATGTAATGTGTTTGCACACATGACTGCAAATCCCTTTGGATAAAAGTGTCTGCTAAATTGCAGATGTATCCACTGATTATACCAAACATCTGGAACACCTTCCTAATATGGAGATGGACCCTCCCCTTTCTCCCTCAGAACAGCCTCAATTCGTCGGGGCATGGACTCTACAAGGTGTCGAAAGCATTCCACAGGGATGCTGGCCCATGTTGACTCCAATGCTTCCCACAATTGTGTCAAGTTGGCTGGGTGTCCTTTGGGTGCAGTGGGGTCTCCTCAGAGGAGGAAGGGGAGAACCATCGTCCTCAGTTATTTTCAGAAAAATTAAAATGGTAAAATATTTAAAAGTGTTCCTTTTTAGATAAAACTATACTAAATATAATCACGTCACCAAATAATTTATTAAAACATACTATTTTGCATCCTCCTCTAGGTACATTGACTTCAATACAAAACCTTGGAGGCTCATGGTTCTCAAGCCCTTCCATAGACTTACACAGTAATAATGACAACTTCCGGAGGACGTCCTCCAACCTATCAGAGCTCTTGCAGCATGAACTGACATGATGTCCAACCAATGAAAGGATCAGATAATGTATCTAGTACTGAAAGCATAAGCTACAGCTAGCTAGCACTGCAGTGCATAACATGTGGTGAGTAGTTGACTAAAAGAGAGAAAAATACAATAGTTGAACAGTTTTGAACAAATTATTTTATTCCAAAATGAAGGAGAAGCGAGAGAGAGATATTTCGTCATTTATTTTCCACTTTCATTTTCACTTACTTAGCTAGCAAATGCAGCTATCTAGTTTAGCCTACTCAAACACTTGGCTCAAACAAAGGGATGCTATGTTAGCTAGCTGGCTATGACTATCCAACACAACACTAGAACTCTTCCAAGTCAAGGCTAGCCTTTGGTTTTACTAATTTATTGCAACTGGAACCCGCCAAGGTAAGTGCTAAACTGCTTACTGACTGTACACTGTAACGTTACTGCATGATTGTAGCAGGTTTACTCACGAGTTAGTTATTTTCGCTCTGTTGACTATGATGTTATTTTAGCTAATATGTTGACAACAATGTAAGCTGTGTGTAGCAGTTATGAAATGGTTTGGCTTGGAAAGGTTTTTTCTCCTGGTGACATACAGCTGATGTGTTGTGCATTGAAGTACAGAAACAAAGGGAGAAGGTGATAAGAGTGAAATTAAAGTGATGAAAGTGAACTGTGTTTATGCATGATCAGGGGTGTATTCATTCCGCCGATTCTGTTGACAAACGTTTAAATGGATCAAAACGGGGATAAACATACCTGAATTTGTCCAGTAATATCTCTATTTCAGCTAGATGCAGGCGAGAGTGTGCAAGGCAGTATTGAATGTGTCACTGTCTGTCTATGTGTCACTGTCTGTCATCGCAAAATGTTCTCTCGACCTGTGTGAACCTACATTCTAAACTTTCATTCATAGGCTAGGTTGCTACCTCATGATGGGTATAGGGACAATTAGAGTATCATGTAGTAGCCTAAACCTATTGCTGTTACATTGAACAGGGTGAGTGAAATATGAATGACAGTCGTCCAATATGCTGTAATAGAATTAAGGCCATGCTCATGAAAAAACAAATCGTCCTGCCTCATCTTAAACGGCACTGACCTCCACTGTTTGGGTGGTGGACCACTCTTGGTACACATGGGAAACTGTTGAGCTGAAAAACCCAGCAGCGTTGCAGTTCTTGACACAATCCGGCACGCCTGGCACCTACTACCATACCCCGTGCAAAGTAACTTAAATATTTTGTCTTCCCAATTAACTCTCTAAATGGCACACATGCACAATCCATGTCTCATGTCTCAAGGCTTAAAAATCCTTATTTAACCTGTCTCCTCCCTTCATCTACACGGATTGAAGTGGATTTAACTAGTGACATCAGTAAGGGATCATAGCTTTAGCCTGGATTCACCTGGTCTGTCTAAGTCATGGAAGGAGCAGCTGTTCTTAATGTTTTGTCTACCCAGTGTATAGCACTACAGATAATCAAGTGCTATTTGCATGTGATGCATTTGTTCTGTTGTTTACAGGATGATTTGTATCTTATAGAGCGTGGCTTTAAGGGAATAGTGTGGTCACATGTAGATAAAAAGAATGTGAAAAATGAACAGAGAAAATGTATATCAACACACTACCTATTCATAGATGTATTTATTAATCATCTACATATTCATATTGAGCTTCTACGTCTGTGTACAGGAACGTATTATTTGGAAGAGAAAATGCATCAGCTTATTGTTAAATAATTATGACGTTCTTTCCAATACAAAAAGTGTAGTAACTATTGTTTTCAAACTGCGTTACCCACTCCAGCCAGCAGATGGCGATGAGCGTCTTTCAATTGACTCTTCTTTCGTGACGTATAATGGACTGGACGGACGCTTCTTCAGGAACAACAAGGCGCCAACTCTTTCAACCTCGTCGGTAGCTTGCTAGCCAACATAAAACTGAAAGATTGACGTTTTAGACCATATTAATGTACATTAGCTAATCTCAGTGTTTTAAACAAGTTTCGGTTGACGTATCAACTGGTTCAATTTGCAAACGTGTTAAAGATTGATACTGAGCCTAGCACTAGGCTAGACGCTAATGCTAGCTAGCTAGATAACATCCCTGACCATGAGCTCACTAAACTACTTCTCCCTTGCTAATGAAGAGGTGGTCGGCTGTTTGGAGAAAGAATCTTTCAGAATGAAAAAGGAGGAAGAGGAGGCTGTTATAGTGAAAGAAGAGAAAGAACCGTTTAGAGAGGAAGATGATGCTATCTCAATAAAGGTGAAGGAGGAAGACGTTTTGGGGGTGAAAGAGGAAGAGACAGAATATGAGATTAACACCAGTGAGTACTGTCTTTAACAGGGACACAAACTATGCCGTTGTTGAACTAATGTGTGGTTTTCAAGTGGCATTCTACTGAAGTTCTACACTTGAATATGTTGTTCAGTACTGTAGGAATTGTTAAAGGGTCGATCTGCAATTGGTACATATTTTAGGGACTTTTCAATTAGATGTATTGAATTCTCCATGTGGTCTATATTGAAGTTCCCCTCATCTAATATAACAGGCTTTTAAAATTCTATATTGGTGCATATTTTCTACTTAAAATAACAAAGGGATGCAAAAGCCACCCATTTTGTGGAACGACCCTTTTACATTTGCATCACAAACAATATTTTAGGAAATCATGATGAAAGTGGCCATTTTAGACATGCATGCCTCTTGTAACTCTATGATTGCAATAGATGGTCATAAGTTTACCATCTGTTTGATGTCCTCGTTCACACAGGAGAGAGACATGACTATGGTGGATCCTCTGGGGAGCCTCAACATCCTGATGCTGACGAGGAAGAGAAGAGTCTCTCCAGATCAGAACACCAGATGGTACAGCTTTGTCTGGTCTAGCATACAGCTTGGTCTGGTCTAGCATACAGTTTGCTCTCTCTGGGTCTGGGATGGGTTTCTGTAAAACACTTCATGTCAACAGTGGCATCAGCAGGTCTAGCATACAGCTTGGTCTGGTCTAGCATACAGCTTGGTCTGGTCTAGCATCCAGCTTGGTCTGGTCTAGCATACAGCTTGATCTGGTCTAGTATACAGCATGGTCTGGTCTAGCATACAGCTTGATCTGGTCTAGCATACAGCTTGGTCTGGTCTAGCATACAGCTTGATCTGGTCTAGCATACAGCTTGGTCTGGTCTAGCATACAGCTTGGTCTGGTCTAGCATACAGCTTGATCTCTCTGGGTCTGGGCTGGGTTTCTGTAAATCACTTCATGACAACAGTGACATCAGCATCCATAATGATGTGCGTCCGTGTCCCCTCTTTATGTTTACCAGGACAACGCTAGCCCTTCCTCCCTCCCGGAGTCCCTGTATCGTGCCTCTCCTGGTAGCACCTTACTGCTGGGTATGAAGAGGTTGTCTGTGCTGCTGGTGGACTGCAGGAAAACAATGGGGCTGAGTGGAACTGTGAGAGGAGGAGCAGAGAAGAAAGGAGCAGATTTGACACATCAAAGTAAGTGCTGTAGTTTAGTTTGAACAAATACAATAGATCTGTTACCAGGAAGATAGACTGGTATCTGCTACCAGGATAACCAGCAGAGTTCTGTTAGTTGACAGGTATATGGATGTTATGAATATAACACTGAGAAAGGATTCTGCCAATGAAAAGAGAGAAACCAATAGACCATATAAAACCTTGATGAAAGGTAGCTTTGGAGAGAAAGTTTCAAGATGATCCAATGTAAGGTGCTTGTTTTACAAAAACTTTTCCTTAAAACATTATGGATGTTACATTGCCTGTCCCAGTCAACGCGGCTATCTTTACAAGACTGTTGAACAGGCAAACTAAACTCAAGACTTTGGTCATTAATTAACTAGTACTGAAGAAAAGCTGTGATCAGGCTGCCTACTCAAGCAAAAGCTTCGAACTGTAACCAGTGCCTGCAACCTGGTTCAGGTTATCAATCAACCTACCAGGGTAGTTACAAACAGTAGAGGATTGAAATCATCAACATGGTTTGATCATATCTTTACTAATGCTGCAGAAATGGGGTTTAAAGCAGCTATGAAAGTTATATACAGTATATCACAAAAGTGAGTACACCCCTCACATTTTTGTAAATATTTAGGTATATCTTTTCATGTGACAACACTGAAGAAATGACACTTTTCTACAATGTAAAGTAGTGAGTGTACAGCTTGTATAACAGTGTACATTTGCTGTCCCCTCAAAATAACTCCACGCACAGCCATTAATGTCTAAACCGCTGGCAACAAAAGTGAGTACACCCCTAAGTGAAAATGTCCAAAATGGGCCCAATTAGCCATTTTCCCTCCCCGGTGTCATGTGACTCGTTAGTGTTACAAGGGCTCAGGTGTGACTGGGGAGCAGGTGTGTTAAATTTGGTGTCATCGCTCTCACACTCCCTCATACTGACTGGTCACTGGAAGTTCAACATGGCACCTCATGGCAGAGGTCTCTCTGAGGATCTGAGAAAAATAATTGTTGCTCTACATAAAGATGGCCTGGGCTATAAGAAGATTGCCAAGACCCTGACCATACAGCGGTTTAACTGGACAGGTTCCACTCAGAACAGGCCTCGCCATGGTCGACCAAAGAAGTTGAGTTCACGTGCTCAGCGTCATATCCAGAGGTTGTGTTTGGGAAATAGACATATGAGTGCTGCCAGCATTGCTGCAGAGGTTGAAGGGGTGGTGGGTCAGCCTGTCAGTGCTGACCATACGCCGTACACTGCATCAAATTGGTCTGCATGGCTGTCGTGCCAGAAGGAAGCCTCTTCTAAAGATGATGCACAAGAAAGCCCGCAAACAGTTTGCTGAAGACAAGCAGACTAAGGACATGGATTACTGAACCATGTCCTCTGGTCTGATGAGACCAAGAAACTTATTTGGTTCAGATGGTGTCAAGCGTGTGTGGCGGCAACCAGGTGAGGAGTACAAAGACAAGTGTGTCTTGCCTACAGTCAAGCGTGGTGGTGGGAGTGTCATGGTCTGGTGCTGCATGAGTGCTGCCGGTACTGGGGAGCTACAGTTCATTGAGGGAAGCATGAATGCCAAGATGTACTGTGACATACATACAACATGATAACGACCCCAAACACACCTCCAAGACGACCACTGCCTTGCTAAAGAAGCTGAGGGTAAAGGTGATGGACTGGCCAAACATGTCTCTAGACCTAAACCCTATTGAGCATCTGTGGGGCATCCTCAAATGGAAGGTGGAGGAGTGCAAGGTCTCTAACATCCACCAGCTCCGTGATGTCGTCATGGAGGAGTGGAAGAGGACTCCAGTGGCAACCTGTGAAGCTCTGGTGAACTCCATGCCCAAGAGGGTTAAGGCAGTGATGCAGAAAATGATGGTGGGTGGCCACACAAAATATTGACACTTTGGGCCCAATTTGGACATTCTCACTTTTGTTGCCAGCAGTTTAGACATTAATGTGTGTTAAGTTATTTTGAGGGGACAGCAAATTTACACTGTTAAACAAGCTGTACACTCACTAATTTACATTGTTGCAAAGTGTCATTTCTTCAGTGTTGTCACATGAAAAGATATACTCAAATATTTACAAAAATGTGAGGGGTGTACTCACTTTTGTGATATACTGTATTTAGAACCACCTTGATAGGAATCCAGCAACGTCTGTGTCTTGAGTGTCATAGAATTGTCTGTTTTTTGTGTTCTGACTGGTAAAACAGGATGAATAAAATAAGTAATGTAAACAAAGCAGTAATTACCAGGAAGCTCTACATTTGTTTTAAAATCACACTAAGATTGTTAAAACTGGCCTCAGGTTATTGAGAGATCTGATTAGGATTTACTCTCGTAGCAAGGTTGTTTTATCATGTGGTTTCATTCGGGTCCCTATTTTTTTTAAACACTTGTCTTTGGCAGGAGAAAGACCAGACTCAGAGGAACCAGAGCCAGGGACGTCCAAACCAGCAAGACGACACCAGTGCTCCCACTGTGGAAAGGGTTGTAACCGGTTATGGGACGTGAAACAACATGAGAAAATACACACAGGGGAGAAGACTTACCACTGCTCCCAGTGTGGAAAGAGTTTTAACCAGAAAGCACACCTGAAAGCTCATGAGAGAATACACACAGGGGAGAAGCCTTACCACTGCTCCCAGTGTGGAAATAGTTTTAACGATTTAGGGAAACTGAAACGACATGAGAGAATACACACATGGAAGAAGCCTTATCACTGCTCCCAGTGTGGAAAGAGTTTTATTGGTTTAGGGAAACTGAAACGACATGAGAGAATACACACAGGGGAGAAGCCTTACCACTGCTCCCAGTGTGGAAAGGGTTTTAATGAGAAATCAAACCTGAAAGTTCACGAGAGAATACACACAGGGGAGAAGCCTTGCCACTGCTCCCAGTGTGGAAAGAGTTTTAACAATTTAGGGAACCTAAAACAACATGAGAGAATACACACAGGGGAGAGGCCTTACCACTGCTCCCAGTGTGGAAAGCGTTTCAACCGGCCAGGGCATCTGAAACTGCACGAGAGAATACACACAGGGGAGAAGCCTTATCACTGCTCCCGGTGTGGAAATAGTTTTAACGATTTAGGGAAACTGAAACGACATGAGAGAATACACACAGGGAAGAAGCCTTATCACTGCTCCCAGTGTGGAAAGAGTTTTATCGGTTTAGGGAAACTGAAACGACATGAGAGAATACACACAGGGGAGAAGCCTTACCACTGCTCCCAGTGTGGAAAGGGTTTTAATGAGAAATCAAACCTGAAAGTTCACGAGAGAATACACACAGGGGAGAAGCCTTACCACTGCTCCCAGTGTGGAAAGAGTTTTAACAATTTAGGGACCCTGAAACAACATGAGAGAATACACACAGGGGAGAAGCCTTATCACTGCTCCCAGTGTGGAAAGAGTTTTAACAATTTAGGGAACCTAAAACATCATGAGAAAATACACACAGGTGAGAAGCCTTTCCACTCCTCCCAGGGTGCAAAGCTTTTGCCCATTTAGGAAGCCCGAGAGAACACATGAGACTGCACACAGAGGAGAATGCTTACAAAAGGCCAGACTGAGAAAACATATTACTCATAACAGTCACTTAAACGTCTTTAGAGAATCCACACAGGAGAGAGAAATGACTTCTCTTAGCGTGTATATTGATATTTCACATCACATTGACTTAAAATTCATCAGAGAACACACACAGTGCTCCCGTTGTCTTATATTGTACACTGACAATGTGTTTACCTGTTTTTACCATATTAAATTGTTTCTTCCAATTATTGATAAACATGTACCTGTTAAGAAACTGACTGTTAGAACTGTTAAGGCTCCATGGATTGATGAGGAATTTAAAAACTGTATGGTCATTGGTAAAAATAGGAAAGAGTTTTAACCAGAAAGGACACCTGAACCAACATGGGAAAATACACACAGGGGAGAAGCCTTAACACTGCTTAACACTGCGATTTGGTTGGGTTGTGTATCGGAGGACGCATGACTTTGACCTTCGTCTCTCCCGAGCCCGTACGGGAGTTGTAGCGATGAGACAAGATTGTAGCTACTAACAATTAGATACCACGATATTGGTGAGAAAAAGGGAGGTAAAATTAAACATTTTAAAAATTAAAACACATGAGACTCCACACAGGGGAGAAGCTTTACCACTGCTCCCAGTGTGCAAAGCGTTTGCCCATTTAGGAAGCCTGAAAGAATACATGAGAAGGCTTACAAAATACTCAGACTGTGGGAAAACATATTACTCATCACAGTCACTTCAACGTCATAAGAGAATCCACACAAAAGAGAAGAATTACTTGTAATATTGATATTTCACATCACATTGACTTAAAATGAATCAGAGAACATACACAGTGCTCCTGTTGTCTTATATTGTTGACTAAGAATGTGTTTACTTGTTTTTACCAGATGAAAGTGAATTGTACAAAGTATACTTAAACATATAGTTGTTTGTTTCTATTAGAAAACATGAATTGAATATGGAGAATGTCAGTTTGAATATAGAGTAGATCAGATTCCATGTGTTTAAATGGTCCTTTTTTAAACTCTGACTGTGTGTTTATCTGGGTGTGTCATTCCTCCAGCACTACAGATAATCAAGTGATATTTGGATGTGATGCATTAGTTCCATTGTTGACATTTGCATTGTTGCCCACTGATGATTTAATGAAATTAAAATGTTCAGACTCTGTAATGGAAAATGTTAATTGTTTGTGTGTCCACATAACTGAGTATGTGACTAACCTTGTGAAACTGTCCTATTATAATCTCCTGTTCTTGGGACTATCATTCTGTGTTGCAAACCAATTTGCACCTGTGTCCTTGTATGAATAAAGTCCCGCCCAGGAATAGGAAACTATAAAGATATGTGCTCATCACCCAATGCTTCAGGAATTCAGACTGTCTACACTGCGCTGTGTAACTCTGTTATTCTCTCTGAGCTCAGAAATAAAGAATCTTGGTTTGACTTGGACTCCAGCAGATCCTTATTTTATAATATCCACCACAACTCTCCCACAGATTGCTGTTTATCATTGTCTCAATGAAGAGTTCCTCGTTCGACTTTCCTGGGGGCATTTACAACGCTCCCACTGGTTGAATAAACATTGTTACCCGATTGATGAGATTATTATGGGTGAGAGCAATTATTTTATTTGTCAAATGGCAACCAAGCATCGGTCATCATGTCACCAGAATAAGACCCTCAAAGTGTATTGGAATGGAGCATCAAGCTCATCACATGTAGTTTCACCACCCTGTGAAGTTCATAACTTATTTCATCTGTAGCCTAATAAACTACATGGGTTTCCGAATCGTAGTGGGGGAAGCACACAAGATATCATCACGTGACTCCAAGTTAACTAAGATGTGATGGTTGTTATATAAATATTTGCGCATCAAAGAGTTTCCACTGCCATTTCTCGCTTAAACATTTTTACTGACACAAAAAGACAAACAAATTGTCAAACGAAGTAACAAAATGTCACCAATTATTAAATTTTTCAGGCATATCCTGTTTCCATCAGCCCGGTCATTACTTATGAAATGGTTGGCTCAATATCCACCTTCATGATGTGGATGAAGCCTGATTTGGAATGTCGGAGTAGTTCTATATGATGTCATAATTCACCCCTCTGATAATCAAGTGATATTTGGAATGTCTGAGTAGTTCTATCTGATGTCATAATACACCCCTCTGATAGTGATACATTTGCTCCATTGTTTCCATGTCAGTTGGTTTCCCACTCTGATGATTTATATCTGACAGAGGGGCTTTAAATGAATAGTACGATGACATCTTAGTGGGGCTTGAAATAAATAGGATTATTAATCATAAACTCCTATAGCAACAATACACTGCATCTTTGACATCAAGAAGAGAATGGTCTGATGGGTGGTGGTGCTACTCTATAGGTAAGGCTGTTCAATATGAATGTTCAAATAGTCACTTCTAGCCGGCCTCCGCCCAGTACCCTGCCCTGAACTTAGTCACTGTTACTAGCCGTCTACCACCCAGTACTCCACCCTGTATTCTAGTCAAGGCTCATCCTATATAACTACTGATGGACACACCTTTTATATTCATATACGGTCCATAATGTCTAGACACACCATCATATACATTGTAAACCAACTGTACAGTGCCTTGCGAAAGTATTCGGCCCCCTTGAACTTTGCGACCTTTTGCCACATTTCAGGCTTCAAACATAAAGATATAAAACTGTATTTTTTTGTGAAGAATCAACAACAAGTGGGACACAATCATGAAGTGGAACGACATTTATTGGATATTTCAGACTTTTAACAAATCAAAAACTAAAAAATTGGGGGTGCAAAATTATTCAGCCCCCTTAAGTTAATACTTTGTAGCGCCACCTTTTGTTGCGATTACAGCTGTAAGTCGCTTGGGGTATGTCTCTATCAGTTTTGCACATCGAGAGACTGACATTTTTTCCCATTCCTCCTTGCAAAACAGCTCGAGCTCAGTGAGGTTGGATGGAGAGCATTTGTGAACAGCAGTTTTCAGTTCTTTCCACAGATTCTCGATTGGATTCAGGTCTGGACTTTGACTTGGCCATTCTAACACCTGGATATGTTTATTTTTGAACCATTCCATTGTAGATTTTGCTTTATGTTTTGGATCATTGTCTTGTTGGAAGACAAATCTCCGTCCCAGTCTCAGGTCTTTTGCAGACTCCATCAGGTTTTCTTCCAGAATGGTCCTGTATTTGTCTCCATCCATCTTCCCATCAATTTTAACCATCTTCCCTGTCCCTGCTGAAGACAAGCAGGCCCAAAGCATGATGCTGCCACCACCATGTTTGACAGTGGGGATGGTGTGTTCAGCTGTGTTGCTTTTACGCCAAACATAACATTTTGCATTGTTGCCAAAAAGTTCAATTTTGGTTTCATCTGACCAGAGCACCTTCTTCCACATGTTTGGTGTGTCTCCCAGGTGGCTTGTGGCAAACTTTAAACAACACTTTTTATGGATATCTTTAAGAAATGGCTTTCTTCTTGCCACTCTTCCATAAAGGCCAGATTTGTGCAATATACGACTGATTGTTGTCCTATGGACAGAGTCTCCCACCTCAGCTGTAGATCTCTGCAGTTCATCCAGAGTGATCATGGGCCTCTTGGCTGCATCTCTGATCAGTCTTCTCCTTGTATGAGCTGAAAGTTTAGAGGGACGGCCAGGTCTTGGTAGATTTGCAGTGGTCTGATACTCCTTCCATTTCAATATTATCGCTTGCACAGTGCTCCTTGGGATGTTTAAAGCTTGGGAAATCTTTTTGTATCCAAATCCGGCTTTAAACTTCTTCACAACAGTATCTCGGACCTGCCTGGTGTGTTCCTTGTTCTTCATGATGCTCTCTGCGCTTTTGACGGACCTCTGAGACTATCACAGTGCAGGTGCATTTATACGGAGACTTGATTACACACAGGTGGATTGTATTTATCATCATTAGTCATTTAGGTCAACATTGGATCATTCAGAGATCCTCACTGAACTTCTGGAGAGAGTTTGCTGCACTGAAAGTAAAGGGGCTGAATAATTTTGCACGCCCAATTTTTCAGTTTTTGATTTGTTAAAAAAGTTTGAAATATCCAATAAATGTCATTCCACTTCATGATTGTGTCCCACTTGAAAATACCCAAAAATACAGTTTTATATCTTTATGTTTGAAGCCTGAAATGTGGCAAAAGGTCGCAAAGTTCAAGGAGGCCGAATACTTTCGCAAGGCACTGTATATATTTATATTCCAGACTCTGACATTCCTCCTTCTACCATTTCTATATTTCTAAATCCTTAAAAGAAATTGTAGGGAAAATCAGTAGGTCACACAAATGACTATTTCTAAACAAAGATAATAGACAAGTAGAATGGGAGAGGTTTCTTATACTATCTATACTTACCCGGTGAAGAGACTCCAGGGACGGTGATGAAGGCTGTAGGAATGAAGATCAGACAGTGAAGAGACTCCAGGGACGGAGATGAAGGCTGTAGGAATGAAGATCAGACAGCAATACTGGTCCTGTGGTCAGTTGGGGGAGTGGTCGATCCAGCCAATGATTGTGAGGAAGCGTGCAGGGAACAGGCTCCTTTCTACTACCATTCTGGGGTCTGGATACATGCCAACAAAGACCACAACTGCTTCAAACAATGAGAGTGGCTACCATTGACCACCACACTTTCTTTCATAACCAGGAAGCCCATGTTGAGTCAGCAGTGTTCCCACCATGGAAGAGGGAGCAGGAAGCCGTCATCCAGGGACAAGGACAAAGGTGCAGCACTGGTGTTAGTATCTGATGACAGAAGTGACAGCCTGGACACACAGCAAAGTTTGACGCGATCAGTGTTGTTGAGCAGAGAATCAACCAGAGAATCAACCAGATTGATTCACAGTCAGTGTTGTTGAGCAGAGAATCAACCAGATTGATTCACAGTCAGTGTTGTTGAGCAGAGAATCAACCAGAGAATCAACCAGATTGATTCACAGTCAGTGTTGTTGAGCAGAGAATCAACCAGAGAATCAACCAGATTGATTTACAGTCAGTGTTGTTGAGCAGAGAATCAACCAGAGAATCAACCAGAGAATCAACCAGAGAATCAACCAGGTTGTTGAAGTTATTCAGGTACATAATACATTTGATTTGTTTAATTCTGTTTTATTCAATTAGAATAATTTACTCTGAATGAGAACAATCACATCTGTGAGCTTTATGCATTATAACATCGATTGACTAAATGATGACGTTGACAGATTTGTAGTAAAACCAGGGTTGGAGTCAAATCCATTTCATTTCCAGTCAATTCAGAAAGTAAACCAAATTCCACATTTTCCTCATTGAAAACTATAGAAGAGAATTGGAATTTTCAGTTTACTTCCTGAATTTACTGGAATATTCTAAAATTGATTAAATTGGGAGGTTTCCCTCATGAATCTGCACAACAACACCCTATAATGACGAAGCAAAAACAGGATTAGAAATGTATGCATATGCATTTTAAAATTAAAACTGAAATATCACATTTAAATAAGTATTCAGAACCTTTACTCAGTGCTTTGTTGAAGCACCTTTGGCAGTGATTATAGCCTCAAGCCACCTTGGGTATGACACTACAATCTTGGCACATCTGTATTTGTGGAGTTTCTCCCATTCTTCTCTGCAGATCCTCTCAAGATCTGTCAGGTTGGATGGAGAGCGTCACTGCGCAGCTATTTTCAGGATTTCTTCAGAGTTGTTCGATCGGATTAAAATCCGGATTCTGGCAGGGCCACTCAAGGACAATCAGACTTGTCCCAAAGCCACTTCTATGTTGTCTTCGCTGTGTGCTTAGGGTCTTTGTCCTGTTGGAAGATGAACCTTTGCCCCAGTCTGAGGTCCTGAGTGCTCTTGAGCAGGTTTTCATCAATTATCTCTCTGTACTTTGCTCCGTTCATCTTTCCCTCGATCCTGACTAGTCTCCCAGTCCCTGCCGCTGAAAAACATCCCCACACCATGATGTTGCCACCACCACGCTTCACCGTAGGAATCGTGCCAGGTTTCTTCCAGACCTAACGCTTGGCATTCAGGCCAAAGAGTTTAATCTTGGTTTCATAAGTTCAGAGACCCACTCTAATTTGCATACCGCCCCAACAGATCCACAAATGATGCAATCTCTATTGCACTCAACACTGCCCTTTCACATCTGGACAAAAGGAATACCTATGTACAGTCGTGGCCAAACTTTTTGAGATTGATACAAATATTAATTTTCACAAAGTCTGCTGCCTCCGTTTGTATGACGGCAATTTGAAGATACTCCAGAATCTTATGAAGAGTGATCAGATGAATTGCAATTAATTGCAAAGTCCCTCTTTGCCATTCAAATGAACTGAATCCCCCCAAAACATTTCCACTGCATTTCAGCCCTGCCACAAAAGGACCAGCTGACATCATGTCAGTGATTCTCTCGTTAACACAGGTGTGAGTGTTGACGAGGACAAAGCTGGAGATCACTCTGTCATGCTGATTGAGTTCGAATTTTTAATTTTTAATTCATTTTTTACGTTTATTTAACTAGGCAAGTCAGTTAAGAACAAATTCTTCCAGAATAACAGACTGGAAGCTTCAAAAGGAGGGTGGTGCTTGGAATCATTGTTCTTCCTCTGTCAACGATGGTTACCTGCAAGGAAACACGTGCCGTCATCATTGCTTTGCACAAAAAGGGCTTCACAGGCAAGGATATTGCTGCCAGTAAGATTGCACCTAAATCAACCATTTATCGGATCATCAAGAACTTCAAGGAGAGCGGTTCAATTGTTGTGAAGAAGGCTTCAGGGCGCCCAAGAAAGTCCAGCAAGCTCCAGGACCGTCTCCTAAAGTTGATTCAGCTGCGGGATCGGGGCACCATCAGTACAGAGCTTGCTCAGGAATGGCAGCAGGCAGGTGTGAGGGCAGCAGGCAGGTGTGTGGGCAGCAGGCAGGTGTGAGTGCATCTGCACGCACAGTGAGGCGAAGACTTTTGGAGGATGGCCTGTTGTCAAGAAGGGCAGCAAAGAAGCCTCTTCTCTCCAGGAAAAACATCAGGGACAGACTGATGTTTTGCAAAAGGTACAGGGATTGGACTGCTGAGGACTGGGGTAAAGTCATTTTCTCTCATGAATCCCATTTACGATTGTTTGGGGCATCCGGAAAAAAGCTTGTCTGGAGAAGACAAGGTGAGCGCTACCATCAACCCTGTGTCATGCCAACAGTAAAGCATCCTGAGACCATTCAAGTGTGGGGTTGCTTCTCAGCCAAGGGTGTGGGTTCACTCAAACATTTTCCTCAGAACACAGCCATGAATAAAGAATGGTACCAACACATCCTCCGAGAGCAACTTCTCCCAACCATCAAGGAACAGTTTGGTGATGAACAATGGCTTTTCCAGCATGACCTTGCCATAAGGCAAAAGTGATATCTAAGTGGCTCGGGGAACAGAACATCGATATTTTGGGTCCAGGGTCAGGAAACTCCCCAGACCTTAATCCCATTGAGCACTGGTGTTCAATCCTCAAGAGGCGGGTGGACAAACGAAAACCCACAAATTCTGACAAACTCCAAGCATTGATTATGCAAGAATGGGCTGCCATCAGTCAGGATGTGGCCCAGACGTTAATTGACAGCATGCCAGGGTGGATTGCAGAGGTCTTGAAAAAGAAGGGTCAACACTGCAAATATTGACTCTTTGCATCAACTTCATGTAATTGTCAATAAAAGCCTTTGACACTTATGAAATGCTTGTAATTATACTTCACTATTCCATAGTAACATCTGACAAAAATATCTAAAGACACTGAAGCAGTAAACTTTGTGGAAATTAATATTTGTGTCATTCTCAAAACTTTTGGCCATGACTGTAGAGGCGGCAGGTGGTTAGAAAATTGTGCCAGTAACCGTAAAGGTGCTAGATTGAATCTCTGAGCTAACAAGGTAAAAATCTGTCTTTCTACCCGTGAACATGGCAGTTAACCCACTTTCATAGGCTGTCATTGTAAATAAGAATTTGTTCTTTAACTGACTTGCCTAGATAAAAAAAAGAAGTGAGAATGCTATTCATTGACTACAGCTCCGCTTTCAACACCATAGTGCCCTCAAAGCTCATCTTTAAGCTTAGGAACCTGGGACTAAACATCTCCCTCTGCATCTAGATCCTGGACTTCTTGATGAGCCACCCCCAGGTGGTAAGAGTAAGTAACAACACATCTGCCACGCTGCTCCTCATCACGGGGAGCCCCTCAGGGGTGCATGCTCAGCCCCCTCCTGTACTCCCTGTTCACTCATGACTGCAAGGCCAGACACGACTCCAACGCCATCATTGAACAGTGTCATCAGGCCTGATCACTGACAACAACAACAAAGCCTACAGGGAGGAGGTCAGAGACCTGGTCGTGTGGTGCCAGGACAGCAACCAGTCCCTCAATGTGATCAAGATAAAGGAGATGATTGTGGACTACAGGAAAAGGAGGACCAAGCATGCCCCATTCTCATTGACAGAGCTGTAGTGGAGCAGGTTGAGAGTTTCAAGTTCCTTGGTGTACGCATCACCAACAAACTGTCATGGTCCAAGCACACCAAGACAGTCATGAAGAGGGCATGACAAAACCTATTCCCCTGAGGATACTGAAAAGATTTGTCATGGGTCCTCAGATCCTCAAAACGTTCTACAGCTGCACCATCGAGAGCATCCTGACTGATTGCATCACTGCCTGGTTTGGCAACTGCTCGGCCTCTGGCCGCAATGCACTACAGAGGGCAGTGCATACGGCCCAGTACATCACTAGGGCCAAGCTTCCTGCCACTCAGGACTTCTATAGCAGGCGGTGTCAGAGGGACTTTTTTTTGTACTTTACAAGTATTTTTCTTAACTGCATTGTTGGTTAAGGGCTTGTAAGTAAGCATTTCACTAAGGTCTACACCGGTTGTGAATAATAATATTTAATTTGATTTTCATACTTTTCTAATGAAACACTTTTCAACCCATATGATCTATTACATAATAAAAGTCTAACAAAACGTATACAAATATCATGTCATAGTGAATTCATGACATGTGAACGAACAAGCCTTTTCATACTTTATAATATGGCTATACAGTGGGGAGAACAAGTATTTGATAGCCTGCAAAATCGGCAGTGTTTCCTACTTACAAAGCATGTAGAGGTCTGTCATTTTTTATCATAGATACACTTTTTATTTTATTTCACCTTTATTTAACCAGGTAGGCAAGTTGAGACCTGGCCAAGATAAAGCAAAGCAGTTCGACACATACAAGGACAGAGTTACACCAAAGTAAAACAAACATACAGTCAATAATACAGTATAAACAAGTCTATATACGATGTGAGCAAATGAGGTGAGATAAGGGAGGTAAAGGCAAGAAGGCCATGGTGGCAAAGTAAATACAATATAGCAAGTAAAACACTGGAATGGTAGATTTGCAGTGGAAGAATGTGCAAAGTAGAAATAAAAATAATGGGGTGCAAAGGAGCAAAATAAATAAAATAAATATAGTAGGGAAAGAGGTAGTTGTTTGGCCTTAAATTATAGGTGGGCTATGTACAGGTGCAGTAATCTGTGAGCTGCTCTGACAGTTGGTGCTTAAAGCTAGTGAGGGAGATAAGTGTTTCCAATTTCAGAGATTTTTGTAGTTCGTTCCAGTCATTGGTAGCAGAGAACTGGAAGGAGAGGCAGCCAAAGAAATAATTGGTTTTGGGGGTGACCAGAAAGATATACCTGCTGGAGGGCGTGCTACAGGTGGGTGATGCTATGGTGACCAGCGAGATGAGATAAGGGGGGACTTTACATAGCAGGATCTTGTAGATGACATGGAGCCAGTGGGTTTGGCAACGAGTATGAAGCGAGGGCCAGCCAACGAGAGCGTACAGGTTGCAATGGTGGGTAGTATATGGGGCTTTGGTGACAAAACAGATTGCACTGTGATAGACTGCATCCAATTTGTTGAGTAGGGTATTGGAGGCTATTTTGTAAATGACATCACCGAAGTCGAGGATTGGTAGGATGGTCAGTTTTACAAGGGTATGTTTGGCAGCATGAGTGAAGGATGCTTTGTTGCGAAATAGGAAGCCAATTCTAGATTTAACTCTGGATTGGAGATGTTTGATGTGGGTCTGGAAGGAGAGTTTACAGTCTAACCAGACACCTAGGTATTTGTAGTTGTCCACGTATTCTAAGTCAGAGCCGTCCAGAGTAGTGATGTTGGACAGGCGGGCAGGTGCAGGCAGCGATCGGTTGAAGAGCATGCATTTAGTTTTACTTGTATATAAGAGCAATTGGAGGCCACGGAAGGAGAGTTGTATGGCATTGAAGCTTGCCTGGAGGGTTGTTAACACAGTGTCCTAAGAAGGGCCAGAAGTATACAGAATGATGTTGTCTGCGTAGAGGTGGATCAGAGACTCACCAGCAGCAAGAGCGACATCATTGATGTATACAGAGAAGAGAGTCGGTCCAACAATTGAACCCTGTGGCACCCCCATAGAGACTGCCAGAGGTCCGGACAGCAGACCCTCCGATTTTACACATTGAACTCTATCAGAGAAGTAGTTGGTGAACCAGGCGAGGCAATTATTTGAGAAACCAAGGCTGTTGAGTCTGCCGATGAGGATGTGGTGATTGACAGAGTTGAAAGCCTTGGCCAGATCAATGAATACGGCTGCACAGTAATGTTTCTTATCAATGGCGGTTAAGATACCGTTTAGGATCTTGAGCGTGGCTGAGGTGCACCCATGACCAGCTCTGAAACCAGATTGCATAGCAGAAAAGGTATGGTGAGATTCAAAATGGTCGGTAATCTGTTGGTTGACTTTGCTTTCAAAGACCTTAGAAAGACAAGGTAGGATAGATTAAGGTCTGTAGCAGTTTGGGTCAAGAGTGTCCCCCCCTTTGAAGAGGGGGATGACCGCAGCTACTTTCCAATCTTTGGGAATGTCAGACGACACGAAAGAGAGGTTGAACAGGCTAGTAATAGGGGTGGCAACAATTTCGGCAGATAATTTTAGAAAGAAAGGGTCCAGATTGTCTAGCCCGGGTTGATTTGTAGGGGTCCAGATTTTGCCGCTCTGTCAGAACATCAGCTGACTGGATTTGGGAGAAAGAGAAATGGGGAAGGCTTGGGCGAGTTGCTGTGGGGGGTGCAGTGCTGTTGACCGGGGTAGGAGTAGCCAGGTGGAAAGCATGGCCAGCCATAGAAAAATGCTTATTGAAATTCTCAATTATGGTGGATTTATCAGTGGTGACAGTGTTTCCTATCTTCAGTGCAGTGGGCAGTAGGAAGGAGGTGTTCTTATTCTCCATGGACTTTACAGTGTTCCAGAACTTTTTTGAGTTAGTGTTGCAGGAAGCAAATTTCTGCTTGAAAAAGCTAACCTTGGCTTTTCTAACTGCCTGTGTATAATGGTTTCTAGCTTCCCTGAACAGCTGCATATCACGGGGGCTGTTCGATGCTAATGCAGAACGCCATAGGATGTTTTTGTGTTGGTTAAGGGCAGTCAGGTCTGGGGAGAACCAAGGGCTATATCTGTTCCTGGTTCTAAATTTCTTGAATGGGGCATGTTTATTTAAGATGATTAGGAAGGCATTTAAAAAAAAATACCCATGCATCCTCTACTGACGGGATGAGATCAATATCCTTCCAGGATACCCCGGCCAGGTCGATTAGAAAGGCCTGCTCGCTGAAGTGTTTCAGGGAGCGTTTGACAGTGATGAGTGGAGGTCGTTTGACCGCTGACCCATTACGGATGCAGGCAATGAGGCAGTGATCGCTGAGATCTTGGTTGATAACAGCAGAGGTGTATTTAGAGGGTAAGTTGGTTAGGATGATATCTATGAGGGTGCCCGTGTTTAAGGCTTTGGGGAGGTACCTAGTAGGTTCATTGATAATTTGTGTAAAAAATTAACAGAGAAAATGTGTATTAACACACTACCTATTCATAGAAGTATTTATTCATCATCTACATATTCATATTACGCTTTTACGTCTGTGTACAGGAAAGTAGTAGTTGTATGACGAAAGAGAAAATATATCAGCTAATTGTTAAATAATTATGACGTTCTTTCCAATACAAAAAGTGTTGTAACTATTGTTTCCAAACTGCGTTACCCACTCCAGCCAGCAGATGGCGACGAGCGTCTTTCAGGTGATGCTTCTTGCGTGACGTATAATGGACTGGACGGGACGCTTCTTCAAGAACAACAAGGCGCCAACTCTTTCAACCACCTCGATAGCTTGCTAGACAACATAAAACTTACAGATTTACGTTTTAGACCATGTTAATGTGCATTAGCTAATCGCAGTGTTTAAAACACATTTCAGTTGACGTTAACTTGAACCTAATTTGCTTGTTCAATTTGCAAATTTGTTAAAGATTGATACTGAGCCTAGCACTAGGCTATTCGCTAATGCTAACTAGCTAGCTAACATCCCTGACCATGAGCTCATTAAACTACTCACCCCCTGCTAAAGAAGTGGATGTCTGCTGTCCGGAGAAAGAAGCTCTGGCGCTGAACATTGTCGTGAAAGATGAAGAGGAGGATATTACAGTGAAAGGAGAGAAAGATGCTCTGCCGCTGAACATTGTCGTGAAAGACGAAGAGGAGGATATTACAGTGAAAGGAGAGAAAGATGCTCTGCCGCTGAACATTGTCGTGAAAGACGAAGAGGAGGATATTACAGTGAAAGGAGAGAAAGAACCTTTCAGAATGGAAGAGGAGGCTGTTATAGGGAAAGAAGAGAAAGCATCCTCTTCCTCTCTAAAAGCTTATATCTCAGTAAAGGTGAAGGAGGAAGACGTTTTGGGAGTGAAAGAGGAGGAGACAGAATATCTCATTAACACCAGTGAGTATTGTCTTAAAAACAGGGGCACAAACTATGCAGTTGTTGAACTAATGTGTGGTTTTAAGGGGCATTCTACTTAAGTTCTTCACTTCAATGTGATGTTCAGTACTATATAAATTGTTAAAGGGTCAATCTGCCATTGCTACATATATTTTTGGGACTTTTAAATTAGATTTAATTATATATAACAGGCTTTTAAAATGTAATAATGGAGCATAATTTATACTTAAAATATCAAAGGGACACAAAAGGCACCCAATTAATTTAGAGATATTAATGCCTCTGATAAGACCCTATGACTGTAATAGACAGTAATAATTGATGATGGTAATAAGTTCACCATCTGTTTGATGTTCTCGTTAACACAGGAGAGAGACATGACTATCGTGGATCCTCTGGGGAGACTCAACATCCTGATGCTGACGAGGCAGAGAAGAGTCTCTCCAGATCAGAACACCAGATGGTACAGCTTGGTCTGGTCTAGCATACAGCTTGCTCTATCTGGGTCTGGGCTGTGTTTCTGTAAAGCAGTTTATGACAACAGTGACATCAGCATCCATAATGGTATGTGTCTGTGTCTCCTCTTTATGGTTACCAGGACAACGCTAGCCCTTCCTCTCTCCCGGAGTCCCCGTGTCATGCCTCTCCCGGAAACACCTTACTGCTGGGTATGAAGAGGTTGTCTGTGCTGCTGGTGGACTGCAGGAAAACAACAGGGCTGAGTGGAACTGTGAGAGGAGGAGAAGAGAAGAAAGGATCAGATTTGACACATCAAAGTAAGTGCTGTAGTTCAGTTTGAACAAATAAATAGATCTGCCCACTGGTATCTGTTACCAGGACAACCAGCAGAGTTCTGTTAGTTGACAGGAAGATAGAGTAGTGTATATGGATGTAATGAATATCATAACACTGAAAAAGGATTCGGCCAATGAAAAGAGAGAAACCGATAGACCATATAAAACCTTGATGAAAGTTAGCTTTAGAGGGAAAGTTTCAAGATGACCTAATGTAAGGTGCTTGTTTTACAAAAACATTCCATAAACTTGGTTCAGTTTATCAATCAACCTACCAGGGTAGTTACAAACAGTACAGAAATTGAATCATCAACATATTTTGATCATATCTTTACTATTGCTGCAGAAATGTGTTTGAAAGCAGTATCCAAATTCATCGGCTGTTGTGATCACAATATAGTAGTCATATCTAGGACAACCAAAGTCCAATAGGCTGGGCCTAATGTTCTTTATAAGAGGTCATACAATTGTTTGTGGTGATTCCTATGTTGTTGATGTTATTATGTTGTTTTTTTTCACAGTAAATAACTCACGGACACTAGAGAAGCTTTAACCAAGTTGAATTATTCCCAAAGGTTCTGTACCTCTGTAATTCAGACAACCCAACGTTTGTTCCATCCAGATATATGTCGCACTTAAGACACTCCTTCTCTCCAATCCTTACATCTTATGGTTCCACAGGAAGAGAGTAACAGGATACCAGACCTTTATCTCCCTGATGAGAATCTGTCCTGACCTCAACCCCTCCTTCATCTAATCCACAGATGTTCGTCTCCCCTGTTTCACACTTTGCTCTCCTCTCGTCCACCCAACACATTCCGAAGCCACCTGTCTTTCTTCAGAGAACCATTAACTTCTGACATAACACCCAGTCTCTTTCACTTCCTATCACTTCTTTAATGTCTCCATGTTCCAAGTTTGGCCGATTCCAACAATGGAAACAATATTTGTTGGTCCGTGGTGTGTAATGACGAGCAACCAGACGCTGCCCTTGACACGTTTATGAAATTGCTTATCCCAGTTACTAATAAGCAGCACCCATTAAGAAAATGACTGTAAAAACTGTTAAAACCACGTGGATTGATGAGGAATTTAAAAATGGTATGATGAAGAGGGAGGCAAAAGAGATGGCATATAGGTCTGGCTGAATAACTGATTGGCAAACCTATTGCAAATTGAGAAATCATGTGACTAAACTGAGTAAAACGTAGAAACTACACTATGAATTACACGAAGAATGATTGTAAAAAGCTTTGGAACTCCTTTGATGCAATTTTTGGAAAAAAATCAACAATGACATGTTACTGGTGTCTGACAACGTGGATTGAGGATAATAGCAGCCGATATTGCCAGTTCTATTAGCATTATCTTAAATTTAAGCCCACTAGAAAGTGTGTTCCCTCAGGCTTGGAGGGAAGCTAAAGTCATTCCACTCCCCAAGAATAGTAAAGCTCCCTTTACTGGCTTAAATAGCCGACCAATCAGCCTGTTACCAACCCTAAAAAATGGTGTTTGACCAGATACAATGCTATTTTACAGTAAACAAATATAGACTTTTAGCTTATAGGGAAGTTCATTCAACAAGCACAGCACTTACAAATGACTGATTGGCTGAGAGAAATTGATGATAAAAATATTGTTGGGGCTGTTTTGTTTGACTCAGTGTGGCTTTTGACATTATCGATCGTAGTCTGCTGCTGAAAAAAACGTATGGCTTTTACACCCCCTGCTGTATTGTGGATAAAGAGTTTTTTTTTCAAATGTAACCTTTATTTAACTAGGCAAGTCAGTTAAGAGCAAATTATTTTTTTCAATGACGGCCTAGGACTGCCTTGTTCAGGGGCAGAACGACAGAGTTTTACCTTGTCAGCTCATGGATTCAATCTGACCTGGCCTACACAATCCCCCGACCTCAACCAAATCAAGATGGTTTGGGATGAGTTGGATCGCAGAGGTGAAGGGAAAGTGGCCTACAAGTTCTCAGCATATGTGGGAATGCCTACAAGACTGTTGGAAAAGGATTCCAGGTGAAGCTGGTTGAGAGAAAGCAAGGGTGGCAACTTTTAAATAATAAAATATATATTTTGATTTAACACTTGTGGTTACTACATGATTCCATGTGTTTGTTTAATAATTTTGAAGTCTTTATTATTCTACAATGTAGAAAATAGTAAAAAATAAAGAAAAACCCTTGAATGAGTAGGTGAGTCCAACCTTTTGACTGGTACTGTACATTCAATTCCCTGACAACAGCTCCAGTGGACATTCCTGCAGTCAGCATGCCAATTGCCCGCTCCCTCAGAGACCTGTGGCATTGTTGTGTGATCAAACTGCACATTTTCGAGTAGCCTTTTATTATCCCCAGCACAAGGTGCACTTGTGTAATAACCAAGCTCTTCAATCAGCTTCTTGATATGCCACACCTGTCAGGTGGATGGATTATCTTGGCAAAGAATAAATGTTGACTAACAGTGATGCTCATGAAACATCCAACACTTTACATGTTGCGTTTATATTTTTGTTTTTTGTTGTTACTATCAGTTTTAGGAACATTTACCCAAAATATGACATCAGCGATAATCAAAATGTTGAAAATCTGTGAATGTCTAAATAAGAAATTGGTCGAGCGGGGAGATGTTACTGATGTGCTTTGTAACTTCGACGTAAAAACAAGTTTTGGACTTCCACACAAAATTACTTCTTTAGTTATTTTATGTTTAAGGAAGTGTGTAGGTCACATTCTGTATCATACAGCTATGAAAGTTATATATTTAGAACCACCTGCTGATTGGGATCCAGCGACGTCTGTGTCTTCAGTGTCCTAGAACTGTCCAGGTTTTTGTGTTCTGACTTTTAAAACAGGATGAATAAAATAAGTAATGTAAACATATCAGTAATTACCAGGAAGCTCTACATTTGTTTTAAAATCACACTAAGATTTTTAAAACTGGCCTCGGGTTATTGAGAGATCTGATTTAGGATTTACCCTCGTAGCAAGGTTGTTTTATCATGTGGTTTCATTCGGGTCTCTATTTAAAAATAACACTGTCTTTGGCAGGAGAAAGGCCAGACTCGGAGGAACCAGAGCCAGGGACGTCCAAACTAGCAAGACGACACCACTGCTCCCACTGTGGAAAGTGTTTCAACCAGAGAGTAAACATGAAACAACATGAGAGAATACACACGAGAGAGAAGCCTTACCACTGCTCCCAGTGTGGAAAGAGTTTTGTCCGTTCGGGGGAGCTGAAAATACATGAGAGAATACACACAGGAGAGAAGCCTTACCACTGCTCCCAGTGTGGAAAGAGTTTCAGCCGGAAAGCATGCCTGAACCAACACGAGAGAATACACACAGGAGAGAAGCCTTACCACTGCTCCCAATGTGGAAAGTGTTTCAATAGGAGAGGACACCTGAAAAAACATGAGAGAATACACACAGGAGAGAAGCCTTACCACTGCTCCCAATGTGGAAAGTGTTTCGTCCGTTCGGTGGAGCTGAAACAACACGAGAGAATACACACGGGAGAGAAGCCTTACCACTGCTCCCAGTGTGGAAAGAGTTTCAGCCGAAATGCATTCCTGAACCAACACGAGAGAATCCACACAGGAGAGAAGCCTTACCACTGCTCCCAGTGTGGAAAGCGTTTCGGCCGGAAAGCATGCCTGAACCAACACGAGAGATTACACACAGGAGAGAAGCCTTACCACTCCTCCCAGGGTGCAAAGCTTTTGCCCATTTAGGAAGCCTGAAAGAACACATTAGACTACACACAGAGGAGAAGGCTTAGAAAAGCTCAGACTGTGGGAAAACATATTACTCATAAGTGATTTAAACGTCATTAGAGAATCCACACAGGAGAGAGATATTACTTATCTTAGCGTGTATGTTGATATTTCACATCACATTGACTTAAAATTCATCAGAGAACATACACAGTGCTCCCGTTGTCTTATATTGTTGACTGACAATGTGTTTACCTGTCTTTACCATATGCAATTAAATGGTACAGGGTATACTCAAACATATATTTGTTTGTTTTTATTAGAAAACATGAAGTGAATATGGAGTCTGTCAGTTTGAATATAAAGGAGATCAGGTTCCTTGTTTTAAATTGTCCTTTTTTTAAACTCTGTGTGTTTATCTGGGTGTGTCATTCCTCCAGCACTACAGATAATCAAGTGATATTTGGATGTGATGCATTAGTTCCATTGTTGACATTTGCATTGTTGGCCCACTGCTGATTTAATGAAATGAAAATGTTCAGACTCTGTAATGGAAAATGTTAATTGTTTGTGTGTCCACATAACTGAGTATGTGACTAACCTTGTGAAATGTATTATAAGCTCCTGTTCTTGGGAGTATCATCCTGTGTTGCAAACCAATTTGCACCTGTGTCCTTGTATGAATAAAGTCCCGCCCAGGAACAGGAAACTATAAAGATATGTGCTAATCACCCAATGCTTCAGGAATTCAGACTGTCTACACTGCGCTGTGTAACTCTGTTATTCTCTCTGAGCTCAGAAATAAAGAATCTTGGTTTGACTTGGACTCCAGCAGATCCTGATTTTATAATATCCACCACAACTCTCCCAATGATTGCTGTTTATCATTGTCTCAATGAAGAGTTCCTCTTTCGACTTTCCTTGGGGCATTTACAACGCTCCCACTGGTTGAATAAACATTGTTACCCGATTGATGAGATTATTATGGATGAGAGCAATTATTTTATTTGTCAAATGGCAACCAAGCATCGGTCATCATGTCACCAGATTAAGACCCTCAAAATGTATTGGAATTGAGCATCAAGCTCATCACATGTAGTTACTGTCATGTATTGTCATGTTGTGTCTTGTTTCTGTCCTTTCCCTTCACCCTGTCTCCCTCTGCTGGTCGTTATTAGGTTACCTTTTCTCCCCCTCTTTCCCCCAGCTGTTCCTTGTCTCCTCCTAACTACCTCGTCACCCCTTTTCCCACCTGTTCCCTTTTTCCCTCTGATTAGTCCTCTATATCTCTCTCTGTTTTTGTTTCTGTCTTTGTCGGATTCTTGTTTGTGTTATTCATGCCTGAACCAGACTATCGTCATGTTTGCTGCTACCTTGTCCTGTCCTGTCGGAATCTGCCGGTCCATCTGAGCCTACGTTTGTTTTGTTATTAAAGAAGCTCTGTTTACGTTAATTCGCTTTTGGGTCCTCATTCACGCACCGTAACAGAAGAATCCGACCAAGAATGGACCCAGCGACTTCGGATCCTCTCCACTCAGCCGTCGAGATCCAGGGAGCGATGCTAGGCAGACACGAGCAGGAATTGTCTGCTGCTCGACATGCCGTTGAGACCCTGGCCACCCAAGTCTCCAACCTCACAGAACAGGTTCACCATCTCCGCCTCGATCCACCGGCCACTTCCAGGGCTTTCGAATCTCCGGAGCCCAGAATCAATAACCCGCCGTGTTACTCTGGGGAGCCCACTGAATGCCGCTCGTTCCTCACCCAGTGTGATATTGTGTTTTCTCTCCAGCCCAACACTTACTCCAGGAGCACTGCTCGTGTCGCCTACGTCATATCTCTCCTTACTGGACGGGCTCGTGAGTGGGGCACGGCAATCTGGGAGGCAAGGGCTGAGTGTACTAACCAGTATCAGGACTTTAAGGAGGAGATGATACGGGTTTTTGATCGATCTGTTTTTGGGGAGGAGGCTTCCAGGGCCCTGTCTTCCCTATGTCAAGGTAATCGATCCATAACAGACTACTCTATTGAGTTTCGCACTCTTGCTGCCTCCAGTGGCTGGAACGAGCCGGCTTTGCTCGCTCGTTTTCTGGAGGGTCTCCGCGCAGAGGTAAAGGATGAGATTCTCTCCCGGGAGGTTCCTTCCAGCGTGGATTCCTTGATTGAACTCGCTAGTCGCATTGAGCGACGGGTTGATCTTCGTCACCGAGCTCGTGGAAAGGAGCTCGCGTTCTCCGTTGCCCCCCTCTCCACATCACTACCATCTTCCTCTGCCGGCTCGGGTGCTGAGCCTATGCAGCTGGGAGGTATCCGCATCTCGACTAAGGAGAGGGAACGGAGAATCACCAACCGCCTCTGTCTCTATTGCGGTTCTGCTGGTCATTTTGTCACTTCATGTCCAGTAAAAGCCAGAGCTCATCAGTAAGCGGAGGGCTACTGGTGAGCGCTACTACTCCTGTCTCTCCTTCAAGATCCTGCACTACCTTGTCGGTCCATCTACGCTGGACCGGTTCGTCAGCTTCCTGCAGTGCCTTAATAGACTCTGGGGCGGAGGGCTGTTTTATGGACGAGACCTGGGCTCGGGAACATGACATTCCTCTCAGACAGTTAAGGGAGTCCACGGCCTTGTTCGCCCTGGATGGTAGTCCTCTCCCCAGGATTCAGCGTGAGACGCTACCTTTAACCCTCACTGTTTCTGGTAATCATAGCGAAACCATTTCTTTTTTAATTTTTCGTTCACCTTTTACACCTGTTGTTTTGGGCCATCCCTGGCTAGTTTGTCATAATCCTTCCATTAATTGGTCTAGTAATTCTATCCTCTCCTGGAACGTCTCTTGTCATGTGAAATGTTTAATGTCTGCTATCCCTCCTGTTTCCTCTGTCTCTTCTTCACAGGAGGAGCCTGGTGATTTGACAGGGGTGCCGGAGGAATATCACGATCTGCGCACGGTGTTCAGTCGGTCCAGGGCCACCTCTCTTCCTCCACACCGGTCGTATGATTGTAGTATTGATCTCCTTCCGGGAACCACTCCCCCCCGGGGTAGACTATACTCTCTGTCGGCTCCCGAACGTAAGGCTCTCAAAGATTATTTGTCTGTAGCTCTTGCCGCCGGTACCATAGTCCCCTCCTCCTCTCCCGCCGGAGCGGGGTTTTTTTTTGTTAAGAAGAAGGACGGGTCCCTGCGCCCCTGCATAGATTATCGAGGGCTGAATGACATAACAGTGAAGAATCGTTATCCGCTTCCTCTTATGTCTTCAGCCTTCGAGATCCTGCAGGGAGCCAGGTTTTTCACTAAGTTGGACCTTCGTAACGCTTACCATCTCGTGCGCATCAGGGAGGGGGACGAGTGGAAGACGGCGTTTAACACTCCGTTAGGGCACTTTGAATACCGGGTTCTTCCTTTCGGCCTCGCTAACGCTCCAGCTGTCTTTCAGGCATTAGTCAATGATGTCCTGAGAGACATGCTGAACATCTTTGTTTTCGTTTACCTTGACGATATCCTGATTTTTTCACCGTCACTCCAGATTCATGTTCAGCACGTTCGACGTGTCCTCCAGCGCCTTTTAGAGAATTGTCTTTTTGTGAAGGCTGAGAAGTGCTCTTTTCATGCCTCCTCCGTCACATTTCTCGGTTCTGTTATTTCCGCTGAAGGCATTAAGATGGATCCCGCTAAGGTCCAAGCTGTCATTGATTGGCCCGTCCCTAAGTCACGCGTAGAGCTGCAGCGCTTTCTCGGCTTCGCGAACTTCTATCGTCGTTTCATCCGTAATTTCGGTCAGGTGGCAGCTCCTCTCACAGCCCTTACTTCTGTCAAGACGTGCTTTAAGTGGTCCGTTTCCGCCCAGGGAGCTTTTGATCTCCTCAAGAATCGTTTTACATCCGCACCTATCCTTGTTACACCTGACGTCACTAGACAGTTCGTTGTCGAGGTTGACGCGTCAGAGGTGGGCGTGGGAGCCATTCTTTCTCAGCGCTCACTCTCTGACGACAAGGTCCACCCTTGCGCGTATTTTTCTCATCGCCTGTCGCCGTCGGAACGTAACTATGATGTGGGAAACCGCGAACTGCTCGCCATCCGCTTAGCCCTAGGCGAATGGCGACAGTGGTTGGAGGGGGCGACCGTTCCTTTTGTCGTTTGGACTGACCATAGGAACCTTGAGTACATCCGTTCTGCCAAACGACTTAATGCGCGTCAGGCGCGCTGGGCGCTGTTTTTCGCTCGTTTCGAGTTCGTGATTTCTTATCGTCCGGGCTCTAAGAACACCAAGCCTGATGCTTTATCTCGTCTCTTCAGTTCTTCAGTAGCCTCCACTGACCCCGAGGGGATTCTCCCTGAGGGGCGTGTTGTCGGGTTGACTGTCTGGGGAATTGAGAGGCAGGTAAAGCAAGCACTCACTCAAACTCCGTCGCCGCGCGCTTGTCCTAGGAACCTTCTTTTCGTTCCCGTTCCTACTCGTCTGGCCGTTCTTCAGTGGGCTCACTCTGCCAAGTTAGCCGGCCACCCTGGCGTTCGGGGTACGCTTGCTTCCATTCGCCAGCGTTTTTGGTGGCCCACCCGGGAGCATGACACGCGTCGCTTCGTGGCTGCTTGTTCGGTCTGCGCGCAGACTAAGTCCGGTAACTCCCCTCCTGCCGGCCGTCTCAGGCCGCTTCCCATTCCCTCTCGACCGTGGTCTCACATCGCCTTAGATTTTGTCACCGGACTGCCTTCGTCAGCGGGGAAGACTGTTATTCTTACGGTTGTCGACAGGTTCTCTAAGGCGGCTCATTTTATTCCCCTTGCTAAGCTTCCTTCTGCTAAAGAGACGGCACAAATCATCATCGAGAATGTTTTCAGAATTCATGGCCTTCCGTCAGACGTCGTTTCGGACAGAGGTCCGCAATTCACGTCTCAATTTTGGAGGGAGTTTTGCCGTTTGATTGGGGCTTCCGTCAGTCTCTCTTCCGGCTTTCACCCCCAGTCTAACGGTCAAGCAGAACGGGCCAATCAGACTATTGGTCGCATCTTACGCAGTCTTTCTTTTCGCAACCCTGCGTCTTGGTCAGAACAGCTCCCCTGGGCAGAATACGCCCACAACTCGCTTCCTTCGTCTGCGACCGGGCTATCTCCTTTTCAGAGTAGCCTCGGGTACCAGCCTCCGCTGTTCTCATCTCAGTTCGCCGAGTCCAGCGTCCCCTCCGCTCAGGCTTTTGTCCAACGTTGCGAGCGCACCTGGAAGAGGGTCAGGTCTGCACTTTTCCGTTATAGGGCGCAGACTGTGAGGGCTGCTAATAAGCGTAGAACTAAGAGTCCTAGATATTGTCGCGGTCAGAGAGTTTGGCTCTCCACTCAGAACCTTCCCCTTAAGACCGCTTCTCGCAAGTTGACCCCGCGGTTCATTGGTCCGTTCCGTATTGCTCAGGTCATTAATCCTGTCGCAGTTCGACTTCTTCTTCCGCGACATCTTCGTCGCGTCCACCCGGTCTTCCATGTCTCCTGTGTCAAGCCCGTTCTTCGCGCCCCCGCTCGTCTTCCCCCCCCCCCCCCCCATCCTTGTCGAGGGCGCACCCATCTACAGGGTCCGTAGGATTTTGGACATGCGTCCTCGGGGCCGTGGTCATCAGTACCTAGTAGATTGGGAGGGGTACGGTCCTGAGGAGAGGAGTTGGGTTCCCTCTCGGGACGTGCTGGACCGTGCGCTGATCGATGATTTCCTCCGTTGCCGCCAGGTTTCCTCCTCGAGTGCGCCAGGAGGCGCTCGGTGAGTGGGGGGGTACTGTCATGTATTGTCATGTTGTGTCTTGTTTCTGTCCTTTCCCTTCACCCTGTCTCCCTCTGCTGGTCGTTATTAGGTTACCTTTTCTCCCCCTCTTTCCCCCAGCTGTTCCTTGTCTCCTCCTAACTACCTCGTCACCCCTTTTCCCACCTGTTCCCTTTTTCCCTCTGATTAGTCCTCTATATCTCTCTCTGTTTTTGTTTCTGTCTTTGTCGGATTCTTGTTTGTGTTATTCATGCCTGAACCAGACTATCGTCATGTTTGCTGCTACCTTGTCCTGTCCTGTCGGAATCTGCCGGTCCATCTGAGCCTACGTTTGTTTTGTTATTAAAGAAGCTCTGTTTACGTTAATTCGCTTTTGGGTCCTCATTCACGCACCGTAACAGTTTCACCACCCTGTGAAGTTCATAACTTATTTCATCTGTAGCCTGATAAACTACATGGTTTTCCAAGTTTTAGAGGGAGGACCACACAACATATCATCACGTGACTCCAAGTTAACTAAGACATGATGGTTATTATATAAATATTTGTACATAAAGGAGTTTCCATCGCCATTTCTCACTAAAACATTTTTACTGACACAACCCACCATGTCAAACGAACTAACATATCGTCTGTCGCCATTTATAAAAATGTTCAGGCATAACCTGTTTCCATCAGCCCAGTCATTACTTTTGAAATGGTTGGATCAATATCCACCTTCATGATGTGGATGAAGCCTGATTTGGAATGTCTGAGTAGTTCTATATGATGTCATAATTCACCCCTCTGATAATCAAGTGATATTTGGAATGTCTGAGTAGTTCTATCTGATGTCATAATACACCTTTCTGATAGTGATACATTTGTTACTTACAGGGCACCACTGCCCCTGACCAGCTGAATGCAGGTGGGCTCTCCTGTCAACATGGGGCTCCTGCTGCAGGTAGCCTAGCGGTTAACAGTGTTGGGCCAGTAACTGAAAGATCCCTTGTTTGAATCCCAGAGAGGACTAGGTGGAAAATCTGTCAATGTGCCCTTGAGGGCTGCAACAGGAGCCTCATGTTGACAGGAGAGCCCACCTGCACTCAGCTGGCCAGGTGTCTTAACAGGAACAAGCTTGGCACACCTGTATTTTTTCCCATTCTTCTCTGCAGATCCTCTCAACCTCTGTCAGGTTGGATGGGGAGCGTCGCTGCACAGCTATTTTCAGGTCTCTCCAGAGATGTTCGATCGGGTTCAAGTCCAGGCTCTGGCTGGGCCACACAAGGACATTCAGAGACTTGTCCCGAAGCCACTTCTGCGTTGTCCTTTGTCTGTGTGCTTAGGGTTGTTGTCCTGTTGGAAGGTGAACCTTTGCCCCAGTCTGAGGTCCTGCGTGCTCTGGAGCAGGTTTTCATCAATTATCTCTCTGTACTTTATTTTTATTTAATTAATTTATTATTGAACCTTTATTTAACTTGGCAAGTCAGTTAAGAACAAATTCTTATTTACAACGGCGGCCAACCAAAAGGCAAAAGGCCTCCTATGGTGGCTGGGATTCAAAACAAGGATACATCCCTAGCCAAGGCCCTTCTTCAGTGGCTTCTTCCTTGCTGAGCGGCCTTTCAGGTTACGTTGATATAGGACTCATTTTTACTATGAATATAGATATTTTTGTACCTGTTTCCTCCAGCATCTTCACAAGGTCCTTTGCTGTTGTTCTGGGACTGGTTTGCACTTTTCGCACCAACGTATGTTGATCTCTAGGAGACAGAACAAGTCTCCTTCCTGAGCGGTATGACGGCTGTGTGGTCCCATGGTGTTTATACTTGCATATACTATAGTTTGTCAACAAGACATTTGTGGAGTGGTTGAAAACCGAGTTTTAATGACTCCAACCTAAGTGTATGTAAACATCCCTTGTATAGCCTCCACTCTGTACTGGTACCCCCTGTATATAGCCTCCACATTGACTCGGTACTGGTACCTCCTGTATATAGCCTCCACATTGACTCTGTACTGGTACCCCCTGTATATAGTCTCCACATTGACTCGGTACTGGTACCTCCTGTATATAGCCTCCACATTGACTCTGTACTGGTACCCCCTGTATATAGTCTCCACATTGACTCGGTACTGGTACCTCCTGTATATAGCCTCCACATTGACTCTGTACTGGTACCCCCTGTATATAGTCTCCACATTGACTCGGTACTGGCACCTCCTGTATATTGACTCTGTACTGGTACCTCCGGTATATAGCCTCCACATTGACTCTGTACTGGTACCTCCTGTATATAGTCTCCACATTGACTCTGTACTGGTACCCCCCGTATATAGTCTCCACATTGACTCGGTACTGGTACCTCCTGTATATTGACTCTGTACTGGTACCTCCTCTATATATATCCTCTGATTGAGAACCAATCTAGGCAACCATAGACTTACCTAGACACCTAACATGAACACAACCCCATAAATCTAATAAACCCCTAGACAAGACGAAACACATAAATCACCCATGTCACACCCTGGCCTAACCAAAATAATAAAGAAAACAAAGATAACTAAGGACAGGGCGTGACAGTACCCCCCCCCCCCCCCCCCCCCCCCAAAGGTGCGGACTCCCGGCCGCACACCTAAACCCATAGGAGAGGGTCTGGGTGGGCGTCTTTCCACTGTGGCGGGACGTGGACGCCACTCTACCATAGTCTTAGTCCGCTTTCTTAGCGTCATTTGAGTGGCGACCCTCGCCGCCGACCTTGGCCTAGTAACCCTAACAAAGGGCCCACCTGGACTGAGGGCTGCCTTATTACTGAGGAAGCTCAGGACCGAGGGGTACCTCAGGCCTGAGCTACCCCTCGGTACTGAGCTACTTTTTAAAACTTTTTATTTTGGGAATATTTTCTCAACCCTTATTTTTCTTATCTACGTTGTTGGTTAAGGGCTTGTCAGTAAGCATTTCACGTTAAGATCTACACCTGTTGTATTCAGCGCATGTGACAAATAATATTTGATTGTAACTAAATATGCAGTTTCAATGTTACGGTCTTTGATACAATTATATTTTTGAAACTCAGGCTGTGTGTGTTTATCTGCGTCATTCCTTGATCATTCCTTGTGGTCCTGTAGCTCAGTTGGTGGAGTATAGTGCTTGTTAAACCAGGGTAGTGGGTTTGATTCCTGGGACCACCCATATGTAAAGTGTTTGCACACATGACTGCAAATCCCTTTAGATAAAAGTGTCTGCTACATTGCAGATGTATCCACTGATTATACCAAACATCTGGAACACCTTCCTAATATGGAGTTGGACCCTCCCCTTTTCCCCTCTAAACCGCCTCAATTCGTCGGGGCATGGACTCTACAAGGTGTCGAAAGCATTCCACAGGGATGCTGGCCCATGTTGACTCCAATGCTTCCCACAATTGTGTCAAGTTGGCTGGGTGTCCTTTGGGTGCAGTGGGGTCTCCTCAGAGGAGGAAGGGGAGAACAATCGTCCTCAGTTATTTTCAGAAAAATTAAAATGGTAAAATATTTAAAAGTGGTCCTTTTTAGATATAACTATACTAAATATAATCACGTCACCAAATAATGTATTAAAACATACTATTTTGCATCCTCCTCTAGGTACATTGACTTCAATACAAAACCTTGGAGGCTCATGGTTCTCAAGCCCTTCCATAGACTTACACAGTAATTATGACAACTTCCGGAGGACGTCCTCCAACCTATCAGAGCTCTTGCAGCATGAACTGACATGATGTCCAACCAATGAAAGGATCAGATAATGTATCTAGTACTGAAAGCATAAGCTACAGCTAGCTAGCACTGCAGTGCATAACATGTGGTGAGTAGTTGACTAAAAGAGAGAAAAATACAATAGTTGAACAGTTTTGAACAAATTATTTTATTCCAAAATGAAGGAGAAGCGAGAGAGAGATATTTCGTCATTTATTTTCCACTTTCATTTTCACTTACTTAGCTAGCAAATGCAGCTATCTAGTTTAGCCTACTCAAACACTTGGCTCAAACAAAGGGATGCTATGTTAGCTAGCTGGCTATGACTATCCAACACAACACTAGAACTCTTCCAAGTCAAGGCTAGCCTTTGGTTTTACTAATTTATTGCCACTGGGACCCGCCAAGGTAAGTGCTAAACTGCTTACTGACTGTACACTGTAACGTTACTGCATGATTGTAGCAGGTTTACTCACGAGTTAGTTATTTTAGCTCTGTTGACTATGATGTTATTTTAGCTAATATGTTGACAACAATGTAAGCTGTGTGTAGCAGTTATGAAATGGTTTGGCTTGGAAAGGTTTTTCTCCTGGTGACATACAGCTGATGTGTTGTGCATTGAAGTACAGAAACAAAGGGAGAAGGTGATAAGAGGAGAGCACATAGATGCAAGAAGGAATACAACGTGTCTGTAATGAAAGTGAACTGTGTTTATGCATGATCAGGGGTGTATTCATTCCACCGATTCTGTTGACAAACGTTTAAATGGAACAAAACGGGGATAAACATACCTGAATTTGTCCAGTGATATCTCTATTTCAGCTAGATGCAGGCGAGAGTGTGCAAGGCAGTATTGAATGTGTCACTGTCTGTCTATGTGTCACTGTCTGTCATCGCAAAATGTTATCTCGACCTGTGTGAACCTACATTCTAAACTTTCATTCATAGGCTAGGTTGCTACCTCATGATGGGTATAGGGACAATTAGAGTATCATGTAGTAGCCTAAACCTATTGCTGTTACATTGAACAGGGTGAGTGAAATATGAATGACAGTCGTCCAATATGCTGTAATAGAATTAAGGCCATGCTCATGAAAAAACAAATCGTCCTGCCTCATCTTAAACGGCACTAACCTCCACTGTTTGGGTGGTGGACCACTCTTGGTACACATGGGAAACTGTTGAGCTGAAAAACCCAGCAGCGTTGCAGTTCTTGACACAAACCGGTGCGCCTGGCACCCACTACCATACCCCGTGCAAAGTAACTTAAATATTTTGTCTTCCCCATTAACTCTCCAAATGGCACACATGCACAATCCATGTCTCATGTCTCAAGGCTTAAAAATCCTTGTTTAACCTGTCTCCCCCCTTCATCTACACGGATTGAAGTGGATTTAACTAGTGACATCAGTAAGGGATCACAGCTTTAGCCTGTATTCACCTGGTCTGTCTAAGTCATGGAAGGAGCAGCTGTTCTTAATGTTTTGTCTACCCAGTGTAAAGCACTACAGATAATCAAGTGCTATTTGCATGTGATGCATTTGTTCTGTTGTTTACAGGATGATTTGTATCTTATAGAGCGTGGCTTTAAGGGAATAGTATGGTCACATGTAGATAAAAAAGAATGTGAAAAATTAACAGAGAAAATGTGTATTAACACACTACCTATTCATAGAAGTGTTTATTAATCATCTACATATTAATATTGAGCTTCTACGTCAGTGTACAGGAACGTATTATTTGGAAGAGAAAATGTATCAGCTTATTGTTAAATAATTATGACGTTCTTTCCAATACAAAAAGTGTTGTAACTATTGTTTCCATACTGCGTTACCCACTCCAGTCAGCAGATGGCGATGAGCGTCTTTCAGGTGATGATTCTTCCGTGACGTATAATGGACTGGCCGGGACCCTTCTTCAGGAACAACAAGGCGCCAACTCTTCCAACCACGTCGGTAGCTTGCTAGCCAACATAAAAGTGAAAGATTGACGCTTTAGACCATGTTAATGTACATTATCTAATCTCAGTGTTTTAAACACAGTTCTGTTGACGTATTAACTGGTTAACTGTAACCTAATTTGCAAACTTGTTAAAGATTGATGCTGAGCCTAGCACTAGGCTAGTCGCTAATGCTAACTAGCTAGCTAACATCCCTGACCATGAGCTCATTAAAGTACTCATCCCCTGCTAAAGAAGAGGAGGTCTGCTGTTTGGAGAAAGAAGTTCTGGCGCTGAACATTGAAGAAGAGGATGAGGTTACAGTGAAAGAAGAGAAAGAAGCTTTTAGAATGAAAAAGGAGGAAGATGAGGCTGTTATAGTGAAGGAAGAAGATGCTGTTATAGTGGAAGAACATTTCAGAATGAAAAAGGAGGAAGAGGAGACTGTTATAGTGATAGAAGAGAATGAACCTTTTAGAGAGGAAGAGGATGATATCTCAATAAAGGTGAAGGAGGAAGACGTTTTTGGAGTGAAAGAGGAAGAGACAGAATATCAGATTAACACCAGTGAGTACTGTCTTCAACAGGGACACAAACTATGCCGTTGTTGAACTAATGTGTGGTTTTAAAGTGGCATTCTACTGAAGTTCTACACTTGAATATGTTGTTCAGTACTGTAGGAATTGCTAAAGGGTCAATCTGCCATTGGTTCATATATTTTAGGGACTTTTCAATTAGATGTATTGAATTCTCCATGTTGTCTATATTAAAGTTCCCCTCATCTAGTATAACAGGCTTTTAAAATTCAATATTGAAGCATATGTTCTACTTAAAATATCAAAGGGAGTTTACTACTCATTTTGATGTTCTCGTTCACACAGGAGAGAGACATGACTATGGTGGATCCTCTGGGGAGCCTCAACAACATCCTGATGCTGACGAGGCAGAGAAGAGTCTCTCCAGATCAGAACACCAGATGGTACAGCTTGGTCTGGACGAGCAAACAGCTTTCTCTCGCTTGTGGGCTGGGTTTCTGTAAAGCACTTTATGACAACAGTGACATCAGCATCCATAATGATGTGCGTCTGTGTCCCCTCTTTATGGTTAGCAGGACAACACTTGCCCTTCCTCCCTCCCGGAGTCCCTGTATCGTGCCTCTCCCGGTAGCACCTTACTGCTGGGTATGAAGAGGTTGTCTGTGCTGCTGGTGGACTGCAGGAAAACAACAGGGCTGAGTGGAACTGTGAGAGGAGGAGAAGAGATGAAAGGATCAGATTTGACACATCAAAGTAAGTAGTTTAGTTTGAACAAATACAATCGATCTGCCCACTGGTATCTGTTACCAGGACAACCAGCAGAGTTCTGTTAGTTGACAGGAAGTTAGAGTAGTGTATATGGATGTTATGAATATCATAACACTGAAAAAGGATTCTGCCAATGAAAAGAGAGAAACCAATAGACCATATAAAACCTTGATTAAAGTCAGCTTTAGAGAGAAAGTTTCAAGATGATCCAATGTAAGGTGCTTGTTTTACAAAAACTTTTCCTTAAAACATTATGGATGTTACATTGCCTGTCCCAGTCAACGCCCCTATCTTTACTAGACTGTAGAACAGGCAAACTAAACTCAAGACTTTGGTCATTAATTAACTAGTACTGAAGAAAAGTTTTGATCAGGCTGCCCACTCAAGCAAAAGCTTCAAACTGTAACCAGTGCCGGCAACCTGGTTCAGGTTATCAATCAACCTACCAGGGTAGTTACAAACAGTAGAGGAATGAAATCATCAACATGTTTTGATCATATCTTTACTAATGCTGCAGAAATGGGTTTTAAAGCAGTATCCAGATCCACCAGATGTAGTGATCACAATATAGGAGCCATGTCTAGGAAAACCACCGTTCCAAAGGCTGGGACTAATATTGTGTATAAGAGGTCATACATTTTTTTGTAGTGATTCCTATGTTGTTGATGTAAATAATATTTGTTGGTCCGTGGTGTGTAATGATGAGCAACCAGACACTGCCCTTGACACGTTTGAAACTGCTTATCCCAGTTACTAATAAGCATGCACCCATTAAGAAAATGACTGTAAAAACGGTTGAATCCACATGAATTGATGAGGAATTTAAAAAATGTTATGATGAAGAGGGAGGCAAAAGAGATGGCATATAGGTCTGGCTGAATAACTGATTGGCAAACCTATTGCAAATTGAGACATCATTTGACTAAACTGAGTAAAAAGAAGATAGTACACAATGAAACAAAGATAAAATACATGAAGAATGATTGTAAAAAATCTTTGGAGAATCTTCAATGAAATTTTGTGCAAATAAAATCAACAATGACAAGTCACTGGTGTCTGACAACGTGGATGGAAAATTGAGGATAATAGCGGCCGATATTGCCATTCTTATTTGCCTTGTCTTTAATTTAAGCCTACTAGAAAGTGTGTGCCCTCAGGCTTGGAGGGAAGCTAAAGTCATTCCACTACCCAAGAATAGTAAAGCTGCCTTTACTGGCTTAAATAGCTGACCAATCAGACTGTTACCAACCCTTACAATTTTGGGGAAAAAAATATTTGACCAGATACACTGCTATTTTACAGTAAACAAATATAGACTTTTAGCTTATAGGGAAGTTCATTCAACAAGCACAGCACTTGCAAATGACTGATTGGCTGAGCGAAATTGATGATAAAAATGGCTTTACACCCCCTGCTATATTGTGGATAAAGAGTTTTTCTTTTAAAATGTAACCTTTATTTAACTAGGCAAGTCAGTTAAGAACAAATTAATTTTTTTCAATGACGTCCTAGGACTGCCTTGTTCAGGGGCAGAACGACAGAGTTTTACCTTGTCAACTCGGGGATTCAATCCAGCAATCTCTCGGTTACTGGCCTACCGCTCTAACTAGTCCTCCCGTTTCCGGGAGAATTGTCATCAACTACACTAATTAGCATAACGCAACAGACAAACATTCTTACTAGAAAATATTCATATTCATGAAATCACAAGTGAAATATAGTGAAACACAGCTTAGCCTTTTGTTAATCACCCTGTCATCTCAGATTTTGAAATTATGCTTTACAGCCAAAGCAAGACAAGCATTTGTGTAAGTTTATCGATAGCCTAGCATAGCATTATGTCCAGCTAGCAGCAGGGAGCTTGGTCACGAAAATCAGAAAAGCAATCCAATTAAATCGTTTACCTTTGAGCTTCGGATGTTTTCACTCGCGAGACTCCCAGTTAGACAGCAAATGTTAATTTTGTTCCATAAAGATTATTTTTTATAGCCAAAATACCTCCGTTTATTCTTCACGTTTTGTTGAGAAATCCACCGGAAGTTGTGATCACGACAACGCCGAAAAAAAACTCCAAATTAGATCCATAATATCGACAGAAACATGGCAAATGTTTTTTATAATCAATCCTCAAGGTGTTTTTCAAATATCTATTCGATAATATATCAATGGCCGCCTTTGTCTATTACGCACAAATCACTCTGAGAGCCACCACCTGACCACTGACGCAATGTTGTCGTTCACGCTCATTTTTCAAAATAAAAACCTGAAACTATGTCTAGTGACTGTAGACACATTAGGGAAGCTATAGAAAAAGGAATCTGGTTGATATCCCTTTCAATGGTCAATAGGGATGCATAGGAACGCAGAGGTTTCAAAATGAGAGTCACTTCCTGATTGGATTTTTCTCAGGCTTTCGCCTCCAATATCAGTTCTGTTATATTCACAGACAATATTGAGTGTTTTCTATCCTAAGCTGTCAATTATATGCATATTCTAGCACCTGGTCCTGAGAAATAGCCCGTTTACTTTGGGAACGTTATTTTTCCATAAATTAAAATAGTGCCCCCTAGTTTCAAGAGTTAATGTGCCATAACAGGTTTTAATGTGTTTGAGCCAATCAGTTGTGTTGTGACAAGGTAGGGGGGTATACAGAAGATAGCCCTATTGGGTAAAAGGTGAAGTCCATATTATGTCAAGAACAGCTCAAATAAGCAAAGAGAAGCAACAGTCCATCATTACTTTAAGGACCACCACAAGAATGGAAGACCCAGAGTTACTTCTGATGCATAAGTTCATTAGAGTTACCAGACTTAGAAATTGCAACCCAAATAAATGCTTCACAAAGTTCAAGCAAGAGACACATCTCAACATCATCGGTTCAGAGGAGACTGCGTGAAACAGGCCTTCATGGTCGAATTTCTGCAAGGAAACCACTACTAAAGGACACCAATAAGAAGAAGAGACTTGCTTGGGCCAAGAAACACGAGCAATGGACATTAGACCGGTGGATATCTGTCCTTGGGTCTGATGAGTCCAAATTTGAGATTTTTGGATCCGAGCGTCATGTCTTTGTGAGACGAGGAGTAGATGAACAGATTATCTCCGCATGTGTGGTTCCCACCGTGAAGCATGGAGGAGGAGATGTGATGGTGTGCGGGTGCTTTGCTATTGACAATGTCAGTGATTTATTTATTCAAGTCACACTTAACCATTCCACCAGCATTCTGCTGTGGTATCAGCGATAATCAAAATGTTGAAAATCTGTGAATGTCTAAATAAGAAATTGGTCCATTTAAACAGCAATGTGTCGAACCCTTTCAACAACGGGGAGATGTTACTGATGTGCTTTGTATCTTCGATGTAAAAACAAGTTTTGGATTTCCACACAAAATGACTTCTTTAGTTATTTGATGTTTAAGGAAGTGTGTAGGTCACATTCTGTATCATACAGCTATGAAAGTTATATATTTAGAACCACCTGTTCAATTGGAATCCAGCGACGTCTGTGTCTTCAGTGTCCTAGAACTGTCTAGGTTTTTGTGTTCTGACTTGTAAAACAGGATGAATAAAATAAGTAATGTAAACATAGCAGTAATTACCAGGAAGCTCTACATTTGTTTTAAAATCACACTAAGATTGTTAAAACAGGTTGTTTTATCATGTGGTTTCATTCGGGTCTCTATTTAAAAATAACACTGTCTTTGGCAGGAGAAAGACCAGACTCAGAGGAACCAGAGCCAGGGACGTCCAAACTAGCAAGACGACACCACTGCTCCCACTGTGGAAAAAATTGTAACCGGTTATGGGACCTGAAACAACATGAGAAAATGCACACAGGGGAGAAGCCTTACCACTGTTCCCAATGTGGAAAGTGTTTCGTCTGTTCGGGGGAGCTGAAACAACATGAGAGAATACACACAGGAGAGAAGCCTTACCACTGCTCCCAATGTGGAAAGAGTTTCAACCAGAAAGCAAACCTGAAAGCTCATGAGAGAATACACACAGGAGAGAAGCCTTACCACTGCTCCCAATGTGGAAAGTGTTTCAACCAGAAAGCAAACCTGAAAGCTCACGAGAGAATACACACAGGAGAGAAGCCTTACCACTGCTCCCAATGTGGAAGGTGTTTCAACCAGTCGTGGGCGCTGAAACAACACGAGAGAATACACACAGGGGAGGAGCCTTACCACTGCTCCCAGTGTGGAAAGAGTTTCAACCAGTCGAGGGAGCTGAAACAACATGAGAGAATACACACAGGGGAGGAGCCTTACCACTACTCCCAGTGTGGAAAGAGTTTCAACCAGTCGAGGGAGCTGAAACAACATGAGAGAATACACACAGGAGAGAAGCCTTACCACTGCTCCCAATGTGGAATGTGTTTCAACCATAAAGCAAACCTGAAAGCTCACGAGAGAATACACACAGGAGAGAAGCCTTACCACTGCTCCCAATGTGGAAGGTGTTTCAACCAGTCGTGGGCGCTGAAACAACACGAGAGAATACACACAGGAGAGAAGCCTTACCACTGCTCCCAATGTGGAAAGTGTTTCAACCAGAAAGCAAACCTGAAAGCTCACGAGAGAATACACACAGGAGAGAAGCCTTACCACTGCTCCCAATGTGGAAGGTGTTTCAACCAGTTGTGGGCGCTGAAACAACACGAGAGAATACACACGGGAGAGAAGCCTTACCACTGCTCCCAATGTGGAATGTGTTTCATCCATTCAGGGGATCTGAAACGACATGAGAGAATACACACACGAGAGAAGCCTTACCACTGCTCCCAATGTGGAATGTGTTTCAACCAGAGAGTAAACCTGGAAGCTCATGAGAGAATACACACAGGAGAGAAGCCTTACCACTGCTCCCAGTGTGGAAAGAGTTTCAACCGGAAAGCAAACCTGAAAGCTCATGAGAGAAGACACACAGGAGAGAAGCATTACCACTGCTCCCAATGTGGAAAGTGTTTCAACCAGTCGGGGGAGCTGAAACAACATGAGAGAATACACACAGGAGAGAAGCCTTACCACTGCTCCCAATGTGGAAAGTGTTTCAACCGGTCGGGGGAGCTGAAACAACATGAGAGAATACACACGGGAGAGAAGCCTTACCACTGCTCCCAATGTGGAAAGTGTTTCATCCATTCAGGGGATCTGAAACGACATGAGAGAATACACACAGGAGAGAAGCCTTACCACTGCTCCCAATGTGGAAAGTGTTTCAACCAGAGAGGAAACCTGAAAAAGCATGAGAATACACACAGGGCAGAAGCCTTACCACTCCGCCCAGGTTGCAAAGCTTTTGCCCATTTAGGAAGCCTGAAAGAACACATTAGACTGCACACAGAGGAGAAGGCTTAGAAAAGCTCAGACTGTGGGAAAACATATTACTCATAAGTCACTTAAACGTCATTAGAGAATAGAGAAATTACTTCTCTTAGCGTGTATATTGATATTTCACATCACATTGACTTCAAATTCATCAGAGAACATACACAGTGCTCCCGTTGTCTTATATTGTTGACTGACAATATGTTTACCTGTCTTTACCATATGAAATTAAATGGTACAGGGTATACTCAAACATATATTTGTTTGTTTCTATTAGAAGACATGAAGTGAATATGGAGTCTGTCAGTTTGAATATAAAGAAGATCAGGTTCCTTCTTTTAAACAGTCCTTTTTTTAAACTCTTTGTGTTTATCTGGGTGTGTCATTCCTCCAGCACTACAGATAATCAAGTGATATTTGGATGTGATGCATTAGTTCCATTGTTGACATTTGCATTGTAGCCCACTGATGATTTAATGAAATGAAAATGTTCAGACTCTGTAATGGAAAATGTTAATTGTTTGTGTGTCCACATAACTGAGTATGTGACTAACCTTGTGAAACTGTCCTATTATAAGCTCCTGTTCTTGGGAGTATCATCCTGTGTTGCAAACCAATTTGTACATGTGTCCTTGTATGAATAAAGTCCCTCCCAGGAACAGGAAACTATAAAGATATGTGCTAATCACTCAATGCTTCAGGAATTCAGACTGTCTACACTGCGCTGTGTAACTCTGTTATTCTCTCTGAGCTCAGAAATAAAGAATCTTGGTTTGACTTGGACTCCAGCAGATCCTTATTTTATAATATCCACCACAACTCTCCCAAGGATTGCTGTTTATCATTGTCTCAAAGAAGAGTTCCTCGTTCCACTTTCCTGGGGGAATTTACAAGCCTCCCACTGATTGAATAAACATTGTTTCCACAGGTAACATTTTGTGTTTCAACCAACTTGCAACCTAAATCCAATGACTGGTAACATTTTGTGTTTCACCCAATTTGCGACCTAAATCCAATGACGGGTAACATTTTGTGTTTCACCCAATTTGCGACCTAAATCCAATGACTGGTAACATTTTGTGTTTCACCCAACTTGCAACCTAAATCCAATGACTGGTAACATTTTGTGTTTAACCCAACTTGCGACCTAAATCCAATGACGGGTAACATTTTGTGTTTCACCCAACTTGCGACCTAAATCCAATGACGGGTAACATTTTGTGTTTCACCCAACTTGCGACCTAAATCCAATGACTGGTGACATTTTGTGTTGATTTCATGTTAAATTCACATTAGTTGACGAATCAAAGAAATGTAAATAGAAACTAGATGTTGAACTGACGTCTGTGCCCAGTGGGCTGGTTTGAATAAGCAGCAGGTGTTGGATTCGTGACAAGTTAACCCACTTTCATAGGCTGTCATTGTAAATAAGAATTTGTTCTGACTTACCTAGATAAAAAAAATAACAAAGGTGAGAATGCTATTCATTGACTACAGCTCCGCTTTCAACACCATAGTGCCCTCAAAGCTCATCTCTAAGCTTAGGAACCTGGTAACTGGATCCTGGACTTCCTGACAGGCCACCCCCAGGTGGTAGGAGTAAGTAACAACACATCTGCCACGCTGATCCTCATCACAGGGGGCCCCTCAGGGGTGCATGCTCAGCCCCCTCCTGTACTCCCTGTTCACTCATGAATGCATGGCCAGACACGACTCCCACACCATCATTAAGTTCGCTGATGACACAACAGTGTCATCAGGCCTGATCACTGACAACAACAACAAGAAAGCCTACAGGGATAAGGTCAGAGACCTGGTTGTGTGGTGCCAGGACAGCAACCATTCCCTCAATGTGATCAAGATAAAGAAGATGATTGTGGACTAAAGGAAAAGGAGGCCCAAGCACGCCCCATTCTCATCGACGGAGCTGTAGGGGAGCAGGTTGAGAGTTTCAAGTTCCTTGGTGTCCGCATCAACAACAAACTATCATGGTCCAACCCCCACCCCTTTACGCTGCTGCTACTCTCTGTTTATTATCTATGCGTAGTCACTTTAACTCTACCTACATGTGCATATTGCCTCATTTACCTTGACTAACCGGTGCCCCGGCACATTGACTCTGTACTGGTACCTCCTGTATATAGCCTCCACATTGACACTGTACTGGTACCCCCTGTATATAGTCTCCACATTGACTCTGTACTGGTACCCCCTGTATATAGCCTCCACATTGACTCTGTACCGGTACCTCCTGTATATAGCCTCCACATTGACTCTGTACTGGTACCCCTGTATATATCCTCCACATTGACTCTGTACCGGTACCCCCTATATATAGCCTCCACATTGACACTGTACTGTTACCCCCTGTATATAGTCTCCACATTGACTCTGTACCGGTACCCCCTATATATAGCCTCCACATTGACACTGTACTGTTACCCCCTGTATATAGCCTCCACATTGACTCTGTACTGGTACCCCTGTATATAGCCTCCACATTGACTCTGTACCGGTACCCCCTATATATAGCCTCCACATTGACACTGTACCGGTACCCCCTGTATATAGCCTCCACATTGACTCTGTACCAGTACCCCCTGTAAATAGCCTCCACATTGACTCTGTACCGGTACCCCCTGTATATAGCCTCCACATTAACTCTGTACCGGTACCCCCTGTAAATAGCCTCCACATTGACTCTGTACTGGTATCTCCTGTATATAGTCTCCATATTAACTCTGTACCGGTACCCCCTGTAAATAGCCTCCACATTAACTCTGTACTGGTACCCCCTGTAAATAGCCTCCACATTGACTCTGTACTGGTACCCCCTGTAAATAGCCTCCACATTGACTCTGTACCGGTACCCCCTGTATATAGCCTCCACATTAACTCTGTACCGGTACCCCCTGTAAATAGCCTCCACATTGACTCTGTACTGGTATCTCCTGTATATAGTCTCCATATTAACTCTGTACTGGTACCCCCTGTATATAGCCTCCACATTAACTCTGTACCGGTACCCCCTGTATATAGCCTCCACATTAACTCTGTACCGGTACCCCCTGTAAATAGCCTCCACATTGACTCTGTACTGGTACCCCCTGTAAATAGCCTCCACATTGACTCTGTACTGGTACCCCCTGTAAATAGCCTCCACATTGACTCTGTACTGGTACCCCCTGTAAATAGCCTCCATATTGACTCTGTACTGGTACCCCCTGTATATAGCCTCCACATTAACTCTGTACCGGTACCCCCTGTAAATAGCCTCCACATTGACTCTGTACTGGTACCCCCTGTAAATAGCCTCCACATTGACACTGTACCGGTACCCCCTGTATATAGCCTCCACATTAACTCTGTACCGGTACCCCCTGTAAATAGCCTCCACATTGACACTGTACTGGTACCCCCTGTATATAGCCTCCACATTGACTCTGTACCGGTACCCCCTGTAAATAGCCTCCACATTTCCTCGCTATTGTTATTTTACTGCTGCTCTTTAATTATTTGTTACTTTTATTTCATCATTCTTTTTAAACATAACAATTGTTTTACTTAACAAGTATTTTTCTTAACTGCATTGTTGGTGAAGGGCTTGTAGGTAAGCATTTCACTAAGGTCTACACCGGTTGTATTCGGCACGTGAATAATAATATTTAATTTGATTTTCATACTTTTCTAATAAAACACTTTTCAACCCATATGATCTATTACATAATAAAAGTCTAAAAAAACGTATACAAATATCATGTCATAGTGAATTCATGACATGTGAACGAACAAGCCTTTTCATACTTTATAATATGGCTATACAGTGGGGAGAACAAGTATTTGATACACTGCCGATTTTGCAGGTTTTCCTACTTACAAAGCATGTAGAGGTCTGTAATTTTTATCATAGATACACTTCAACCGTGAGAGACGGAATCTAAAACAAAAATCCAGAAAATCACATTTAATGATTTTTAAGTAATTAATTTGCATTTTATTGAGACCCAGAGTTACTTCTGCTACAGAGGATAAGTTCATTAGAGTTACCAGCCTCAGAAATTGCTGCCCAAATAAATGCTTCTCAGAGTTGAACTAACAGACACATCTCAATATCAACTGTTCAGAGGAGACTGTGTGAATCAGGCCTTCATGGTCGAATTGCTGCAAAGAAACCACTACTCAAGCACACCAAAAAGAAGAAGAGACTACTAGCTTGGGCCAAGTAACACGAGCAAGCCTTCACATTGACCCTGTACTGGTACCTCCTGTATATAGGCTCCACATTAACTCTGTACTGGTACCTCCTGTATATAGCCTCCACATTGACTCTATACTGGTACCTCCTGTATACAGCCTCCACATCGACTCTGTACTGGTACCTCCTGTATATAGCCTCCACATTGACTCTGTACTGGTACCTCCTGTATATAGCCTTCACATTGACCCTGTACTGGTACCTCCTGTATATAGCCTCCACATTGACTCTGTACTGGTACCTCCTGTATATAGCCTCCACATTGACTCTATACTGGTACCTCCTGTATACAGCCTCCACATTGACTCTGTACTGGTACCCCCTGTATATAGCCTCCACATCGACTCTGTACTGGTACCTCCTGTATATAGCCTCCACATTGACTCTGTACTGGTACCTCCTGTATATAGCCTCCACATTGACTCTGTACCAGTACCCCCTGTATATAGCCTCCATATTGACTCTGTACTGGTACCTCCTGTATACAGCCTCCACATTGACTCTGTACCGGTACCCCCTGTATACAGCCTCCACATTGACTCTGTACCGGTACCCCCTGTATATAGCCTCCACATTGACTCTGTACTGGTACCTTCTGTATACAGCCTCCACATTGACTCTGTACCGGTACCCCCTGTATACAGCCTCCACATTGACTCTGTACTGGTACCCCCTGTATATAGCCTCCACATTGACTCTGTACTGGTACCCCCTGTATACAGCCTCCACATTGACTCTGTACTGGTACATCCTGTATAAACACGGTATATTTTTTTATTGTGTAACTTATTTTCTTACCTCTTATTTTTCTTAACTACATTGTTGGTTAAGGGCTTGTCAGTAAGAATTTCACGGTAATGTCTACACCTGTTGTAGCTTTGTATTGTAGCTTTAAGGGAATAGTATGGTCACATCTAGAGAAAAAATTAACAGAGTAAATGTGTATAAACACACTACCTATTCATGGAAGTATTTATTCATCATCTACATATTCATATTACGCTTCTACGTCTGTGTACAGGAAAGTATTAGTTGTAAGACGAAAGAGAAAATATATCAGCTCATTGTTAAATAATTATGACGTTCTTTCCAATACAAAAAGTGTACTAACTGTTTCCAAACTGCGTTACCCACTCCAGCCAGCAGATGCTTCTAGCGTGACGTATAATGGACTGGACCGGACGCTTCTTCATGAACAACAACACTGCTACTCTTTCAACCACCTCCGTAGCTTGGTAGACAAGGTAAAACTGAAAGATTGACGTTTTAGGCCATGTTAACGTACATTAGCTAATCGCAGTGTTTAAAACACATTTCAGTTGACGTTAACTTGAACCTAATTTGCTTGTTCAAGTTGCAAATTGGTTAAAGATTGATACTGAGCCTAGCACTAGGCTATTCGCTAATGCTAACTAGCTAGCTAACATCCCTGACCATGAGCTCATTTAACTACTCATCCCCTGCTGAAGAAGAGGATGTCTGCTGTACGGAGAAAGAAGCTCTGGCGCTGAACATTGTCGTGAAAGACGAAGAGGAGGATATTACAGTGAAAGGAGAGAAAGATGCTCTGCCGCTGAACATTGTCGTGAAAGACGAAGAGGAGGATATTACAGTGAAAGGAGAGAAAGAACATTTCAGAATGGAAGAGGAGGCTGTTATAGGGAAAGAAGAGAAAGCATCCTCTTCCTCTCTAAAAGGTTATATCTCAGTAAAGGTGAAGGAGGAAGACGTTTTGGGAGTGAAAGAGGAGGAGACAGAATATCTCATTAACACCAGTGAGTATTGTCTTAAAAACAGGGGCACAAACTATGCAGTTGTTGAACTAATGTGTGGTTTTTAAGGGGCATTCTACTTAAGTTCTTCACTTCAATGTGATGTTCAGTACTATATAAATTGTTAAAGGGTCAATCTGCCATTGCTACATATATTTTTGGGACTTTTAAATGAGATTTAATTATATATAACAGGCTTTTAAAATGTAATAATGGAGCATAATTTATACTTAAAATATCAAAGGGACACAAAAGGCACCCAATTAATTTAGAGATATTAATGCATCTGTTTGATGTTCTCGTTCAAACAGGAGAGAGACATTACTATCGTGGATCCTCTGGGGAGCCTCAACAACATCCTAATGCTGACGAGACAGAGAAGAGTCTCTCCAGATCAGAACACCAGATGGTACAGCTTGGTCTGGTCTAGCATACAGCTTGCTCTATCTGGGTCTGGGTTTCTGTAAGGCACTTTATGACAACAGTGACATCAGCATCCATAATGATATGTGTCTGTGTCCCCTCTTTATGGTTACCAGGACAATGCTAGCCCTTCCGCCCTCCCGGAGTCCCTCTATCGTGCCTCTCCCGGTAGCACCTTACTACTGGGTATGAAGAGGTTGTCTGTGCTGCTGGTGGACTGCAGGAAAACAACAGGGCTGAGTGGAACTGTGAGAGGAGGAGAAGAGAAGAAAGGATCAGATTTGACACATCAAAGTAAGTGCTGTAGTTTAGTTTGAACAAATAAAATAGATCTGCCCATTGGTATCTGTTCCCAATAGGGCTGTCCCTGACTAAAACAAAAACAACTTTGCACACGCTTGGTATTCTCTCAACCAGCTTAACCTGGAATGCTTTTCCAACAGTCTTGAAGGAGTTCCCACATGCTGGGCACATGTTGGCTACTTTTCCGTCACTCTGCGGTCCAACTCATCCCAAACCATCTCAATTCATCTCAATTTGGGTTGAGGTCAGGTGATTGTGAAGGCCAGGTCATCTGATGCAGCACTCCATCACTCTCCTTCTTGGTCAAATAGAACTTACACAGCCTGGTTGTGGTTGGGTCATTGTCCTGTTGAAAAACAAATGATAGTCCCACTAAGCACAAACCAGATGGGATGGTGTATCGCTGCAGAATGCTGTGATAGCGATGCTGGTTAAGTGTGACTTGAATTCTAAATAAATCACAAACAGTGTCACCAGCAAAGCACCATCACTCATGAATGCTCATCAATGCTTCACGGTGGGAAACACACGTGGAGATCATCCGTTCACCTACTCTGCGTCTCACAGACATGTCGGTTGGAACCGGAAATCTCAAATTTGGACTCATCAGACCAAAGGACAGATTTCCACCGGTCCATTGCTCATGCTTCTTGATTCACACAGTCTCCTCTGAACAGTTGATGTTGAGTTGTGTCTCTTAATTGAACTCTGTAAATCATTTATTTGGGCTGCAATTTCTGAGGCTGGTAAGTAATGAAGTAACTGGGTCTTCCTTTCCTGTGGAGGTCCTCATGAGAGCCAGTTTCATCATAGCAGAGGTAACTCTGGGTCTTCCTTTCCTGTGGAGGTCCTCATGAGAGCCAGTTTCATCGTAGCAGAGGTAACTCTGGGTCTTCCTTTCCTGTGGAGGTCCTCATGAGAGCCAGTTTCATCGTAGCAGAGGTAACTCTGGGTCTTCCTTTCCTGTGGAGGTCCTCATGAGAGCCAGTTTCATCGTAGCAGAGGTAACTCTGGGTCTTCCTTTCCTGTGGAGGTCCTCATGAGAGCCAGTTTCATCGTAGCAGAGGTAACTCTGGGTCTTCCTTTCCTGTGGAGGTCCTCATGAGAGCCAGTTTCATCGTAGCAGAGGTAACTCTGGGTCTTCCTTTCCTGTGGAGGTCCTCATGAGAGCCAGTTTCATCGTAGCAGAGGTAACTCTGGGTCTTCCTTTCCTGTGGAGGTCCTCATGAGAGCCAGTTTCATCGTAGCAGAGGTAACTCTGGGTCTTCCTTTCCTGTGGAGGTCCTCATGAGAGCCAGTTTCATCATAGCAGAGGTAACTCTGGGTCTTCCTTTCCTGTGGAGGTCCTCATGAGAGCCAGTTTCATCATAGCAGAGGTAACTCTGGGTCTTCCTTTCCTGTGGCGGTCCTCATGAGAGCCAGTTTCATCATAGCAGAGGTAACTCTGGGTCTTCCTTTCCTGTGGAGGTCCTCATGAGAGCCAGTTTCATCGTAGCAGAGGTAACTCTGGGTCTTCCTTTCCTGTGGAGGTCCTCATGAGAGCCAGTTTCATCGTAGCAGAGGGAACTCTGGGTCTTCCTTTCCTGTGGAGGTCCTCATGAGAGCCAGTTTCATCGTAGCAGAGGTAACTCTGGGTCTTCCTTTCCTGTGGAGGTCCTCATGAGAGCCAGTTTCATCGTAGCAGAGGTAACTCTGGGTCTTCCTTTCCTGTGGAGGTCCTCATGAGAGCCAGTTTCATCGTAGCAGAGGTAACTCTGGGTCTTCCTTTCCTGTGGAGGTCCTCATGAGAGCCAGTTTCATCATAGCAGAGGTAACTCTGGGTCTTCCTTTCCTGTGGAGGTCCTCATGAGAGCCAGTTTCATCATAGCAGAGGTAACTCTGGGTCTTCCTTTCCTGTGGCGGTCCTCATGAGAGCCAGTTTCATCATAGCAGAGGTAACTCTGGGTCTTCCTTTCCTGTGGAGGTCCTCATGAGAGCCAGTTTCATCATAGCAGAGGTAACTCTGGGTCTTCCTTTCCTGTGGCGGTCCTCATGAGAGCCAGTTTCATCATAGCAGAGGTAACTCTGGGTCTTCCTTTCCTGTGGCGGTCCTCATGAGAGCCAGTTTCATCATAGCAGAGGTAACTCTGGGTCTTCCTTTCCTGTGGAGGTCCTCATGAGAGCCAGTTTCATCATAGCAGAGGTAACTCTGGGTCTTCCTTTCCTGTGGAGGTCCTCATGAGAGCCAGTTTCATCATAGCAGAGGTAACTCTGGGTCTTCCTTTCCTGTGGAGGTCCTCATGAGAGCCAGTTTCATCATAGCAGAGGTAACTCTGGGTCTTCCTTTCCTGTGGATGTCCTCATGAGAGCCAGTTTCATCATAGCAGAGGTAACTCTGGGTCTTCCTTTCCTGTGGAGGTCCTCATGAGAGCCAGTTTCATCGTAGCAGAGGTAACTCTGGGTCTTCCTTTCCTGTGGAGGTCCTCATGAGAGCCAGTTTCATCATAGCAGAGGTAACTCTGGGTCTTCCTTTCCTGTGGAGGTCCTCATGAGAGCCAGTTTCATCGTAGCAGAGGTAACTCTGGGTCTTCCTTTCCTGTGGAGGTCCTCATGAGAGCCAGTTTCATCATAGCAGAGGTAACTCTGGGTCTTCCTTTCCTGTGGAGGTCCTCATGAGAGCCAGTTTCATCATAGCAGAGGTAACTCTGGGTCTTCCTTTCCTGTGGCGGTCCTCATGAGAGCCAGTTTCATCATAGCAGAGGTAACTCTGGGTCTTCCTTTCCTGTGGAGGTCCTCATGAGAGCCAGTTTCATCGTAGCAGAGGTAACTCTGGGTCTTCCTTTCCTGTGGAGGTCCTCATGAGAGCCAGTTTCATCATAGCAGAGGTAACTCTGGGTCTTCCTTTCCTGTGGAGGTCCTCATGAGAGCCAGTTTCATCATAGCAGAGGTAACTCTGGGTCTTCCTTTCCTGTGGAGGTCCTCATGAGAGCCAGTTTCATCATAGCAGAGGTAACTCTGGGTCTTCCTTTCCTGTGGAGGTCCTCATGAGAGCCAGTTTCATCATAGCAGAGGTAACTCTGGGTCTTCCTTTCCTGTGGAGGTCCTCATGAGAGCCAGTTTCATCGTAGCAGAGGTAACTCTGGGTCTTCCTTTCCTGTGGAGGTCCTCATGAGAGCCAGTTTCATCATAGCAGAGGTAACTCTGGGTCTTCCTTTCCTGTGGAGGTCCTCATGAGAGCCAGTTTCATCGTAGCAGAGGTAACTCTGGGTCTTCCTTTCCTGTGGAGGTCCTCATGAGAGCCAGTTTCATCATAGCAGAGGTAACTCTGGGTCTTCCTTTCCTGTGGAGGTCCTCATGAGAGCCAGTTTCATCGTAGCAGAGGTAACTCTGGGTCTTCCTTTCCTGTGGAGGTCCTCATGAGAGCCAGTTTCATCATAGCAGAGGTAACTCTGGGTCTTCCTTTCCTGTGGAGGTCCTCATGAGAGCCAGTTTCATCGTAGCAGAGGTAACTCTGGGTCTTCCTTTCCTGTGGAGGTCCTCATGAGAGCCAGTTTCATCGTAGCAGAGGTAACTCTGGGTCTTCCTTTCCTGTGGAGGTCCTCATGAGAGCCAGTTTCATCATAGCAGAGGTAACTCTGGGTCTTCCTTTCCTGTGGAGGTCCTCATGAGAGCCAGTTTCATCATAGCAGAGGTAACTCTGGGTCTTCCTTTCCTGTGGAGGTCCTCATGAGAGCCAGTTTCATCATAGCAGAGGTAACTCTGGGTCTTCCTTTCCTGTGGAGGTCCTCATGAGAGCCAGTTTCATCATAGCAGAGGTAACTCTGGGTCTTCCTTTCCTGTGGAGGTCCTCATGAGAGCCAGTTTCATCATAGCAGAGGTAACTCTGGGTCTTCCTTTCCTGTGGAGGTCCTCATGAGAGCCAGTTTCATCATAGCAGAGGTAACTCTGGGTCTTCCTTTCCTGTGGAGGTCCTCATGAGAGCCAGTTTCATCATAGCAGAGGTAACTCTGGGTCTTCCTTTCCTGTGGAGGTCCTCATGAGAGCCAGTTTCATCGTAGCAGAGGTAACTCTGGGTCTTCCTTTCCTGTGGAGGTCCTCATGAGAGCCAGTTTCATCGTAGCAGAGGTAACTCTGGGTCTTCCTTTCCTGTGGAGGTCCTCATGAGAGCCAGTTTCATCATAGCAGAGGTAACTCTGGGTCTTCCTTTCCTGTGGAGGTCCTCATGAGAGCCAGTTTCATCGTAGCAGAGGTAACTCTGGGTCTTCCTTTCCTGTGGAGGTCCTCATGAGAGCCAGTTTCATCGTAGCAGAGGTAACTCTGGGTCTTCCTTTCCTGTGGAGGTCCTCATGAGAGCCAGTTTCATCGTAGCAGAGGTAACTCTGGGTCTTCCTTTCCTGTGGAGGTCCTCATGAGAGCCAGTTTCATCATAGCAGAGGTAACTCTGGGTCTTCCTTTCCTGTGGAGGTCCTCATGAGAGCCAGTTTCATCATAGCAGAGGTAACTCTGGGTCTTCCTTTCCTGTGGAGGTCCTCATGAGAGCCAGTTTCATCGTAGCAGAGGTAACTCTGGGTCTTCCTTTCCTGTGGAGGTCCTCATGAGAGCCAGTTTCATCGTAGCTTTTGATGTTTTTTGCGACTGTGCTTAAAGAAACTTTCAATGTTCTTGAAATATTCGGTATTGACTGACCATGTCTTCAAGTAATGATGGGCTGTTTCTTTTTGCTTATTTGAGCCATTTGGACTTGGTCTTTTACCAAATAGGGCTGTCTTCTGTATACCCCTTTAACTTGTCACAACGCAACTGATTGGCTCAAACGCACTAAGAAGGAAAAACACAAATTAATATTTAAACAAGGCACACCTGTTAATTGAAATGCTTTCCAGATGACTACCTCATGAAGCTGGTTGAGAGAATGCCAAGAGTGTGCAAAGCTGTCATCAAGACAAAGGGTGGCTACTTTGAAGAATCTCAAATATAAAATATATTTTGATTTGTTTAACACATGATTCCATTTGTGTTATTTCATAGTTTTGATGTCTTCACTATTATTCTACAATGTAGAAAATAGTTTTAAAAAATAAAGAAACCCTTGAATGAGTAGGTGTGTCCAAATTTTTGACTGGTTCTCTATACACAGTAGGGAGAACAAGTATTTAACACACTGCCGATTTTGCAGGTTTTCCTACTTACAAAGCATGTAGAGGTCTGTAATTTTTATCATAGGTACACTTCAACTGTGAGAGACGGAATCTAAAACAAAAATCCAGAAAATCCCATTGTATGATTTTTAAGTAATTAATTTGCATTTTATTGCATGACATAAGTATTTGATACATCAGAAAAGCACAACTTAATGTTTGGTACAGAAACCTTTGTTTGCAATTACAGAGATCATATGTTTCCTGTAGTTCTTGACCAGGTTTGCACACACTGCAGCAGGGATTTTGGCCCACTCCTCCATACAGACCTTCTCCAGATCCTTCAGGTTTCGAGGCTCTCGCTGGGCAATACGGACTTTCAGCTCGCTCCAACGATTTTCTATTGGGTTCAGGTCTGGAGACTGGCTAGGCCAAGCTAGCTGCTTGCCTATTGTCCTGTAGCCCATCCCAGCCTTTTGCAGGTCTACAATTTTATCCATGATGTCCTTACACCCTCTCTGGTCTTAGCCATTGTGGAGAGGTTGGAGTCTGTGTGATTGAGTGTGTGGACAGGTGTCTTTTATACAGGTAACGAGTTCAAACAGCTGCAGTTAATACAGGTAATGAGTGGAGAACAGGAGGGCTTCTTAAAGAAAAACTAACAGGTCTGTGAGAGACGGAATTCTTACTGGTTGCTAGGTGATCAAATACTGATGTCCTGCAATAAAATGCTAATTAATTACTTAAAAATCATACAATGTGATTTTCTGGATTTTTGTTTTAGATTCCGTCTCTCACAGTTGAAGTGTACCTATGATAAAAATGACAGACCTCTACATGCTTTGTAAGTCTGAAAACCTGCCGATTTTGCAGGCTATCAAATACTTGTTCTCCCCACTGTATGTATATATTGAACAGATATAAAAACAACAATTTCAATGATTTACAGTTCAAATTAGGAAAGTAGTCAACGTAAATACATTTATTAGGCCCTAATCTATGGACTTCACATGAATGGGCAGGGGCGCAGCCATTGGTGGGTCTGTTGGGACGTAAGCCCACCCACTTGGGAGCCATGCCCAGCGAATCAGAATTAGTTTTCTCCACAAAAGGGCTTTGTTACAGAGATAAACACTCCTCAGTTTCATCAGTTGTCCGGGTGGCTGATCTCAGACGATGTGGAGGGCCTTGATCTGCGGTTGTGAGGCCTGTTGGACGGACTTCCAAATTCTCTAAAAAGACATTGGAGGCGGCTGATGGTAGAGAATGCAACATTAAATTCTCTGGTAGCAGCTCCACTGGATATTCCTGCAGTCCCCAATCCATTTGCACACTCCCTCAAAACTTGAGACATCTGTGGCATTGTGTTGTGTGACAACTGTATATTTTAGAGTGGCTTTTTATTGTGCCCAGCACAAGGTACACCTGTGTAATGCTGTTTAATCAGCTTTTTGATATGCTACACCTGTCACGTGGATGGATTATCTTGGCAAAGCAATGTAAACAAATTTACACAAAATTGGAGAGTGGAGGTTTCATTCTGGTCTCTTTTTATATAAACACTGTCTTTGGCAGGAGGAAAACCAAACTTGGAGGAACCAAAGACCTCCACAACATCAAGACAACACCTCTGCTCCCAGATCAAGTTAGGAAGCCTGAAAAGACCTGAGAGGACACACACAGGAGAGAAGCCATACCATTGCGGCCAGTGTGGAAAGAGTTTTAGCCTGTTAGGAAGCCTGAAAGCTCATGAGCGAATACACTCAGGAGAGAAGCCATACCATTGCGGCCAGTGTGGAAATAGTTTTAGCCAGTTAGGAAACATGAAAAGACATGGGAGGATACACACAGGGGAGAAGCCATACCACTGCTCCCATTGCGGAAAGAGTTTTAACCATTTACTTAACATGAAAAGACATGAGAGGATACACACAGGAGTGAAGCCTCACCATTGCTCCCAGTGTGGAAAGAGTTTTATGCAGTTAGGTATCCTCAAAGATCATTTGCGAATACACACAGGGGAGAAGCCTTACTACTGCTCCCATTGTGGAAAGAGTTTTAACCATTTACTTAACATGAAAAGACATGAGAGGATACACACAGGAGTGAAGCCTCACCATTGCTCCCAGTGTGGAAAGAGTTTTATGCAGTTAGGTATCCTCAAAGATCATTTGCGAATACACACAGGGGAGAAGCCTTTCCTTTGCGCTCAGTGTGGAAAGAGTTTTAGCCAGTCAGGAAACCTGAAAGTGCATGAGCGAATTCACACAGGGAAGAAATCTTACCACTGATCCCAGCGTGCAATGCGTTTTTACCCAATTAGGACACCTGAAAGAAGACATGAGACCGCACACGGGGGAGAAGCCTTACAAATGTTCAGACTGGGGGGAAGGCATTTTACTCATCAGTAGCGTAAAAAAAACGTGAGAATCCACACAGGAGAGAATGTTTACTTGTTTATATATAAATATTTCTGGATTTTTGTCTTCTCATTTTGTCTGTCATAGTTGTAGTGTACCTATGATGAAAATTACAGGCCTCTCTCATCTTTTTAAGTGGGAGAACTTGCACAATTGGTGGCTGACTAAATACGTTTTTGCCCCACTAAGTGTATGTAAACTTCCAACTTCAACTGTATGTTATTTTAAATGCTAATCCTTTGCACACGAATGCTCACTCATTCAGGAATAATTGCAGTCAATATATATTTACGCCGTTGTGATCTGTTGGAATCCAGTCCGTCTGCTGGAGAGCTCATCTGAGTCTCTCTCCTTCTGTTTCCCTGAAGTTCAAAGTCTTTCTTGGTTAGAATGGATACCTCAGATTACCATTCAGAAATGTTCTCATAGAATAGATGTTTCGGCGGTTGTCGTCATTCGCATCCCAGGTTTACATCATTTCTAGCTGCCCCCACAGACCTACCAATGCTCTTACTCTGTTGGGATTGATAGTCTCAGAGTTGAACCATTTCCAGCCGTGTAGCCAATGCTCCACGTGGGATGATTTTCTAGTCTTGGTACTCAAATGTGCCACCTCAGCTTACACCGAGGTATGCGTTGTCTAAACTATTCGCAATCACAGCTCATGCTGTGATTGGTTTGCTCAGTCTGAAGAGGATTTTTTTTAGGAGGGGCTTTTATTCGAAACAATAGGATAGGCGGTTCCATGACACCAGATCATGTCTGTGCCCTCGGGGACGGACCAATGACTTAGTTAAACCAATAGGATAGGCGGTTCCATGACACCAGATCATGTCTGTGCCCTCGGGGACGGACCAATGACTTAGTTAAACCAATAGGATAGGCGGTTCCATGACACCAGATCATGTCTGTGCCCTCGGGGACGGACCAATGACTTAGTTAAACCAATAGGATAGGCGGTTCCATGACACCAGATCATGTCTGTGCCCTCGGGGACGGACCAATGACTTAGTTAAACCAATAGGATAGGCGGTTCCATGACACCAGATCATGTCTGTGCCCTCGGGGACGGACCAATGACTTAGTTAAACCAATAGGATAGGCGGTTCCATGACACCAGATCATGTCTGTGCCCTCGGGGACGGACCAATGACTTAGTTAAACTTTTAAAGGAATACAATTCTCTCACATTAAAGGTTTAACATCATTTAACATCATTTCATATATAGTTGCATCTTTACTCATTCATTTCATACAATAATTAGATGCAAACCCCATAATTGAGAAATGTACACATTCAGAGACATAGTTATGAGTGTTTCCTGTCCTCTCTGAGGTCACCAAATGAAACACACTCAACATAACTGTCCCTTAAGTGTCCACAGTCCCTTCCCACACTCTCAAAGGTGGACATATAGTTTAATTTTGCCATTTTGGGGATTTAGGAGTTCGGCCATGTGAATTCCTTTGTTCACTCTGTGGTCTCTCTCTGTATGAAAAGGGTGAGAGAGTCTCTGCCAGGTATTTACGACCTGAGATAACAGAACCTGGGTGTAGGAGAGGGGGAAGCCACAATCTATACCCAGAAAAGGCCACATCATGACAATATGGAGTATTTCAGTTTGAATATAATGTAAATCAGTTTCCTTGTGTTCAAATGTAGGATAGATCAGATTCCATGTGTTTAAATTGTCCTTTTTTAAACTCTTTGTGTGTGTTTATCTGGGTGTGTCATTCCTCCAGCACTACAGATAATCAAGTGATATTTGGATGTGATGCATTAGTTCCATTGTTGACATCTGCATTGTTGGCCCACTGATGATTTAATGAAATGAAAATGTTCAGACTCTGTAATGGAAAATGTTTGTGTGTCCACATAACTGAGTATGTGACTAACCTTGTGAAACTGTCCAATTATAATCTCCTGTTCTTGGGACTATCATTCTGTGTTGCAAACCAGCTGCACCTGCATCCTTGTATGAATAAAGTCCCTCCCAGGAACAGGAAACTATAAAGATATGTGCTCATCACCCAATGCTTCAGGAATTCAGACTGTCTACACTGCGCTGTGTAACTCTGTTATTCTCTCTGAGCTCAGAAATAAAGAATCTTGGTTTGACTTGGACTCCAGCAGATCCTTATTTTATAATATCCACCACAACTCTCCCACAGATTGCTGTGTATTATTGTCTCAATGAAGAGTTCCTCTTTCGACTTTCCTGGGGGCATTTACAAACCTCCCACTGGTTCAATAAACGTTGTTACCTGAATGATGAGATTATTATGGGTGAGAGCAATTATTTTAATTGTCAAATTGCAACCAAGCATCGGTCATCATGTCACCAGATTAAGACCCTCAAAGTGTATTGGAAAGGAGCATCAAGCTCATCACATGTAGTTTCACCACCCTGTGAAGTTCATAACTTATTTCATCTGTAGCCTAATAAACTACATGGTTTTCCAAGTTTTAGAGGGAGGACCACACAACATATCATCACGTGACTCCAAGTTAACTAAGACATGATGGTTATTATATAAATATTTGTACATAAAGGAGTTTCCATCGCCATTTCTCACTAAAACGTTTTTACTGACACAACCCACCATGTCAAACAAACTAACACATCGTCTGTCAGCATTTATAAAAGTGTACAGGCATATCCTGTTTCCATCAGCCTGGTCATTACTTTTGAAATGGTTGGATCAATATCCACCTTCATGATATGGATGAAGCCTGATTTGGAATGTCTGAGTAGTTCTATATGATGTCATAATTCACCCCTCTGATAATCAAGTGATATTTGGAATGTCTGAGTAGTTCTATATGATGTCATAATACACCCCTCTGATAATCAAGTGATATTTGGAATGTCTGAGTAGTTCTATATGATGTCATAATACACCCCTCTGATAATCAAGTGATATTTGGAATGTCTGAGTAGTTCTATATGATGTCATAATAAACCCCTCTGATAGTGATACATTTGCTCCATTGTTTCCATGTCAGTTGGTTTCCCACTCTGATGGATTATATCTGACAGGGGCTTTAAATGAATAGTATGGTGACATCTTAGTGTGTCTTGAAATAGGATTATTAATCATAAACTCCTATAGCAACAATACACTGCAGCTTTGACATCAACATGAGAATGGTCTGATGGGTGGTGGTGCTACTCTATAGGTAAGGCTGTCCAATATCAATGTTCAAATAGTCACTTCTAGCCGGCCTCCGCCCAGTATCCTGCCCTGAATTTAGTCACTGTTACTAGCCGTCTACCACCCAGTACTCCACCCTGTATTCTAGTCAAGGCTCATCCTATATACAGTGCCTTGCGAAAGTATTCGGCCCCCTTGAACTTTGCGACCTTTTGCCACATTTCAGTCTTCAAACATAAAGATATAAAGATATAAAACTGAACAACAAGTGGGACACAATCATGAAGTGGAACGGCATTTATTGGATATTTCAAACTTTTTTAACAAATCAAAAACTGAAAAATTGGGCGTGCAAAATTATTCAGCCCCAGCAAACTCTCTCCAGAAGTTCAGTGAGGATCTCTGAATGATCCAATGTTGACCTAAATGACTAATGATGATAAATACAATCCACCTGTGTGTAATCAAGTCTCTGTATAAATGCACCTGCACTGTGATAGTCTCAGAGGTCCGTTAAAAGCGCAGAGAGCATCATGAAGAACAAGGAACACACCAGGCAGGTCCGAGATACTGTTGTGAAGAAGTTTAAAGCCGGATTTGGATACAAAAAGATTTCCCAAGCTTTAAACATCCCAAGGAGCACTGTGCAAGTGATAATATTGAAATGGAATGAGTATCAGACCACTGCAAATCTACCAAGACCTGGCCGTCCCTCTAAACTTTCAGCTCATACAAGGAGAAGACTGATCAGAGATGCAGCCAAGAGGCCCATGATCACTCTGGATGAACTGCAGAGATCTACAGCTGAGGTGGGAGACTCTGTCCATAGGACAACAATCAGTCGTATATTGCACAAATCTGGCCTTTATGGAAGTGGCAAGAAGAAAGCCATTTCTTAAAGATATCCATAGAAAGTGTTGTTTAAAGTTTGCCACAAGCCACCTGGGAGACACACCAAACATGTGGAAGAAGGTGCTCTGGTCAGATGAAATCAAAATTGAACTTTTTGGCAACAATGCAAAACGTTATGTTTGGCGTAAAAGCAACACAGCTCATCACCCTGAACACACCATCCCCACTGTCAAACATGGTGGTGGCAGCATCATGGTTTGGGCCTGCTTTTCTTCACCAGGGACAGGGAAGATGGTTAAAATTGATGGGAAGATGGATGGAGCCAAATACAGGACCATTCTGGAAGAAAACCTGATGGAGTCTGCAAAAGACCTGAGACTGGGACGGAGATTTGTCTTCCAACAAGACAATGATCCAAAACATAAAGCAAAATCTACAATGGAATGGTTCAAAAATAAACATATCCAGGTGTTAGAATGGCCAAGTCAAAGTCCAGACCTGAATCCAATCGAGAATCTGTGGAAAAAACTGAAAACTGCTGTTCACAATTGCTCTCCATCCAACCTCACTGAGCTCGAGCTGTTTTACAAGGAGGAATGGGAAAAAATGTCAGTCTCTCGATGTGCAAAACTGATAGAGACATACCCCAAGCGACTTAAAGCTGTAATCGCAGCAAAAGGTGGCGCTACAAAGTATTAACTTAAGGGGGCTGAATAATTTTGCACGCCCAATTTTTCAGTTTTTGATTTGTTAAAAAAGTTTGAAATATCCAATAAATGTCGTTCCACTTCATGATTGTGTCCCACTTGTTGTTGATTCTTCACAAAAAAATACAGTTTTATATCTTTATGTTTGAAGCCTGAAATGTGGCAAAAGGACGCAAAGTTCAAGGGGGCCGAATACTTTCGCAAGGCACTCTAACTACTGCTGTACACACCTTTTATATTCATATACGGTCCATAATGTACATTTTAAACAAATTGTATATATTTATATTCCAGACTCTGACATTCCTCGTTCTACCATTTCAATATTTCTAAATCCTTAAAATGAATTGTAGGGAAAATCAGTAGGTCACACAAATGACTATTTCTAAACAAAGATAATAGACAAGTAGAATGGGAGAGGTTTCTTATACTATCTTTACTTACTCAGTGAAGAGACTCCAGGGATGGTGATGAAGGCTGTAGGAATGAAGATCAGACAGTGAAGAGACTCCAGGGATGGATATGAAGGCTGTAGGAATGAAGATCAGACAGTGAAGAGACTCCAGGGATGGAGATGAAGGCTGTGGGAATGAAGATCAGACAGTGAAGAGACTCCAGGGACGGAGATGAAGGCTGTAGGAATGAAGATCAGACAGTGAAGAGACTCCAGGGATGGAGATGAAGGCTGTGGGAATGAAGATCAGACAGTGAAGAGACTCCAGGGACGGAGATGAAGGCTGTAGGAATGAAGATCAGACAGTGAAGAGACTCCAGGGATGGAGATGAAGGCTGTAGGAATGAAGATCAGACAGTGAAGAGACTCCAGGGACGGAGATGAAGGCTGTAGGAATGAAGATCAGACAGTGAAGAGACTCCAGGGACGATGATGAAGGCTGTAGGAATGAAGATCAGACAGTGAAGAGACTCCAGGGATGGAGATGAAGGCTGTAGGAATGAAGATCAGACAGTGAAGAGACTCCAGGGATGGAGATGAAGGCTGTAGGAATGAAGATCAGACAGTGAAGAGACTCCAGGGATGGAGATGAAGGCTGTAGGAATGAAGAGACTTCAGGGATTGAGATGAAGGCTGTGGGAATGAAGATCAGACAGTGAAGAGACTCCAGTGACGGTGATGAAGAATCAACCAGAGAATCAACCAGATTGATTCACAGTCAGTGTTGTTGAGCAGAGAATCAACCAGATTGATTCACAGTCAGTGTTGTTGAGCAGAGAATCAACCAGATTGATTCACAGTCAGTGTTGTTGAGCAGAGAATCAATCAGATTGATTCACAGTCAATGTTGTTCAGCAGAGAATCAACCAGATTGATTCACAATCAGTGTTGTTGAGCAGAGAATCAACCAGGTTGTACATGTCCAAGTTATTCAGGTGCATAATAAAATGTTTTTCTTCTATTCTTGTTATTCAACTAAAAAATGTTCTCTGAATGAGAACAAGCACATCTGTGAGCGTTATGCATTATTACATCGATTGACTGAATGATGAAGCTGACAGCTTTGTAGTAAAACCAGGTTTGGAGTCAATTCCAATTCAATTCCAATTCAATTCCAATTCAATTCCAGTCAATTCAGGAAGTAAATCAAATTCCAATTCCACCTCTTCATAATTGAAAACCATAGAAGGGAATTGTCATTTTCAGTTTACTTCCTGAATGCTGAATGGCAGTGAGATGCCACACTCCTTCTCACATCCAGCCTGTTCCTGATATTCTGGTCTACATACAACGCATTCGGGAGGTATTCAGACCTCTTGACTTGTTCCACATTTTGTTATGTTCGTCTTAATCTAAAATGGATTCAATTGGGATGTTTTCCTCATCAATCTACACACAACACCCCATAATGACAAAGCAAAGACAGGGTTTTAGAAATGTTTGCAAATGTATTTTATAATTAAAAACTGAAATATAACATTTACATAAGTATTCAGACCCTTAACTCAGTACTTTGTTGAAGCACCTTTGGCAGCGATTACAGCCTCAAGTATTCTTGGGTATGACGCTACAAGCTTGGCACACCTGTATTTTTCTCCCATTCTTCTCTGCAGATCCTCTCAACCTCTGTCAGGTTGGATGGGGAGCGTCGCTGCACAAGTATTTTCAGGTCTCTCCAGAGATGTTCGATCGGGTTCAAGTCCAGGCTCTGGCTGGGCCACACAAGGACATTCAGAGACTTGTCCCGAAGCCACTTCTGTGTTGTCTTGTCAGTGTGCTTAGGGTCGTTGTTCTGTTGGAAGGTGAACCTTTGCCCCAGTCTGAGGTCCTGCGTGCTCTGGAGCAGGTTTTCATCAATTATCTCTCTGTACTTTATTTATATTTGATTTATTTATTATTGAACCTTTATTTAACTTGGCAAGTCAGTTAAGAACAAATTCTTATTTACAACGGTGGCCAACCAAAAGGCAAAAGGCCTCCTACGGTGGCTGGGATTCAAAACAAGAATACATCCCTAGCCAAGGTCCTTCTTCAGTGGCTTCTTCCTTGCTGAGCGGCCTTTCAGGTTACGTTGATATAGGACTCATTTTACTATGGATATAGATATTTTTGTACCTGTTTCCTCCAGCATCTTCACAAGGTCTTTTGCTGTTGTTCTGGGACTGGTTTGCACTTTTCGCACCAACGTATGTTGATCTCCAGGAGACAGAACAAGTCTCCTTCCTGAGCGGTATGACGGCTGTGTGGTCCCATGGTGTTTATACTTGCATATACTATAGTTTGTCAACAAGACATTTGTGGAGTGGTTGAAAACCGAGTTTTAATGACTCCAACCTAAGCGTATGTAAACATCCTTTGTATAGCCTCCACTCTGTACTGGTACCCCCTGTATATAGCCTCCACATTGACTCGGTACTGGTACCTCCTGTATATAGCCTCCACATTGACTCTGTACTGGTACCCCCTGTATATAGTCTCCACATTGACTCGGTACTGGTACCTCCTGTATATAGCCTCCACATTGACTCTGTACTGGTACCCCCTGTATATAGTCTCCACATTGACTCGGGACTGGTACCTCCTGTATATAGCCTCCACATTGACTCTGTACTGGTACCCCCTGTATATAGTCTCCACATTGACTCGGTACTGGTACCCCCTGTACTAGTCTCCACATTGACTCTGTACTGGTACCTCCTGTATATTGCCTCTGTACTGGTACCTCCTGTATATATATCCTCTGATTGAGAACCAATCTAGGCAACCATAGACTTACCTAGACACCTAACATGAACACAACCCCATAAATCTAATAAACCCCTAGACAAGACGAAACACATAAATCACCCATGTCACACCCTGGCCTAACCAAAATAATAAAGAAAACAAAGATAACTAAGGACAGGGCGTGACAGTACCCCCCCCCCCAAAGGTGAGGACTCCCGGCCGCACACCTAAACCCATAGGAGAGGGTCTGGGTGGGCGTTTGTCCACTGTGGCGGGATGTGGACGCCACTCTACCATAGTCTTAGTCCGCTTTCTTAGCGTCATTTGAGTGGCGACCCTCGCCGCCGACCTTGGCCTAGTAACCCTAACAAAGGGCCCACCTGGACTGAGGGCTGCCTCATTACTAAGGAAGCTCAGGACCGAGGGGTACCTCAGGTAATGTCTACACCTCAGGCCTGAGCTACCCCTCGGTACTGAGCTACTTTTTAAAACTTTTTATTTTGGGAATATTTTCTCAACCCTTATTTTTCTTATCTACGTTGTTGGTTAAGGGCTTGTCAGTAAGCATTTCACGTTAAGATCTACACCTGTTGTATTCAGCGCATGTGACAAATAATATTTGATTGTAACTAAATATGCAGTTTCAATGTTACGGTCTTTGATACAATTATATTTCTGAAACTCAGGCTGTGTGTGTTTATCTGCGTCATTCCTTGATCATTCCTTGTGGTCCTGTAGCTCAGTTGGTGGAGTATAGTGCTTGTTAAACCAGGGTAGTGGGTTTGATTCCTGGGACCACCCATATGTAAAGTGTTTGCACACATGACTGCAAATCCCTTTAGATAAAAGTGTCTGCTACATTGCAGATGTATCCACTGATTATACCAAACATCTGGAACACCTTCCTATAATGGAGTTGGACCCTCCCCTTTTCCCCTCTAAACCGCCTCAATTCGTCGGGGCATGGACTCTACAAGGTGTCGAAAGCATTCCACAGGGATGCTGGCCCATGTTGACTCCAATGCTTCCCACAATTGTGTCAAGTTGGCTGGGTGTCCTTTGGGTGCAGTGGGGTCTCCTCAGAGGAGGAAGTGGAGAACAATCGTCCTCAGTTATTTTCAGAAAAATTAAAATGGTAAAATATTTAAAAGTGGTCCTTTTTAGATAAAACTATACTAAATATAATCACGTCACCAAATAATTTATTAAAACATACTATTTTGCATCCTCCATCCTCCTCTGGGTACATTGACTTCAATACAAAACCTTGGAGGCTCATGGTTCTCAAGCCCTTCCATAGACTTACACAGTAATTATGACAACTTCCGGAGGACGTCCTCCAACCTATCAGAGCTCTTGCAGCATGAACTGACATGATGTCCAACCAATGAAAGGATCAGATAATGTATCTAGTACTGAAAGCATAAGCTACAGCTAGCTAGCACTGCAGTGCATAACATGTGGTGAGTAGTTGACTAAAAGAGAGAAAAATACAATAGTTGAACAGTTTTGAACAAATTATTTTATTCCAAAATGAAGGAGAAGCGAGAGAGAGATATTTTGTCATTTATTTTCCACTTTCAGTTTCACTTACTTAGCTAGCAAATGCAGCTATCTAGTTTAGTCTACTCAAACACTTGGCTCAAACAAAGGGATGCTATGTTAGCTAGCTGGCTATGACTATCCAACACAACACTAGAACTCTTCCAAGTCAAGGCTAGCCTTTGGTTTTACTAATTTATTGCCACTGGGACCCGCCAAGGTAAGTGCTAAACTGCTTACTGACTGTACACTGTAACGTTACTGCATGATTGTAGCAGGTTTACTCACGAGTTAGTTATTTTAGCTCTGTTGACTATGATGTTATTTTAGCTAATATGTTGACAACAATGTAAGCTGTGTGTAGCAGTTATGAAATGGTTTGGCTTGGAAAGGTTTTTTCTCCTGGTGACATACAGCTGATGTGTTGTGCATTGAAGTACAGAAACAAAGGGAGAAGGTGATAAGAGGAGAGCACATAGATGCAAGAAGGAATACAACGTGTCTGTAATGAAAGTGAACTGTGTTTATGCATGATCAGGGGTGTATTCATTCCGCCGATTCTGTTGACAAACGTTTAAATGGAACAAAACGGGGATAAACATACCTGAATTTGTCCAGTGATATCTCTATTTTAGCTAGATGCAGGCGAGAGTGTGCAAGGCAGTATTGAATGTGTCACTGTCTGTCTATGTGTCACTGTCTGTCATCGCAAAATGTTATCTCGACCTGTGTGAACCTACATTCTAAACTTTCATTCATAGGCTAGGTTGCTACCTCATGATGGGTATAGGGACAATTAGAGTATCATGTAGTAGCCTAAACCTATTGCTGTTACATTGAACAGGGTGAGTGAAATATGAATGACAGTCGTCCAATATGCTGTAATAGAATTAAGGCCATGCTCATGAAAAAACAAATCGTCCTGCCTCATCTTAAACGGCACTGACCTCCACTGTTTGGGTGGTGGACCACTCTTGGTACACATGGGAAACTGTTGAGCTGAAAAACCCAGCAGCGTTGCAGTTCTTGACACAAACCGGTGCGCCTGGCACCTACTACCATACCCCGTGCAAAGTAACTTAAATATTTTGTCTTCCCCATTAACTCTCTAAATGGCACACATGCACAATCCATGTCTCATGTCTCAAGGCTTAAAAATCATTATTTAACCTGTCTCCCCCCTTCATCTACACGGATTGAAGTGGATTTAACTAGTGACATCAGTAAGGGATCATAGCTTTAGCCTGGATTCACCTGGTCTGTCTAAGTCATGGAAGGAGCAGCTGTTCTTAATGTTTTGTCTACCCAGTGTAAAGCACTACAGATAATCAAGTGCTATTTGCATGTGATGCATTTGTTCTGTTGTTTACAGGATGATTTGTATCTTATAGAGCGTGGCTTTAAGGGAATAGTATGGTCACATGTAGATAAAAAAGAATGTGAAAAATTAACAGAGAAAATGTATATCAACACACTACCTATTCATATAAGTATTTATTAATCATCTACATATTCATATTGAGCTTCTACGTCTGTGTACAGGAACTTATTATTTGGAAGAGAAAATGTATCAGCTTATTGTTAAATAATTATGACGTTCTTTCCGATACAAAAAGTGTTGTAACTATTGTTTCCAAACTGCGTTACCCACTCCAGTCAGCAGATGGCGATGAGCGTCTTTCAGGTGATGATTCTTCCGTGACGTATAATGGACTGGCCGGGACCCTTCTTCAGGAACAACAAGGCGCCAACTCTTCCAACCACGTCGGTAGCTTGCTAGCCAACATAAAAGTGAAAGATTGACGCTTTAGACCATGTTAATGTACATTATCTAATCTCAGTGTTTTAAACACAGTTCTGTTGACGTATTAACTGGTTAACTGTAACCTAATTTGCAAACTTGTTAAAGATTGATGCTGAGCCTAGCACTAGGCTAGTCGCTAATGCTAACTAGCTAGCTAACATCCCTGACCATGAGCTCATTAAAGTACTCATCCCCTGCTAAAGAAGAGGAGGTCTGCTGTTTGGAGAAAGAAGTTCTGGCGCTGAACATTGAAGAAGAGGATGAGGTTACAGTGAAAGAAGAGAAAGAAGCTTTTAGAATGAAAAAGGAGGAAGATGAGGCTGTTATAGTGAAGGAAGAAGATGCTGTTATAGTGGAAGAACATTTCAGAATGAAAAAGGAGGAAGAGGAGACTGTTATAGTGAAGGAAGAAGATGCTGTTATAGTGAAAGAACATTTCAGAATGAAAAAGGAGGAAGAGGAGACTGTTATAGTGATAGAAGAGAAAGAACCGTTTAGAGAGGAACAGGATGATATCTCAATAAAGGTGAAGGAGGAAGACGTTTTTGGAGTGAAAGAGGAAGAGACAGAATATCAGATTAACACCAGTGAGTACTGTCTTCAACAGGGACACAAACTATGCCGTTGTTGAACTAATGTGTGGTTTTAAAGTGGCATTCTACTGAAGTTCTACACTTGAATATGTTGTTCAGTACTGTAGGAATTGTTAAAGGGTCAATCTGCCATTGGTTCATATATTTTAGGGACTTTTCAATTAGATGTATTGAATTCTCCATGTTGTCTATATTAAAGTTCCCCTCATCTAGTATAACAGGCTTTTAAAATTCAATATTGAAGCATATGTTCTACTTAAAATATCAAAGGGAGTTTACTACTCATTTTGATGTTCTCGTTCACACAGGAGAGAGACATGACTATGGTGGATCCTCTGGGGAGCCTCAACAACATCCTGATGCTGACGAGGCAGAGAAGAGTCTCTCCAGATCAGAACACCAGATGGTACAGCTTGGTCTGGACGAGCAAACAGCTTTCTCTCGCTTGTGGGCTGGGTTTCTGTAAAGCACTTTATGACAACAGTGACATCAGCATCCATAATGATGTGCGTCTGTGTCCCCTCTTTATGGTTAGCAGGACAACACTTGCCCTTCCTCCCTCCCGGAGTCCCTGTATCGTGCCTCTCCCGGTAGCACCTTACTGCTGGGTATGAAGAGGTTGTCTGTGCTGCTGGTGGACTGCAGGAAAACAACAGGGCTGAGTGGAACTGTGAGAGGAGGAGAAGAGAAGAAAGGATCAGATTTGACACATCAAAGTAAGTGCTGTAGTTTAGTTTGAACAAATACAATAGATCTGCCCACTGGTATCTGTTACCAGGATAACCAGCAGAGTTATGTTAGTTGACAGGAAGTTAGAGTAGTGTATATGGATGTAATGAATATCATAACACTGAAAAAGGATTCTGCCAATGAAAAGAGAGAAACCAATAGACCATATAAAACCTTGATGAAAGTCAGCTTTGGAGAGAAAGTTTCTAGATGATCCAATGTAAGGTGCTTGTTTTACAAAAACTTTTCCTTAAAACATTATGGATGTTACATTGCCTGTCCCAGTCAACGCGGCTATCTTTACAAGACTGTAGAACAGGCAAACTAAACTCAAGACTTTGGTCATTAATTAACTAGTACTGAAGAAAAACTGTGATCAGGCTGCCTACTCAAGCAAAAGCTTCAAACTGTAACCAGTGCCGGCAACCTGGTTCAGGTTATCAATCAACCTACCAGGGTAGTGACAAACAGTAGAGGAATGAAATCATCAACATGTTTTGATCATGTCTTTACTAATGCTGCAGAAATGGGTTTTAAAGCAGTATCCAGATCCACCAGATGTAGTGATCACAATATAGGAGCCATGTCTAGGAAAACCACCGTTCCAAAGGCTGGGACTAATATTGTGTATAAGAGGTCATACATTTTTTTGTAGTGATTCCTATGTTGTTGATGTAAATAATATTTGTTGGTCCGTGGTGTGTAATGATGAGCAACCAGACACTGCCCTTGACACATTTGAAACTGCTTATCCCAGTTACTAATAAGCATGCACCCATTAAGAAAATGACTGTAAAAACGGTTGAATCCACATGAATTGATGAGGAATTTAAAAAATGGTATGATGAAGAGGGAGGCAAAAGAGATGGCATATAGGTCTGGCTGAATAACTGATTGGCAAACCTATTGCAAATTGAGACATCATTTGACTAAACTGAGTAAAAAGAAGAAAGTACACAATGAAACAAAGATAAAATACATGAAGAATGATTGTAAAAAATCTTTGGAGAATCTTCAATGAAATGTTGTGCAAATAAAATCAACAATGACAAGTCACTGGTGTCTGACAACGAGGATGGAAAATTGAGGATAATAGCGGCCGATATTGCCATTCTTATTTGCCTTGTCTTTAATTTAAGCCTACTAGAAAGTGTGTGCCCTCAGGCCTGGAGGGAAGCTAAAGTCATTCCACTACCCAAGAATAGTAAAGCTCCCTTTACTGGCTTAAATAGCCAACCAATCAGCCTGTTACCGACCCTTACAATTTTGGAAAAAAAGTATTTGACCAGATACAATGCTATTTTACAGTAAACAAATATAGACTTTTAGCTTATAGGGAAGTTCATTCAACAAGCACAGCACTTGCAAATGACTGATTGGCTGAGCGAAATTGATGATAAAAATGGCTTTACACCCCCTGCTATATTGTGGATAAAGAGTTTTTCTTTTAAAATGTAACCTTTATTTAACTAGGCAAGTCAGTTAAGAACAAATTAATTTTTTTCAATGATGGCCTAGGACTGCCTTGTTCAGGGGCAGAACGACAGAGTTTTACCTTGTCAACTCGGGGATTCAATCCAGCAATCTCTCGGTTACTGGCCTACCGCTCTAACCACTAGGCTACCTGCCGCCCCAGAGCTACCTGTCTAACGGAACACAAAGAGTGTTCTTTAATGGAAGCCTGTACAACAAAATCCAGGTAGAATCAGGAATTCCCCAGGGCAGCTGTTTGGCATTCACTTTTTTTCAATCTTTACCAACAACATGCCAGTGACATTTGAGTAAAGCCAGTGTGTCTATATATGCGGATGACTCAACATTGTACACGTCAGCTACTACAGCGACTGAAATGACTGCAACATTTAACATAGAGCTGCAGTTAGTTTCAGAATGGGTGGCAAGGAATACATATTTCTGATTACCTTAAGTTACATGGCCTACTACGCTAATTCTGTAGCGGTATTGTTAGAGGGGGGTAAATATGAAGATTTTGTTGGGGCGCCAGGCAGGTATTAACCCTAGTTATTAAAGTTAGTTATTACCTATTATAACATTATTATTATTATTATTATTAAATATTATTAAAACTGAAAGGATGAGAGTAGAATAGATAGAGTAGCGCTTCCAGACACATTCTAAACACGATGGAGACTTAAAGGAGGACTGTAGCATCTAATGATGAAACATTATGGAGTCTTAAAGGAGGACTGTAGCATCTAATGATGAAACATTATGGAGACTTAAAGGAGGACTGTAGCATCTAATGATGAAACATTATGGAGTCTTAAAGGAGGACTGTAGCATCTAATGATGAAACATTATGGAGTCTTAAAGGAGGACTGTAGCATCTAATGATGAAACATTATGGAGTCTTAAAGGAGGACTGTAGCATCATGAGGTAGTCACCGGGAATGAATTTCAATTAATTGCCTTTTTAGAAGTTAAGTTGTGGAATTTCTTTCCCTATAACCTGTTTGGGATAGGGGGCAGTATTTTCACGTCCGGATGAAAAGCGTTCCCAAAGTAAACTACCTGCTACTCAGGCCCAGAAGCTAGGATATGCATATAATTGGTAGGTTTGGATAGAAAACACTCTAAAGTTTCTAAAACTGTAAAAATAATGTCTGTGAGTTTAACATAACTTATTTGGCAGGTGAAACCCCGTGGACAAACCATCCAGGAGGAACTTTTTGTTGTTGAGGTGACTCTGTTTTCAAATGGTTTTGTGTGGCACTTGGTTGCAGTTCCTATTGCTTCCACTAGATGTCAACAGTCTTTAGAAATTGGTTGATGTTTTTCTTTAGAGAAATGAAGAAGTTCGGCTATTCAGAACGAGGGTCCAGCCTAGTGCTCTCTAATGTTTTGATGCGCACTCCAGGTCACGCGCTTCACGTTGTTTTTATCCGGTATTGAACACAGTTTATCCCATCTTAAATTTTCTCGATTATTTATGTTTTAAAATACCTAAAGTTAGATTAGGAAAGTTGTTTGAAATGTTTGGACAGCGTTTACAGGTAACTTATTAGATGTTTTGTAGTCATGCTGGGCGAGTTGGAACCAGTGTTTTTTTTAATCAAATGCAACAAATAAATGGACATTTTGGAAATATAACAACAGAATTAATCGAACAAAAGGACCATTTGTGATGTTTATGGGACATATTGGAGTGCCAACAGAAGAAGCTCTTCAAAGGTAAGGCACAAATTATATTGTTATTTCTGAGGTTTGTGTCGCGCCTGGCGGGTTGAAATATGATTGTTGTATGTTTGTTTGATGGGGTGCTGTCCTCAGATAATTGCATGGTTTGCTTTTCGCCGCAAAGCCTTTCTGAAATCTGACACGGTGGCTAGATTAACAAGAAGTTAAGCTTTGCACTTGTGAATGTATGAAAGTTAAAGTTCAAATAAATAAATATTTTGCACTCTGCAATTTCACCGGATGTTGTCAACGTTCCACTAGCAGGTTTTAATGTGTTTTAACCTTTTGGAACTACTCCTCCCGTTTCCGGGAGAATTGTCATCAACTACACTAATTAGCATAACGCAACAGACAAACATTCTTACTAGAAAATATTCATATTCATGAAATCACAAGTGAAATATAGTGAAACACAGCTTAGCCTTTTGTTAATCACCCTGTCATCTCAGATTTTGAAATTATGCTTTACAGCCAAAGCAAGACAAGCATTTGTGTAAGTTTATCGATAGCCTAGCATAGCATTATGTCCAGCTAGCAGCAGGGAGCTTGGTCACGAAAATCAGAAAAGCAATCCAATTAAATCGTTTACCTTTGAGCTTCGGATGTTTTCACTTGCGAGACTCCCAGTTAGACAGCAAATGTTAATTTTGTTCCATAAAGATTATTTTTTTATAGCCAAAATACCTCCGTTTATTCTTCACGTTTTGTTGAGAAATCCACCGGAAGTTGTGATCACGACAACGCCGAAAAAAAACTCCAAATTAGATCCATAATATCGACAGAAACATGGCAAATGTTTTTTATAATCAATCCTCAAGGTGTTTTTCAAATATCTATTCGATAATATATCAATGGCCGCCTTTGTCTATTACGCACAAATCACTCTGAGAGCCACCACCTGACCACTGACGCAATGTTGTCGTTCACGCTCATTTTTCAAAATAAAAGCCTGAAACTATGTCTAGTGACTGAAGACACATTAGGGAAGCCATATAAAAAGGAATCTGGTTGATATCCCTTTCAATGGTAAATAGGGATGCATAGGAATGCAGAGGCTTCAAAATAAGAGTCACTTCCTGATTGGATTTTTCTCAGGCTTTCGCCTGCAATATCAGTTCTGTTATATTCACAGACAATATTGAGTGTTTTCTATCCTAAGCTGTCAATTATATGCATATTCTAGCACCTGGTCCTGAGAAATAGCCCGTTTACTTTGGGAACGTTATTTTTCCATAAATTAAAATAGTGCCCCCTAGTTTCAAGAGTTAATGTGCCATAACAGGTTTTAATGTGTTTGAGCCAATCAGTTGTGTTGTGACAAGGTATGGGGGTATACAGAAGATAGCCCTATTGGGTAAAAGGTGAAGTCCATATTATGTCAAGAACAGCTCAAATAAGCAAAGAGAAGCAACAGTCCATCATTACTTTAAGGACCACCACAAGAATGGAAGACCCAGAGTTACTTCTGATGCATAAGTTCATTAGAGTTACCAGACTTAGAAATTGCAACCCAAATAAATGCTTCACAAAGTTCAAGCAAGAGACACATCTCAACATCATCGGTTCAGAGGAGACTGCGTGAATCAGGCCTTCATGGTCGAATTGCTGCAAGGAAACCACTACTAAAGGACACCAATAAGAAGAAGAGACTTGCTTGGGCCAAGAAACACGAGCAATGGACATTAGACCGGTGGATATCTGTCCTTGGGTCTGATGAGTCCAAATTTGAGATTTTTGGATCCGAGCGTCATGTCTTTGTGAGACGAGGAGTAGATGAACAGTTTATCTCCGCATGTGTGGTTCCCACCGTGAAGCATGGAGGAGGAGATGTGATGGTGTGCGGGTGCTTTGCTATTGACAATGTCAGTGATTTATTTATTCAAGTCACACTTAACCAGCATGGCTTCCACAGCATTCTACAGCTATATGCCATCCCATCTGGTTTGGGCTTAGTCCCACTGTCATTTGTTTTTCAACAGGACAATGACCCAACACACTTCCAGGTTGTGTAAGAGCTATTTGATTAAGTAGAAGAGTGATGGAGTGCTGCATCAGATGACCTGGCCTACACAATCCCCCGACCTCAACCAAATCAAGATGGTTTGGGATGAGTTGGATCGCAGAGGTGAAGGGAAAGCGGCCTACAAGTTCTCAACATATGTGGGAATGCCTACAAGACTGTTGGAAAAGGATTCCAGGTGAAGCTGGTTGAGAGAAAGCAAGGGTGGCAACTTTTGAAGAATAAAATCTATATTTTGATTTAACACTTGTGGTTACTACATGATTCCATGTGTTTTTTAATCATTTTGATGTCTTTATTATTCTACAATGTAGAAAATAGTAAAAATAAAGAAAAACCCTTGAATGAGTAGGTAAGTCCAACCTTTTGACTGGTACTGTACATTACATTTCCTAACAGCTCCAGTGGACATTCCTGCAATCAGCATGCCAATTGCCCGCTCCCTCAGAGACCTGTGGCATTGTTGTGTGAACAAACTGCACATTTTCGAGTAGCCTTTTATTATCCCCAGCACAAGGTGCACCTGTGTAATAAGCAAGCTGTTCAATCAGCTTCTTGATATGCCACACCTGTCAGGTGGATGGATTATCTTGGCAAAGAATAAATGTTGACTAACAGTGATGCTCATGAAACATCCAACACTTTACATGTTGCGTTTATATTTTTGTTTTTTGTTGTTACTATCAGTTTTAGGAACATTTACCCAAAATATGACATCAGCGATAATCAAAATGTTGAAAATCTGTGAATGTATAAATAAGAAATTGGTCGAGCAATGTGTCGAACCCTTTCAACAACGGGGAGATGTTACTGATGTTCTTTGTATCTTCGACGTAAAAACAAGTTTTGGACTTCCACACAAAATGACTTCTTTAGTTATTTTATGTTTAAGGAAGTGTGTAGGTCACATTCTGTATCATACAGCTATGCATGTTATATATTTAGAACCACCTGTTCAATTGGAATCCAGCGACGTCTGTGTCTTCGGTGTCCTAGAACTGTCCAGGTTTTTGTGTTCTGACTTGTAAAACAGGATGAATAAAATAAGTAATGTAAACATATCAGTAATTACCAGGAAGCTCTACATTTGTTTTAAAATCACACTAAGATTTTTAAAACTGGCCTCGGGTTATTGAGAGATCTGATTTAGGATTTACCCTCGTAGCAAGGTTTCTTTATCATGTCGTTTCATTTGGGTCTCTATTTAAAAATAACACTATCTTTGGCAGGAGAAAGACCAGACTCAGAGGAACCAGAGCCAGGGACGTCCAAACCAGCAAGACGACACCAGTGCTCCCAGTGTGAAAAGAGTTTTAAACAGAAAGCACAACTGAAAAAACATAAGAGAATACACACAGGGGAGAAGCCTTACCACTGCTCCCAATGTGGAACGTCTTTCGTCCATTCGGCGGTGCTGAAACGGCATGAGAGAATACACACAGGAGAGAAGCCTTACCACTGCTCCCAATGTGGAAAGTGTTTCAACCATTCGGGGATGCTGAAACAACACGAGAGAATACACACAGGAGAAAAGCCGTACCACTGCTCCCAATGTGGAAAGTGTTTCACCCGGTCGGGGATGCTGAAACAACACGAGAGAATACACACAGGAGAGAAGCCGTACCACTGCTCCCAATGTGGAAAGTTTTTCAACCAGAGTGGACACCTGAAACAACATGAGAAAATACACACAGGAGAGAAGCCTTACCACTGCTCCCAATGTGGAAAGTGTTTCAACCATTCGGGGGACCTGAAACTACATGAGAGAATACACACAGGAGAGAAGCCTTACCACTGCTCCCAATGTGGAAAGTGTTTCACCCGGTCGGGGATGCTGAAAGAACATGAGAGAATACACACAGGAGAGAAGCCGTACCACTGCTCCCAATGTGGAAAGTTTTTCAACCAGAGTGGACACCTGAAACTACATGAGAGAATACACACGGGAGAGAAGCCTTACCATTGCTCCCAATGTGGAAAGTGTTTCAACCATTCGGGGGACCTGAAACGACATGAGAGAATACACACAGGAGAGAAGCCGTACCACTCCTCCCAGGGTGCAAACCATTTGCCCATTTAGGAAGCCTGAAAGAACACATTAGACTGCACACAAAGGAGAAGGCTTAGAAAAGCTCAGACTGTGGGAAAACATATTACTCATAAGTCGCTTAAACGTCATTAGAGAATCCACACAGGAGAGAGAAATTACTTCTCTTAGCGTGTATGTTGATATTTCACATCACATTGACTTAAAAATCATCGGAGAACATACACAGTGCTCCCGTTGTCTTATATTGTTGACTGACAATGTGTTTACCTGTCTTTACCATATGAAATTAAATGGTACAGGGTATACTCAAACATATATTTGTTTGTTTCTATTAGAAAACATGAAGTGAATATGGAGTCTTTCAGTTTGAATATAAAGGAGATCAGGTTCCTTGTTTTAAATTGTCCTTTTTTAAAACTCTGTGTGTTTATCTGGGTGTGTCATTCCTCCAGCACTACAGATAATCAAGTGATATTTGGATGTGATGCATTAGTTCCATTGTTGACATTTGCATTGTTGGCCCACTGATGATTTAATGAAATGAAAATGTTCAGACTCTGTAATGGAAAATGTTAATTGTTTGTGTGTCCACATAACTGAGTATGTGACTAACCTTGTGAAACTGTCCTATTATAAGCTCCTGTTCTTGGGAGTATCATTCTGTGTTGCAAACCAATTTGCACCTGTGTCCTTGTATGAATAAAGTCCAGCCCAGGAACAGGAAACTATAAAGATATGTGCTCATCACCCAATGCTTCAGGAATTCAGACTGTCTACACTGCGCTGTGTAACTCTGTTATTCTCTCTGAGCTCAGAAATAAAGAATCTTGGTTTGACTTGGACTCCAGCAGATCCTTATTTTATAATATCCACCACAACTCTCCCACAGATTGCTGTTTATCATTGTCTCAATGAAGAGTTCCTCTTTCGACTTTCCTGGGGGCATTTACAACGCTCCCACTGGTTGAATAAACATTGTTACCCGATTGATGAGATTATTATGGATGAGAGCAATTATTTTATTTGTCAAATTGCAACCAAGCATCGGTCATCATGTCACCCTCAAAATGTATTGGAATGGAGCATCAAGCTCATTACATGTAGTTTCACTACCCTGTGAAGTTCATAACTTATTTCATCTGTAGCCTAATAAACTACATGGTTTTCCAAGTTTTAGAGGGAGGACCACACAACATATCATCACGTGACTCCAAGTTAACTAAGACATGATGGTTATTATATGAATATTTGTACATAAAGGAGTTTCCATCACCATTTCTCACTAAAACGTTTTTACTGACACAACCCACCATGTCAAACGAACTAACATATCGTCTGTCACCATTTATAAAAATGTTCAGGCATATCCTGTTTCCATCAGCCCAGTCATTACTTTTGAAATGGTTGGATCAATATCCACCTTCATGATGTGGATGAAGCCTGATTTGGAATGTCTGAGTAGTTCTATATGATGTCATAATTCACCCCTCTGATAATCAAGTGATATTTGGAATGTCTGAGTAGTTCTATATGATGTCATAATACACCCCTCTGATAGTGATACATTTGTTACTTACAGAGCACCACTGCCCCTGACCAGCTGAATGCAGGTGGGCTCTCCTGTCAACATGGGGCTCCTGCTGCAGGTAGCCTAGCGGTTAACAGTGTTGGGCCAGTAACTGAAAGATCCCTTGTTTGAATCCCAGAGAGGACTAGGTGGAAAATCTGTCAATGTGCCCTTGAGGGCTGCAACAGGAGCCTCATGTTGACAGGAGAGCCCACCTGCACTCAGCTGGCCAGGTGTCTTAACAGGAACAAGCTTTGGCACACCTGTATTTTTCTCCCATTCTTCTCTGCAGATCCTCTCAACCTCTGTCAGGTTGGATGGGGAGCGTCGCTGCACAGCTATTTTCAGGTCTCTCCAGAGATGTTTGATCGGGTTCAAGTCCAGGCTCTGGCTGGGCCACACAAGGACATTCAGAGACTTGTCCCGAAGCCACTTCTGCGTTGTCCTTTGTCTGTGTTCTTAGGGTTGTTGTCCTGTTGGAAGGTGAACCTTTGCCCCAGTCTGAGGTCCTGAGTGCTCTGGAGCAGGTTTTCATCAATTATCTCTCTGTACTTTATTTTTATTTAATTTATTTATTATTGAACCTTTATTTAACTTGGCAAGTCAGTTAAGAACAAATTCTTATTTACAACGGTGGCCAACCAAAAGGCAAAAGGCCTCCTACGGTGGCTGGGATTCAAAACAAGAATACATCCCTAACCAAGGCCCTTCTTCAGTGGCTTCTTCCTTGCTGAGCGGCCTTTCAGGTTATGTTGATATAGGACTCATTTTTACTATGGATATAGATATTTTTGTACCTGTTTCCTCCAGCATCTTCACAAGGTCCTTTGCTGTTGTTCTGGGACTGGTTTACACTTTTCGCAACAACGTATGTTGATCTCTCGGAGACAGAACAAGTCTCCTTCCTGAGCGGTATGACGGCTGTGTGGTCCCATGGTGTTTATACTTGCATATACTATAGTTTGTCAACAAGACATTTGTGGAGTGGTTGAAAACCGAGTTTTAATGACTCCAACCTAAGTGTATGTAAACATCCCTTGTATAGCCTTCACTCTGTACTGGTACCCCCTGTATATAGCCTCCACATTGACTCTGTACTGGTAACCCCTGTATATAGCCTCCACATTGACTCTGTACTGGTACCCCCTGTATATAGCCTCCACATTGACTCTGTACTGGTACCCCCTGTATATAGCCTCCACATTGACTCTGTACTGGTAACCCCTGTATATAGCCTCCACATTGACTCTGTACTGGTACCCCCTGTATATAGTCTCCACATTGACTCGGTACTGGTACCTCCTGTATATAGCCTCCACATTGACTCTGTACTGGTACCCCCTGTATATAGTCTCCACATTGACTCGGTACTGGTACCTCCTGTATATAGCCTCCACATTGACTCTGTACTGGTACCCCCTGTATATAGTCTCCACATTGACTCGGTACTGGTACCCCCTGTATATTGTCTCCACATTGACTCTGTACTGGTACCTCCTGTATATTGACTCTGTACTGGTACCTCCTGTATATAGCCTCCACATTGACACTGTACTGGTACCCCCTGTATATAACCTCCACATTGACTCTGTACTGGTACCTCCGGTATATAGCCTCCACATTGACACTGTACTGGTACCCCCTGTATATAGTCTCCACATTGACTCGGTACTGGTACCTCCTGTATATAGCCTCCACATTGACTCGGTACTGGTACCCCCTGTATATAGTCTCCACATTGACTCGGTACTGGTACCTCCTGTATATAGCCTCCACATTGACTCTGTACTGGTACCCCCTGTATATAGTCTCCACATTGACTCGGTACTGGTACCCCCTGTATATTGTCTCCACATTGACTCTGTACTGGTACCTCCTGTATATTGACTCTGTACTGGTACCTCCTGTATATAGCCTCCACATTGACACTGTACTGGTACCCCCTGTATATAACCTCCACATTGACTCTGTACTGGTACCTCCGGTATATAGCCTCCACATTGACACTGTACTGGTACCCCCTGTATATAGCCTCCACATTGACTCTGTACTGGTACCTCCTGTATATAGCCTCCACATTGACTCTGTACTGGTACCCCCTGTATATTGACTCTGTACCGTAACACACTGTATATAGCCTCCACATTGACTCTGTACTGGTACCCCCTGTATATTGACTCTGTACTGGTACCTCCTGTATATTGACTCTGTACTGGTACCTCCTGTATATTGACTCTGTACTGGTACCTCCTGTATATAGCCTCCACATTGACTCTGTACTGGTACCTCCTGTATATAGCCTCCACATTGACTCTGTACTGGTACCTCCTGTATATAGCCTCCACATTGACTCTGTACTGGTACCCCCTGTATACAGCCTCCACATTGACTCTGTACTGGTACCCCCTGTATATTGACTCTGTACTGGTACCTCCTGTATATTGACTCTGTACTGGTACCTCCTGTATATTACCTCTGTACTGGTACCTCCTGTATATAGCCTCCACATTGACTCTGTACTGGTACCTCCTGTATATAGCCTCCACATTGACTCTGTACTGGTACCTCCTGTATATAGCCTCCACATTGACTCTGTACTGGTAACTCCTGTATATAGCCTCCACATTGACTCTGTACTGGTACCTCCTGTATATAGCCTCCACATTGACTCTGTACTGGTACCTCCTGTATATAGCCTCCACATTGACTCTGTACTGGTAACTCCTGTATATAGCCTCCACATTGACTCTGTACTGGTACCTCCTGTATATTGACTCTGTACTGGTACCCCCTGTACATTGACTCTGTACTGGTACCTCCTGTATATAGCCTCCACATTGACTCTGTACTGGTACCCCCTGTATATAGCCTCCACATTGACTCTGTACTGGTACCCCCTGTATATTGACTCTGTACTGGTACCTCCTGTATATTGACTCTGTACTGGTACCCCCTGTACATTGACTCTGTACTGGTACCTCCTGTATATAGCCTCCACATTGACTCTGTACTGGTACCCCCTGTATATAGCCTCCACATTGACTCTGTACTGGTACCCCCTGTATATTGACTCTGTACTGGTACCTCCTGTATATTGACTCTGTACTGGTACCTCCTGTATATTGACTCTGTACTGGTACCTCCTGTATATTGACTCTGTACTGGTACCTCCTGTATATTGACTCTGTACTGGTACCTCCTGTATATTGACTCTGTACTGGTACCTCCTGTATATTGACTCTGTACTGGTACCTCCTGTATATAGCCTCCACATTGACACTGTAGTGGTACCTCCTCTATATATATCCTCTGATTGAGAACCAATCTAGGCAACCATAGACTTACCTAGACACCTAACATGAACACAACCCCATAAATCTAATAAACCCCTAGACAAGACGAAACACATAAATCACCCATGTCACACCCTGGCCTAACCAAAATAATAAAGAAAACAAAGATAACTAAGGACAGGGCGTGACAGTACCCCCCCCCCCCAAAGGTGCGGACTCCCGGCCGCACACCTAAACCCATAGGAGAGGGTGTGGGTGGGCGTCTGTCCACTGTGGCGGGACGTGGACGCCACTCTACCATAGTCTTAGTCCGCTTTCTTAGCGTCATTTGAGTGGCGACCCTCGACGCCGACCTTGGCCTAGTAACCCTAACAAAGGGCCCACCTGGACTGAGGGCTGCCTCATTACTGAGGAAGCTCAGGACCGAGGGGTACCTCAGGCCTTAGCTACCCCTCGGTACTGAGCTACTTTTTAAAACGTTTTATTTTGGGAATATTTTCTTAACCCTTATTTTTCTTATCTACGTTGTTGGTTAAGGGCTTGTCAGTAAGCATTTCACGTTACGATCTACACCTGTTGTATTCAGCGCATGTGACAAATAATATTTGATTGTAACTAAATATGAAGTATGTCAGTTTCAATGTTACGGTCTTTGATACAATTATATTTCTGAAACTCAGGCTGTGTGTGTTTATCTGCGTCATTCCTTGATCATTCCTTGTGGTCCTGTAGCTCAGTTGGTGGAGTATAGTGCTTGTTAAACCAGGGTAGTGGGTTTGATTCCTGGGACCACCCATATGTAAAGTGTTTGTACACATGACTGCAAATCCCTTTGGATAAAAGTGTCTGCTAAATTGCAGATGTATCCACTGATTATACCAAACATTTGGAACACCTTCCTAATATGGAGTTGGACCCTCCCCTTTTCCCCTCAGAACAGCCTCAATTCGTCGGGGCATGGACTCTACAAGGTGTCGAAAGCATTCCACAGGGATGCTGGCCCATTTTGACTCCAATGCTTCCCACAAATGTGTCAAATTGGCTGGGTGTCTTTTGGGTGCAGTGGGGTCTCCTCAGAGGAGGAAGGGGAGAACCATCGTCCTCAGTTATTTTCAGAAAAATAAAAATTGTTAAATATTTAAAAGTGGTCCTTTTTAGATAAAACTATACTAAATATAATCACGTCACCAAATAATTTATTAAAACATACTATTTTGCATCCTCCATCCTCCTCTGGGTACATTGACTTCAATACAAAACCTAGGAGGCTCATGGTTCTCAAGCCCTTCCATAGACTTACACAGTAATTATGACAACTTCCGGAGGACGTCCTCCAACCTATCAGAGCTCTTGCAGCATGAACTGACATGATGTCCAACCAATGAAAGGATCAAAGAATGTATCTAGTACTGAAAGCATAAGCTACAGCTAGCTAGCACTGCAGTGCATAACATGTGGTGAGTAGTTGACTAAAAGAGAGAAAAATACAATAGTTGAACAGTTTTGAACAAATTATTTTATTCCAAAATGAAGGAGAAGCGAGAGAGAGATATTTCGTCATTTATTTTCCACTTTCAGTTTCACTTACTTAGCTAGCAAATGTAGCTATCTAGTTTAGTCTACTCAAACACTTGGCTCAAACAGAGGCATGCTATGTTAGCTAGCTGGCTATGACTATCCAACACAACACTGTAACTTTTCCAAGTCAAGGCAAGCTTTTGGTTTTACTAATTTATTGCCACTAGGACCCGCCAAGGTAAGTGTTAAACTGCTTACTGACTGTACACTGTGACGTTACTGCATGATTGTAGCAGGTTTACTAACGAGTTAGTTCTATTAGCTCTGTTGACTATGATGTTACTTTAGCTAATATGGTGACAACAATGTAAGCTGTGTGTAGCAGTTATGAAATGGTTTGGCTTGGAAAGGTTTTTTCTCCTGGTGACATACAGCTGATGTGTTGTGCATTGAAGTACAGAAACAAAGGGAGAAGGTGATAAGAGGAGAGCACATAGATGCAAGAAGGAATACAACGTGTCTGTAATGAAAGTGAACTGTGTTTATGCATGATCAGGGGTGTATTCATTCCACCGATTCTGTTGACAAACGTTTAAATGTAACAAAACGGGGATAAACATACCTGAATTTGTCCAGTGATATCTCTATTTCAGCTAGATGCAGGCGAGAGTGTGCAAGGCAGTATTGAATGTGTCACTGTCTGTCTATGTGTCACTGTCTGTCATCGCAAAATGTTCTCTCGACCTGTGTGAACCTACATTCTAAACTTTCATTCATAAGCTAGGTTGCTACCTCATGATGGGTATAGGGACACTTAGAGTATCATGTAGTAGCCTAAACCTATTGCTGTTACATTGAACAGGGTGAGTGAAATATGAATGACAGTCGTCCAATATGCTGTAATAGAATTAAGGCCATGCTCATGAAAAAACAAATCGCCCTGCCTCATCTTAAACGGCACTAACCTCCACTGTTTGGGTGGTGGACCACTCTTGGTACACATGGGAAACTGTTGAGCTGAAAAACCCAGCAGCGTTGCGGTTCTTGACACAAACCGGTGCGCCTGGCACCCACTACCATACCCCGTGCAAAGTAACTTAAATATTTTGTCTTCCCCATTAACTCTCCAAATGGCACACATGCACAATCCATGTCTCATGTCTCAAGGCTTAAAAATCCTTGTTTAACCTGTCTCCCCCCTTCATCTACACGGATTGAAGTGGATTTAACTAGTGACATCAGTAAAGGATCATAGCTTTAGCCTGGATTCACCTAGTCTTTCTAAGTCATGGAAGGAGCAGCTGTTCTTAATGTTTTGTCTACCCAGTGTAAAGCACTACAGATAATCAAGTGCTATTTGCATGTGATGCATTTGTTCTGTTGTTTACAGGATGATTTGTATCTTATAGAGCGTGGCTTTAAGGGAAGAGTATGGTCACATCTAGACAAAAACGATTGTGAAAAATGAACAGAGAAAATGTGTATTAACACACTACCTATTCATAGAAGTATTTATTCATAATCTACATATTCATATTACGCTTCTACGTCTGTGTACAGGAAAGTAGTAGTTGTATGACGAAAGAGAAAATATATCAGCTTATTGTTAAATAATTATGACGTTCTTTCCAATACAAAAAGTGTAGTAACTATTGTTTCCAAACTGCGTTACCCACTCCAGCCAGCAGATGGCGACGAGCGTCTTTCAGGTGATGCTTCTTTCGTGACGTATAATGGACTGGACGGACGCTTCTTCAGGAACAACAAGGCGCCAACTCTTTCAACCACGTCGGTAGCTTGCTAGCCAACATAAAACTGAAAGATTAACGTTTTAGACCATGCTAATGTACATTATCTAATCTCAGTGTTTTAAACGATTTTCGGTTAACGTATCAACTGGTTCAATTTGCAAACGTGTTAAAGATTGATACTGAGCCTAGCACTAGGCTAGACGCTAATGCTAGCTAGCTAGCTAACATCCCTGACCATGAGCTCACTAAACTACTCCTCCCTTACTAATGAAGAGGGAGTCTGCTGTATGGAGAAAGAATCTTTCAGAATAAAAAAGGAGGAAGAGGAGGCTGTTATAGTGAAAGAAGAGAAAGAACCGTTTAGAGAGGAAGATGATGCTTTCTCAATAAAGGTGAAGGAGGAAGACGTTTTGGGAGTGAAAGAGGAAGAGACAGAATATCAGATTAACACCAGTGAGTACTGTCTTTAACAGGGACACAAACTATGCCGTTGTTGAACTAATGTGTGGTTTTAAAGGGGCATTCTACTGAAGTTCTACACTTGAATATGTTGTTCAGTACTATATAAATTGTTAAACGGTCAATCTGCCATTGGTTCATATATTTTAGGGACTTTTCAATTAGATGTATTGAATTTTCCATGTGGCCTATATTTAAGTTCCCCTCATCTAATATAACAGGTTGTTAAAATTCTATATTGGTGCATATTTTCTACTTAAAATAACAAAGGCCACCCATTTTGTGGAACGACCCTTTTACATCTGCATCACAAACAATATTTTAGGAAATCATGATGAAAGTGGCCATTTTAGACATATGCATGCCTCTTGTAAGACTCTATGATTGCAATAGATGGTCATAAGTTTACCATCTGTTTGATGTTCTCATTCACACAGGAGAGACACATGACTATCGTGGATCCTCTGGGGAGCCTCAACAACATCCTGATGCTGACGAGGAAGAGAAGAGTCTCTCCAGATCAGAACACCAGATGGTACAGCTTGGTCTGGTCTAGCATACAGCTTGGTCTGGTCTAGCATACAGCTTTCTCTATTGGGGTCTGGGCTGGGTTTCTGTAGAGCACTTCATGACAACAGTGACATCAGCATCCATAATGATGTGCGTCTGTGTCCCCTCTTTATGGTTACCAGGACAACGCTAGCCCTTCCACCCTCTCGGAGTCCCCGTGTCATGCCTCTCCTGTTAGCACCTTGCTGCTGGTGGACTGCAGGAAAACAATGGGGCTGAGTGGAACTGTGGGAGGAGGAGAAGAGAGGAAAGGATCAGATTTGACTCAAAGTAAGTGCTGTAGTTTAGTTTGAACAAATACAATAGATATATTCATTGGTATCTGTTACCACGACAACCAGCAGAGTTCTGTTAGTTGACAGGAAGATAGACTGGTGGATATGGATGTTATGAATATCATAACACTGAACAAGGATTCTGCCAATGAAAAGAGAGAAATCAGTAGACCATATAAAACCTTGATGAAAGTCAGCTTTAGAGAGGAACCAATAGACCATATAAAACCTTGATTAAAGTCAGCTTTGGAGAGAAAGTTTCAAGATGATCCAATGTAAGGTGCTTGTTTTACAAAAACTTTTTCTCAAAACATTATGGATGTTACATTGCCTGTCCCACTCAACCCCCCTATCTTTACTAGACTGTAGAACAAGCAAACTAAACTCAAGACACTGTTAATTAATAAACTAATACTGGAGGAAAGCTGTGATCAGGCTGCCTACTCAAGAGAAAGCTTCGAACTGTAACCAGTGGCTGCAACCTGGTTCAGGTTATCAATCAACCTACCAGGGTAGTTACAAACAGTACAGAAATTGAATCAACATATTTTGATCATATCTTTACTATTGCTGCAGAAATGTGTTTGAAAGCAGTATCCAAATTCATCGGCTGTTGTGATCACAATATAGTAGTCATATCTAGGACAACCAAAGTTCCAAAAGGCTGGGCCTAATGTTCTATATAAGAGGTCATACAATTGTTTGTGGTGATTCCTATGTTGTTGATGTTATTAGGTTGTTTATTTTCACAGTAATTAACTCACGGACACTAGAGAAGCTTTAACCAAGTTTAATTATTCCCAAAGGTTCTGTACATCTGTAATTCAGACAACCCAACATTTGTTCCATCCAGATATATATCCCACTTAAGACACTCCTCCTTCTCTCCAATCCTTACATCTTATGGTTCCACAGGAAGAGAGTTAAGAGGGTAACAGGATACCAGACCTTTATCTCCCTGATGAGAATCTGTCCTGACCTCAACCTCTCCTTCATCTAATCCACAGATGTTCGTCTGCCTCCCCTGTTTCACACTTTGCTCTCCTCTCGTCCACCCAACACATTCCAAAGCCACCTGTCTTTCTTCAGAGAACCATTAACTTCTGACATAACAGCCAGTCTCTTTCACTTCCTATCACTTCTTTAATGTCTCCATGTTCAAAGTTTGGCCGATTCCAACAATGAAAACAATATTTGTTGGTCCGTGGTGTGTAATGACGAGCAACCAGACGCTGCCCTTGACACGTTTATGAAATTGCTTATCCCAGTTACTAATAAGCAAGCACCCATTAAGAAAATGACTAAAAACTGTTAAATCCACGTGGATTGATGAGGAATTTAAAAATGGTATGATGAAGAGGGAGGCAAAAGAGATGGCATATAGGTCTGGCTGAATAACTGATTGGCAAACCTATTGCAAATTGAGAAATCATGTGACTAAACTGAATAAAAAGAAGAAACTACACTATGAAACAAGCTTTGGAACACCTTCAATTGAATTTTGGGTCAAAAAATCAACAATGGCATGGTGTCTGACAACGTGGATGGAAAATGATTGAGGATAATAGCGGCCGATATTGCCAGTTCTATTCGCATTATCTTCAATTTAAGCCCACTAGAAAGTGTGTTCCCTAGTGAGACAGCATAGGATAACACAGCATTATCGGCATAATTCATCGTTCAGCTTTGTCTCCTAAAACATGTTATTTTCTCAAACTCAGAACCATAAACCAATCCTCCAGGCATATATCAAATCCATCCTATCTTGACAAGATCACAGAGACACACTGACTGGCACACAGACATTGTGGAGCCAAGAGATACACGCTTGACCTCTCCCCTCTCTCCGGCCCAAACAACTTAGTCTTGACATAGAACAGATACTGCAACCCCGCCACAGTATTATACAAAAATAACATTCTGATGAGAAGTAACTTACAAACATATGATGAATATAAAACATCTTACCTATGTTACCAACCAATTCTGATTATTCCCCAACACCTGTCTAACAGAACACAGTGTTCTTTAATGGAAGCCTGTACAACAAAATCAAGGTAGAATCAGGAATTCCCCAGGGCAGCTGTTTGGCACCTTCTTTTTTCAATCTTTACCAACAACATGCCAGTGACATTTTAAGTAAAGCCAGTGTGTCTATGTATGCGGATGACTCAACACTGTACACGTCAGCTACTACAGCGACTGAAATGACTGCAACATTTAACATAGAGCTGCAGTTAGTTTCAGAATGGGTGGCAAGGAATAAGTTAGTCCTAAATATTTCTGATTACCTTAAATTACATGGCCTACTACGCTAATTCTGTAGCGGTGGGGGGTAAATATGAAGATTTTGTTGGTGCGCCAGGCAGGTATTAACCCTAGTTATTAAAGTTAGTTATTACCTATTATAACATTGTTATTATTATTATTAAATATTATTAAATCCGAAAGGATGAGAGTAGAATAGATAGTGATGCTTCCAGACACATTCTAAACATGGTGGAGACTTAGAGGACTGTAGCATCTAATGATGAAGCATTATGGAGTCTTAAAGGAGGACTGTAGCATCATGAGGTAGTCACCGGGAATTCATTTCAATTAACATGTGTGCCTTTTTTAGAAGTTGAGTTGTGGAATTTCTTTCCTTATAACCTGTTTGGGATAGGGGGCAGTATTTTAACGTCTGGATGAAAAGCGTTCCCAAAGTTAACTACCTGCTACCTGCCCAGAAGCTAGGATATGCATATAATTGGTAGGTTTGGATAGAAAACACTCTAAAGTTTCTAAAACTGTTAAAATAATGTCTGTGTGTATATCATAACTTATTTGGCAGGTGAAACCCCGAGGACAAACCATCCAGGAGGAATTTTTTGTTGTTGAGGTGACTCTGTTTTCAAATGGTTTTGTGTGGCACTTGGTTGCAGTTCCTATTGCTTCCACTAGATGTCAACAGTCTTTAGAAATTGGTTGATGTTTTTCTTTACAGAAATGAAGAAGTTCGGCTATTCAGAACGAGGGTCCAGCCTAGTGCTCTCTAATGTTTTGATGCGCGCTCCAGGTCACGCGCTTCACGTTGTTTTTATCCGGTATTGAACACAGTTTATCCCATCTTAAATTTTCTCGATTATTTACGTTTTAAAATACCTAAAGTTGGATTAGGAAAGTTGTTTCAAATGTTTGGACAGCATTTACAGGTATCGTATTAGATATTTTGTAGTCATGCTGGGCGAGTTGAAACCAGTGTTTTTTTTTAAATCAAACGCGCCAAATAAATGGACATTTTGGAGATATAACAACGGAATTAATCGAACAAAAGGACCATTTGTGATGTTTATGGGACATTTTTATTTATTTATTTTTATTTTACCTTTATTTAACCAGGTAGGCAAGTTGAGAACAAGTTCTCATTTACAATTGCGACCTGACATATTGGAGTGCCAACAGAAGAAGCTCTTCAAAGGTAAGGCACAAATTATATCATTATTTCTGAGGTTTGTGTCGTGCCTGGCGGGTTGAAATATGATTGTCATGTGTTTGTTTGATGGGGTGCTGTCCTCAGATAATCGCATGGTTCGCTTTTGCCGTAAAGCCTTTTTGAAATCTGACACGGTGGCTAGATTAACAAGAAGTTAAGCTTTGCACTTGTGAATGCATGAAAGTTAAATATTTCTAATAAATTAAAAAATACTTTGGACTCTGCAATTTCACAGGATGTTGTCAACGTTCCGCTAGCAGGTTTTAATGTGTTTTAACCTTTTGGTACTACTCCTCCCGGATCCGGGAGAATTGTCATCAACTACACTAATTAGCATAACGCAACGGACAAAAAATCTTACTAGAAAATATTCATATTCATGAAATCACAAGTGAAATATAGTGAAACACAGCTTAGCCTTTTGTTAATCACCCTGTCATCTCAGATTTTGAAATTATGCTTTACAGCCAAAGCAAGACAAGCATTTGTGTAAGTTTATCGATAGCCTAGCATAGTATAATGTCCAGCTAGCAGCAGGGAGCTTGGTCACGAAAATCAGAAAAGCAATCAAATTCAATCGTTTACCTTTGATGAGCTTCGGATGTTTTCACCCACGAGACTCCCAGTGAGACAGCAAATGTTAATTTTGTTCCATAAAGATGATTTTTTATAGCCAAAATACCTCTGTTTATTCTTCACGTTTTGTTGAGAAAAAAACTCCAAATTAGATCCATAATACCGACAGAAACATGGCAAACCTTTTTTATAATCAATCCTCAAGGTGTTTTTCAAATATCTATTTGATAATATATCAACCAGGACAATTGGCTTTTCACGAGGAGCGAGAGGCACAATGGCCGCCTTTGTCTATTACGCACAAATCAATCTGAGAGCCACCACCTGACCACTGACACAATGTTGTCGTTCACGCTCATTTTTCAAAATAAAAACCTGAAACTATGTCTAGTGACTGTAGACACATTAGGGAAGCTATAGAAAAAGGAATCTGGTTGATATCCCTTTCAATGGTCAATAGGGATGCATAGGAACGCAGAGGTTTCAAAATGAGAGTCACTTCCTGATTGGATTTTTCTCAGGCTTTCGCCTCCAATATCAGTTCTGTTATATTCACAGACAATATTTTTACAGTGTTGGAAACGTTTGTGTTTTCTATCCTAAGCTGTCAATTATATGCATATTCTAGCACCTGGTCCTGAGAAATAGCCCGTTTGAACGTTATTTTTCCAAAAATGAAAATAGTGCCCCCTAGTTTCAAGAGTTAATGTGCTATAACAGGTTTTAATGTATTTGAGCCAATCAGTTGTGTTGTGACATGGTAGGGGGGTATACAGAAGATTGCCCTATTGGGTAAAAGACGAAGTCCATATTATGTCAAGAACAGCTCAAATAAGCAAAGAGAAGCAACAGTCCATCATTACTTTAAGGACCACCACACGAATGGAAGACCCAGAGTTACTTCTGATGCATAAGTTCATTAGAGTTACCAGACTTAGAAATTGCAGCCCAAATAAATGCTTCACAAAGTTCAAGCAACAGACGCATCTCAACATCATCGGTTCAGAGGAGACTGCGTGAAGCAGGCCTTCATGGTCGAATTGCTGCAAGGAAACCACTACTAAAGGACACCGATAAGAAGAAGAGACTTACTTGGGCGAAGAAACATGAGCAATGGACATTAGTGGTGGATATCTGTCTGATGAGTCCAAATTTGAGTATTTGGTTCCGAGCGTCATGTCTTTTTGAGACGAGGAGTAGATGAACAGATTATCTCCGCATGTGTGGTTCCCACCGTGAAGCATGGAGGAGGAGATGTGATGGTGTGCGGGTGCTTTGCTATTGACAATGTCAGTGATTTAATTATTCAAGTCACACTTAACCAGCATGACTACCACAGCATTCTGCAGCTATATGCCATCCCATCTGGTTTGGGATTAGTCCCACTGTCATTTGTTTTTCAACAGGACAATGACCCAACACACCTCCAGGTTGTGTAAGAGCTATTTGACCAAGATGGAGTGCTGCATCAGATGACCTGGCCTCGACCTCACCCAAATCGAGATGGTTTGGGATTAGTTGGATCGCAGAGTGAAGGAAAAGCAGCTTACAAGTTCTCAGCATATATGGGAACTCCTACAAGACTGTTGGAAAAGGATTCCAGGTGAAGCTGGTTGAGAGAAAGCAAGGGTGGCAACTTTTGAAGAATAAAATATATACTTTATTCTAACACTTGTGGTTACTACATGATTCCATGTGTTTTTTAATAATTTTGACGTCTTCTCCATTATTTTACTATGTAGAAAATAGTAAAAATGAAGAAAACCCCTTGAATGAGTAGGTGAGTCCAACCTTTTGACTGGTACTGTACATTCAATTCCGTAACAGCTCCAGTGGACATTCCTGCAGTCAGCATGCCAATTGCCCGCTCCCTCAGAGATCTGTGGCATTGTTGTGTGACCAAACGGCACATTTTCGAGTAGCCTTTTATTACCCCCAGCACAGGGTGCACCTGTGAAACAATCACGCTGTTCAATCAGCTTCTTGATATGCCACACCTGTCAGGTGGATGGATTATCTTGGCAAAGAATAAATGTTGACTAACAGGGATGTAAAAAATTCTGCAATCTTTTTTTTCAGCTCATGAAACATCCAACACTTTACATGTTGCGTTTATATTTTTGTTTATTGTAGTTACTATCAGTTTTAGGAACATTTACCCAAATATTTCACCTTATTTTTTACTTTACCCAAAATATGACCTCAGCGATAATCAAAATGTTGAAAATCTGTGAATGTCTAAATAAGAAATTGGTCCAATTAAACAGCAATGTGTCGAACCCTTTCAACAACGGGGAGATGTTACTGATGTGCTTTGTATCTGCGACGTAAAAACAAGTTTGACTTCCACACAAAATGACTTCTTTAGTTATTTTATGTTTAAGGAAGTGTGTAGGTCACATTATGTATCATACAGCTATGAATGTTATATATTTAGAACCACCTGTTCAATTGGAATCCAGTGACGTCTGTGTCTTCAGTGTCCTAGAACTGTCTAGGTTTTTGTGTTCTGACTTGTAAAACAGGATGAATAAAATAAGTAATGCAAACATATCAGTAATTACCAGGAAGCTCTACATTTGTTTTAAAATCACACTAAGATTGTTAAAACTGGCCTCAGGTTATTGAGAGATCTGATTTAGGATGCAAGGTTGTTTTATCATGTGGTTTCATTCGGGTCTCTATTTAAAAATAACACTGTCTTTGGCAGGAGAAAGACCAGACTCAGAGGAACCAGAGCCAGGGACGTCCAAACCAGCAAGACGACACCAGTGCTCCCACTGTGGAAAGAGTTGTAACCAGAAAGCACAACTGAAAGCTCATGAGAGAATACACACAGGAGAGAAGCCTTACCACTGCTCCCAATGTGGAAAGTGTTTCAACCAGAGAGGAGACCTGAAACAACATGAGAGAATACACACAGGAGAGAAGCCTTTTCACTGCTCCCAGTGTGGAAAGTGTTTCAACCATTCAGGGAAGCTGAAACGGCATGAGAGAATACACACAGGAGAGAAGCCTTACCACTGCTCCCAATGTGGAAATTGTTTCGCCAGTTCGGGGGTGTTGAAACAACACGAGAGAATACACACAGGAGAGAAGCCTTACCACTGCTCCCAATGTGGAAAGTGTTACGCCCGGTCGGGGATGCTGAAAGAACATGAGAGAATACACACAGGAGAGAAGCCTTACCACTGCTCCCAATGTGGAAAGTGTTTCAACTATTTGGGGATGCTGAAAGAACATGAGAGAATACACACAGGAGAGAAGCCTTACCACTGCTCCCAATGTGGAAAGTGTTTCAACCATTCAGGCAAGCTGAAACGGCATGAGAGAATACACACAGGAGAGAAGCCTTACCACTGCTCCCAATGTGGAAAGTGTTTCATCAGTTCGGAGGTGCTGAAACGGCATGAGAGAATACACACAGGAGAGAAGCCTTACCACTGCTCCCAATGTGGAAAGTGTTTCAACCATTCGGGGATGCTGAAGGAACATGAGAGAATACACACAGGAGAGAAGCCGTACCACTGCTCCCAATGTGGAAAGTGTTTCACCCTGAGAGGACACCTGAAACAACACGAGAAAATACACACAGGAGAGAAGCCTTACCACTGCTCCCAATGTGGAAAGTGTTTCGTCCGTTTGGGGGACCTGAAACTACATGAGAGAATACACACAGGAGAAAAGCCTTACCACTGCTCCCAATGTGGAAAGTGTTTCACCCGGTCGGGGATGCTGAAACGACATGAGAGAATACACACAGGAGAGAAGCCTTACCACTGCTCCCAATGTGGAAAGTGTTTCACCCGGTCGGGGATGCTGAAACAACATGAGAGAATACACACAGGAGAGAAGCCTTACCACTCCTCCCAGGGTGCAAACCATTTGCCCATTTAGGAAGCCTGAAAGAACACATTAGACTGCACACAGAGGAGAAGGGTTATAAAAGCTCAGACTGTGGGAAAACACATTACTCATAAGTCACTTAAACGTCATTAGAGATTCCACACAGGAGAGAGAAATTACTTCTCTTAGCGTGTATGTTGATATTTCACATCACATTGACTTAAAATTCATCAGAGAACATACACAGTGCTCCCGTTGTCTTATATTGTTGACTGACATTGTTTATCTGTCTTTACCAGATTAAATTAAATGGTACAGGGTATACTCAAACATATATTTGTTTGTTTTTATTAGAAAACATGAAGTGAATATGGAGTCTGTCAGTTTGAATATAAAGAAGATCAGGTTCCTTCTTTTAAACTCTTTGTGTGTGTTTATCTGGGTGTGTCATTCCTCCAGCACTACAGATAATCAAGTGATATTTGGATGTGATGCATTTGTTCCATTGTTGACATTTGCATTGTTGGCCCACTGATGATTTAATGAAATGAAAATGTTCAGACTCTGTAATGGAAAATGTTAATTGTTTGTGTGTCCACATAACTGAGTATGTGACTAACCTTGTGAAACTGTCCTATTATAAGCTCCTGTTTTTGGGACTATCATCCTGTGTTGCAAACCAATTTGCACCTGTGTCCTTGTATGAATAAAGTCCCGCCCAGGAACAGGAAACTATAAAGATATTTGCTAATCACTCAATGCTTCAGGAATTCAGACTGTCTACACTGCGCTGTGTAACTCTGTTATTCTCTCTGAGCTCAGAAATAAAGAATCTTGGTTTGACTTGGACTCCAGCAGATCCTTAGTTTATAATATCCACCACAACTCGCCCATGGATTGCTGTTTATTATTGTCTCAATGAAGAGTTCCTCTTTCCACTTTCCTGGGGGCATTTACAAGCCTCCCACTGGTTGAATAAACGTTGTTACCCAAATTATGAGATTATTATTTTATTTGTCAAATGGCAACCAAGCATCGATCATCATGTCACCAGAATAAGAACCTCAAAATGTATTGGAAAGGAGCATCAAGCTCATCACATGTAGTTTCACCACCCTGTGAAGTTCATAACTTATTTCATCTGTAGCCTAATAAACTACATAGGTTCCCAAGTCATAGTGGGAGGACCTGACAACATATCATCATGTGACTCCAAGTTAACTAAGATATGATGGTTATTATATAAATAATAACAAGTAGTTCTATCTGATGTCATAATTCACCCCTCTGATAATCAAGTGATATTTGGAATGTCTGAGTAGTTCTGAGTAGTTCTATATGATGTCATAATTCACCCCTCTGATAATCAAGTGATATTTGGAATGTCTGAGTAGTTCTATATGATGTCATAATACACCCCTCTGATAGTGATACATTTGTTCCATTGTTTCCATGTCAGTTGGTTTCCCACTCTGATGATTTATATCTGACAGAGGGGCTTTAAATTAATAGTATGGTGACATCTTAGTGTGTCTTGAAATAGGATTATTAATCATAAACTCCTACAGCAACAATACACTGCAGCTTTGACATCAAGAAGAGAACGGGCTGATGGGTGGTGGTGCTACTCTATAGGTAAGGCTGTCCAATATGAATGTTCAATACTTCCACATTATAGGTTGATCAGTAGCCATTTAGTGGCTGGGATGTCCTCCACCGAGTCCACAGTCCTCTCCACCATAAACACCATCTGTTGTCTGCACAAGAACAAAAGTTAAAAGGCGTGTAGACGTTCTATAGTCACTGTTCAGCTTTAACTATGGAGTGACCCCATGAAATGGGATATCAGCCAACTCAGTGACAACCACAGAACACAACTATGTATAATTTACACAAATATATTATATTTGCATCTTAGCATCTTAGTTCTTATTGAAGGACTTTGAATGTGGTACATCACCTCCATAACCAACCTATTGTGTGTATTGAACATTCATATTGGACTGTAGCAGCTGGCTGACTGATTTTTAAAAATGTAACCTTTATTTAACTATGCAAGTCAGTTAAGAACAAACTCTTATTTGTAATGACTGTCTACCAGTAGACTAAAGGTCTCCTGCAGGGGCGGGCTGGTGTTAAAAAATACAAATATAGGACAAAACACACAACAAGAGAGACCTAAGACACCACAACACTACATAAAGAGAGACCTAAGACACCACAACACTACATAAAGAGAGACCTAAGACACCACAACACTACATAAAGAGAGACCTAAGACACCACAACACTACATAAAGAGAGACCTAAGACACCACAACACTACATAAAGAGAGACCTAAGACACCACAACACTACATAAAGAGAGACCTTTGACACCACAACACTACATAAAGAGAGACCTAAGACACCACAACACTACATAAAGAGAGACCTAAGACACCACAACACTACATAAAGAGAGACCTTTGACACCACAACACTACATAAAGAGAGACCTAAGACACCACAACACTACATAAAGAGAGACCTAAGACACCACAACACTACATAAAGAGAGACCTAAGACACCACAACACTACATAAAGAGAGACCTAAGACACCACAACACTACATAAAGAGAGACCTTTGACACCACAACACTACATAAAGAGAGACCTAAGACACCACAACTGTTGGGGGTAGTGGAGGACCAGGATTGGTTAACACTGCTCTACACTCTCCTAGATAATGTGTTACTGTTGGGGGTAGTGGAGGACCAGGATTGGTTAACACTGCTCTACACTCTCCTAGATAATGTGTTACTGTTGGGGGTAGTGGAGGACCAGGATTGGTTAACACTGCTCTACACTCTCCTAGATAATGTGTTACTGGTGTAGAGAGGAGTAGGCAGGATGCAGTTGCAGGTTTGGAACTACTGAATTTATTTCAGCACCATAGATCAGAGCGGGACGAAACCCCAATGCTGTTGTGCTCAAAATATATCTTGATTATCAAAAAGGCACAGGGCGAACTACATAAAGTACTCAGGAAATAGTAGGAGCGATTCCTCTCAGGAAGACAAGTGACATTTACAATGACCGATTAAAGACAAATGACAGAGGGAGTATCTATCTATACAGTGATAGAGTGGGGATTGGAACCAGGTGTGTGTAATGATGACGAGACAAGTTCGGAGTTGATGAGTGAAGGGTGTTTGACAGCAGTAGGTTCGGCAGCAGCTAGAAGGCCGGCAACACTGAATGCCTGAGCTGGGCAGGAGGGGGAGCCAAAGCGAAGTCTGGTGTGACATAATGAGAGAAAATCAATAGAATATTTAATATATTTAGTCAAATTCGGTTTTCTACATTTAGTTTTTCCAGGTTTCTGATTTGTCCCCGTTTTTCCGTTTTTCGCTCTCAAAATTACATTGTTAATAGAAAAACAACAAAAGGAGACCACTTTTGAAGTCTGAGAAAAATCTAAAACATTTTCATTTTTGTGTGTAGATACCCTTTAATTCAAGCGGCACCAGCAAGAGCCTTGCTTGGTTTGTAGTGTCTCTGTAGCACACATGTGATTGCAGAGTCTGCTGAACAAATCACAACTGGATTAATGCAAATAGTCATGATATCATTCTGCCAGGTAGGAACAGACTACTTTGTAGTTAACATTTAATTGACAAGGTTTTTTGGGAATCTTTTCCATCAACCAAAAGATGGTTGTCATTAGCATCATCGCTAACAGCTACACATAGTGGATCATTAGCATCATCGCTAACAGCTACACATAGTGGATCATTAGCATCATCGCTAACAGCTACACATAGTGGTAGACAAATGCACTCAGACAGGGGCATTTCCTGGCTGTTTCCTCTTCAGAAAGTTGAAGGAAAATACAAATCACTGAGGTGAATTTAACAACGACTTGCAGGCAGTGGGTTCAGAATAACTGATGAGAAAAAATGAATACAAATTATACCAGGGCACTTTAGAGACTGGAAGGGTAAAGGGGCATGTGCTCTACACAGGTAGAGACACATCTGTCCATGTTACCTTTTGCAAAGTGGGCACTGCTTCATGTGGAAACACCACCACTCACCTAAATAGCCCACATGCCGCTGAGTGAGAAGTTTTTTTAAATTGTTTTTGGGCAGAATTATGTGAGGTGTTAATATTTGTTGTTAGTGATGAGCCTTGGTCCATTTAGCTCGGAATATGCCACCCTCGTCAATCTGTCACCTAATCCTGCCTAATGGGCAGGGCATCCCTGGAGGAAAGTATTGGCTGTAAGAAGTAAGAGAACATAACATCTGGTTGTTTTTAAATGACTTCTTTTGACATTGCTTTATTTTTGTTCCGATCTGTGTTGCTCACTCCAGTCAGCAGATGACGATGTGAGTTTTTCAGGTGATGCTTCTTGCGTGACGTATAATCTAGTGGACGGAACAGGAGGCTTCTTCAACAGAGACAAAAGGCTTCCGTTTCAACCAATGCGGTGGTTTGCTAGCGAACATAGATCCGCAGCGTTTAAGCTCTTTAGTCTAATCTTGTGTATATTAATCTTAGTGTTTGGAACACAATTCTGTTTACGCATCTACTTGTTAATTTAAACGTAGTTTGCTTCTTAAATTAGCGAATGTGTTAACTTGATACTGCACAAGGCTAATCGCCCGGAGCATGAGGTCACGAAACTAGACGGAGAAAGATCTGGTGAAAGGAGAGGAAGAAGCTTTCAGAATGGAAGAGGAGGCTATCACATTGAAACAAGAGGATGATATTACAGGGAAAGAGGAAGATGGGAAAGAGGTTGTCAGAGTGGAAAATGAGAAGGTAGAATCTTTCAGAATCAAAAAGGATGAAGATCCCGTAACATTGAAGAAAGAGAATATAGTGAAAGAAGAGGAAGAACCTTTCAGAATCAAAAATGAGGAAGATGCCGTAACATTGAAGGAGGAGAATGTAGCGAAAGAAGCGGAAGAACCTTTTGGAGTAAAAGAGGAAGAGGAGGATATCTCAATAAAAGAGGAGGAAGATGTTTTAGGAGTGAAAAAGGAGGAGGAGTCAGAATATCCGATTTCCATCCGTGAGTACTGTCTTAAAAACAGGGGCACAAACGATGCCGTTGTTGAACTAATGTGGTTTTAAATGGGGGATTCTACTGAAGTTCTACACTTGAATATGTTGTTCAGTACTGCCATTGGTACATATATATTTTTTAAATTAGATGTATTTTATTCTCCATGTGGTCTATATTAAAGCTCACTTCATCTTGTATAACAGGATTCTACAATCCAATTCTGGTGCATAATTTCTACTTAAAATATCAAAGGGATGTAAAAGCCACCCACTTCATGGAACGACCCTTTTACACTTGCATCACAAACAGTATTTTTTTTTAAAGGCATAAATTTAGGCCCTTTTTAGACATATTAATGGCTCTGGTAAGACCCTATGATCGCAATAGAAGATCATAGGTTGACTGTCTGTTTGATGTTGTCATTCACACAGGAGAGAGACATGACGATCCTGGATCCTCTGGGGAGCCTCAACAACATCCTGATGCTGACGAGGCAGAGAAGAGTCTCTCCAGATCAGAACACCAGATGGTACAGCTTGGTCTGGTCTAGCATACAGCTTGGTCTGTCTGGTCTAGCATATAGCTTGGCCTGGTCTAGCATACAGCTTGCTCTATCTGGGTCTGGGCTGTGTTTCTGTAAAGCAGTTTATGACAACAGTGACATCAGCATCCATAATGATATGTGTCTGTGTCCCCTCTTTGTGGTTACCAGGACAACGCTAGCCCTTCCTCCCTCCCGGAGTCCCTGTGTCGTGCCTCTCCTGGTAGCTCCTTAATGCTGGGTATGAAGAGGTTGTCTGTGCTGCTGGTGGACTGCAGGAAAACAACGGGGCTGAGTGGAACTGTGAGAGGACGACAAGAGAAGAAAGGATCAGATTTGACACATCAAAGTAAGTGCTGTAATTTAGTTTGAACAAATACAATAGATCTGCCCACTGGAATCTGTTACCAGGACAACCAGCAGAGTTATGTTAGTTGACAGGAAGATAGACTGGTATCTGTTACCCGGACAACCAGCAGAGTTCTGTTTGTTTACAGGAAGATAGACTGGTATCTGTTACCTGGACAACCAGCAGAGTTCTGTTTGTTGACAGGAAGATAGACTTGTATATTTCCACCACAGTAGACAGTTCTGTTAGTTGACATGTAAAACCTTGATGTAAGTTGTTTTAGAGAGAAACCAATAGACCATATACAACCTTGATGAAAGTTAGCTTTAGAGAGAAACCAATATACCATATACAACCTTGATGAAAGTTAGCTTTAGAGAGAAACCAATAGACCATATACAACCTTGATGAAAGTTAGCTTTAGAGAGAAACCAATAGACCATATAAAACCTTGATGAAAGTTCGCTTTAGAGAGAAAGTTTCAAGATGATCTGATGTAAGGTGCATGTTTTACAAAACCCTTTTCCTAAAAACATTCTGGATGTTACATTGCCTGTCCCAGTCAACCCCCCTGTCTTTACTAGACTGTAGAACAGGAACTTGTCGGCCCTGCATTAAGGATCAAATTGTGATAAATAGAAATGTTTACCAGTTCCATTTAAGGACCAAACAACTGACAGCTGTGCCAAATAAATGTCAAAATAGTTGGCAAGAGATTTTCATTGTACTGATTCCATGACACATGGTTTATGAATCGACACACAAAATGACGGCGGATTCAAAGCTTCAATTATTATACAAAATTCTTGCAACCAATATAATGTTATATATGGGGATACAATCTTCCCAGCTCTGCAGATTTTGCTGCGAGAAGGCAGTCATTAGATAATTTATTTTGGTACTGTCCATATGTAGCTCGTTTTTGGTCACAGGTCCAGGAATGGCTGAAGAATTGCAACATTTACCCAGAACTAACGCTGCAGATGGCAATACTGGGTGATTTGAAAAGTCCTATTCAATCAATAATATTATAATTATTTTAACAAAAATGTTTATCTTTCATTTACAATCTGTAGAAACTATGAGAATCGAAAAGTTTAGTACTTTTGTGAAGCATCACAGCACAGTTAAAATATATATATATGGCAAATATAAATCCCATATGGATGTTAAGAGACAGATGGGAGGGGTTGAATGGAGCTGAAGGGTGGGACTGGATGGTGTTTAGAGACAGATGGGAGGGGTTGAATGGAGCTGAAGGGACTGGATGGTGTTTAGAGATGGGAGGGGTTGAATGGAGCTGAAGGGACTGGATGGTGTTAAGAGACAGATGGGAGGGGTTGAATGGAGCTGAAGGGACTGGATGGTGTTAAGAGATGGGAGGGGTTGAATGGAGCTGAAGGGTGGGACTGGATGGTGTTAAGAGATGGGAGGGGTTGAATGGAGCTTAAGGGACTGGATGGTGTTAAGAGACAGATGGGAGGGGTTGAATGGAGCTGAAGGGACTGGATGGTGTTAGGAGATGGGAGGGGTTGAATGGAGCTGAAGGGTGAGACTGGATGGTGTTTAGAGACAGATGGGAGGGGTTGAATGGAGCTGAAGGGACTGGATGGTGTTAAGAGATGGGAGGGGTTGAATGGAGCTGAAGGGTGGGACTGGATGGTGTTAAGAGATGGGAGGGGTTGAATGGAGCTGAAGGGACTGGATGGTGTTTAGAGACAGATGGGAGGGGTTGAATGGAGCTGAAGGGACTGGATGGTGTTAAGAGATGGGAGGGGTTGAATGGAGCTGAAGGGACTGGATGGTGTTTAGAGACAGATGGGAGGGGTTGAACTACAGAGATACAGTAACTAATAGTACAGGTAGATGCTATAAAACTACAGAGATACATGAACTAATAGTACAGGTAGACAGCTATAAAAACTACAGAGATACATGAACTAATAGTACAGGTAGATGCTATAAAAACTACAGAGATACAGTAACTAATAGTACAGATAGACAGCTATAAAAACTACAGAGATACATGAACTAATAGTACAGGTAGACAGCTATAAAAACTACAGAGATACATGAACTAATAGTACAGGTAGATGCTATAAAAACTACAGAGATACAGTAACTAATAGTACAGGTAGATGCTATAAAAACTACAGAGATACAGTAACTAATAGTACAGATAGACAGCTATAAAAACTACAGAGATACATGAACTAATAGTACAGGTAGACAGCTATAAAAACTACAGAGATACAGTAACTAATAGTACAGGTAGACAGCTATAAAAACTACAGAGATACATGAACTAATAGTACAGGTAGATGCTATAAAAACTACAGAGATACATGAACTAATAGTACAGGTAGACAGCTATAAAAACTACAGAGATACATGAACTAATAGTACAGGTAGATGCTATATAAACTACAGAGATACATGAACTAATAGTACAGGTAGATGCTATAAAAACTACAGAGATACAGTAACTAATAGTACAGGTAGACAGCTATAAAAACTACAGAGATACAGTAACTAATAGTACAGGTAGATGCTATAAAAACTACAGAGATACATGAACTAATAGTACAGGTAGACAGCTATAAAAACTACAGAGATACAGTAACTAATAGTACAGGTAGACAGCTATAAAAACTACAGAGATACATGAACTAATAGTACAGGTAGATGCTATAAAAACTACAGAGATACATGAACTAATAGTACAGGTAGATGCTATAAAAACTACAGAGATACATTAACTAATAGTACAGGTAGATGCTATAAAAACTACAGAGATACAGTAACTAATAGTACAGATAGACAGCTATAAAAACTATAGAGATACAGTAACTAATAGTACAGGTAGATGCTATAAAAACTACAGAGATACATGAACTAATAGTACAGGTAGACAGCTATAAAAACTACAGAGATACAGTAACTAATAGTACAGGTAGATGCTATATAAACTACAGAGATACAGTAACTAATAGTACAGGTAGATGCTATATAAACTACAGAGATACAGTAACTAATAGTACAGGTAGACAGCTATAAAAACTACAGAGATACAGTAACTAATAGTACAGGTAGATGCTATATAAACTACAGAGATACATGAACTAATAGTACAGGTAGACAGCTATAAAAACTACAGAGATACATGAACTAATAGTACAGGTAGATGCGATAAAACTACAGAGATACAGTAACTAATAGTACAGATAGACAGCTATAAAAACTACAGAGATACAGTAACTAATAGTACAGGTAGATGCTATAAAAACTACAGAGATACAGTAACTAATAGTACAGGTAGATGCTATAAAAACTACAGAGATACATTAACTAATAGTACAGATAGACAGCTATAAAAACTACAGAGATACATGAACTAATAGTACAGGTAGACAGCTATAAAAACTACAGAGATACAGTAACTAATAGTACAGGTAGATGCTATATAAACTACAGAGATACATGAACTAATAGTACAGGTAGACAGCTATAAAAACTACAGAGATACATGAACTAATAGTACAGGTAGATGCGATAAAACTACAGAGATACAGTAACTAATAGTACAGATAGACAGCTATAAAAACTACAGAGATACAGTAACTAATAGTACAGGTAGATGCTATAAAAACTACAGAGATACAGTAACTAATAGTACAGGTAGATGCTATAAAAACTACAGAGATACATTAACTAATAGTACAGATAGACAGCTATAAAAACTACAGAGATACATGAACTAATAGTACAGGTAGACAGCTATAAAAACTACAGAGATACAGTAACTAATAGTACAGGTAGACAGCTATAAAAACTACAGAGATACAGTAACTAATAGTACAGGTAGACAGCTATAAAAACTACAGAGATACATGAACTAATAGTACAGGTAGATGCTATAAAAACTACAGAGATACATTAACTAATAGTACAGGTAGATGCTATAAAAACTACAGAGATACAGTAACTAATAGTACAGGTAGATGCTATAAAAACTACAGAGATACAGTAACTAATAGTACAGGTAGACAGCTATAAAAACTACAGAGATACAGTAACTAATAGTACAGGTAGATGCTATAAAAACTACAGAGATACAGTAACTAATAGTACAGGTAGACAGCTATAAAAACTACAGAGATACATGAACTAATAGTACAGGTAGACAGCTATAAAAACTACAGAGATACATGAACTAATAGTACAGATAGATGCTATAAAAACTACAGAGATACAAAATGAGAGGGAAAAGAACTAGAGGAACTTATTCCAGAACTAATGTAAAATATTACAAAAATGAAAGCCAACTGGGTGGAATATGGGTGAATATGGGTGAAAATGCACCGACTTCTTCCTTAATCTGAACCTAAAATAACCTGCGAAACTCTTTACTAAAAGTCTTAGTCATTTATGATTCTCCAAATTATATTTTAAAAGACGACGCTAAATATTTCAAGCAAATGTTCTCTAATCTGTCTCACCCTCTGAATGATGAGGAATCCTTTCAACAAAAAAGAAGAACCGTGCGAAGGCCAAATTACAGAGGAATACCTTTTTGAGGCTATTAACCTGTTGCGTCGACCAAACCCGGATCCGGGATTCTATTTACAGACCTAAGCTCATTACCATAACGCAACGTTAACTATTCATGAAAATCGCAAATGAAATGAAATAAATATGCCATCTCTCAAGCTTAGCCTTTTGTAAACAACACTGTCATCTCAGATTTTCAAAATATGCTTCTCAACCATAGGAAAACAATCATTTGTGTAAAAGTGGCTAGCTAGCGTAGCATTTAGCGTTAGCATTAGCATCCAGCACGCAAGATTTCAACAAAAACATAAAAGCCTTCAAATAAAATAATTTACCTTTGAAGAACTTCGGATGTTTTCAATGAGGAGACTCTGTTAGATAGCAGATGCTCAGTTTTTCCAAAAAAGATTCTTTGTGTATTAGAAATAGCTCCGTTTTGTACATCACATTTGGCTACCAAAAAAAAAACGAAAATTCAGTCCTCAAAACGCGAACTTTTTTCCAAATTAACTCCATAATATCGACTGAAAACATGGCAAACGTTGTTTAGAATCAATCCTCAAGGTGTTTTTCACATATCTCTTCAATGATATATCGTTCGTGGAAGCATGGTTTCTCCCCTCAATCAAATGGAAAAGTACAAGCAGCTGGCGTTTGCGCACCGAATTCCATGCAGGACACCAGGCGGACACTTGGAAAATGTAGTCTCTTATGGTCAATCTTCCAATGATATGCCTACAAATACGTCACAATGCTGCAAACACCTTGGGGAAACGACAGAAAGTGTAGGCTCATTCCTTGCGCAATCACAGCCATATAAGGAGACAATGGAAAACAGAGCTTCAGAGATTCTGCTCATTTCCTGGTTGACGCATCATCTTGGTTTCGCCTGTAGAATGAGTTCTGGGGCACTTACAGACAATATCTTTTCTGATTCTGAAACTTCAGAGTGTTTTCTTTCAAAAACTGTCAAGAATATGCATAGTCGAGCATCTTTTCGTGACAAAATATTGCGCTTAAAACGGGAACGTTTTTTATCCAAAAATGAAATAGTGCCCCTAGAGATCCAACAGGTTAAATCCTTTCAGTCTGGAAAAACCACAGGGCTTGATGGCATACCGGTAGATGTATATCAAGCCTTTTTTGATTTACTGAAAGCTCCATTATTAGTTTGTTTTAACTACACCTATAGAAATTGTAGTCTGTCAGGTACTCAGCTGGAAGGTCTGATTTCACTATTATTAAAACAAGACCCACATGGCAAATATAAAGATCCAATCTATCTAAAAAAAAAATGAAGGCCCCTTAAACTTCAACGTTGTGATGCAAAAAATACTAGCGAAATGCATAGTACTCAGAATTTAAAAGGTTTTACCAGGTATTGTTCATCCTGATCAGACAGGTTTTTTACATGGACGATACATTGGAGATAAACTACTAGAAATAATAGAAAACATGAAACATTGAAGAAGCCAGGCCTGGTATTTTTTGCAAATTTTGAAATTGCCTTTGATAAAGTAAGACTGGATTGTATTTATAAATGCCAGGATTTTTGGGGGAGGGGATCATTCTCTTATAAAATGGGTAAAAAATAATGTTTCGCAACCCCAGGTGTAAATGAGTAAATAGCTGCTACTTCTCAGAGTTTTGAATTGTCAAGAGGAGGTAAACAAGGGTGTCCGCTGTCACCATATCCATTCGTTATGGCCATCGAATTGCTCGCTATTAAAATCAGATCCAATAACACCATTAGAGGATTAGAAATCCAAGGCTTAATAACAAAGATGTTTTCCGATGAATCAAATCAAATCACAAATCACATTTTATTTGTCACATACACATGGTTAGCAGATGTTAATGCGAGTGTAGCGAAATGCTTGTGCTTCTAGTTCCGACAATGCAGTAATAACCAACAAGTAATCTAACAATTCCAAAACTACTGTCTTGTACACAGTGTAAGGGGATAAAGAATATGTACATAAGGATATATGAATGAGTGATGATACAGTAGATGGTATCGAGTACAGTATATACATATGAGATGAGTATGTAAACAAAGTGGCATAGTTAAAGTGGCTAGTGATACATGTATTACATAAGGATACAGTCGATGATACAGTATATACGTATGCATATGGGATGAATAATGTAGGGTAAGTAACATTATATAAGGTAGCATTGTTTAAAGTGGCTAGTGATATATTTACATCATTTCCCATCAATTCCCATTATTAAAGTGGCTGGAGTTGAGTCAGTGTCAGTGTGTTGGCAGCAGCCACTCAATGTTAGTGGTGGCTGTTTAACAGTCTGATGGCCTTGAGATAGAAGCTGTTTTTCAGACTCAATTTTATGTTAAGTCTGCAAGCTAGATCCCTGAAATGTCTCATTGAAGATCTCGATAACTTTTATGGGCTCTCTGGACTTAACCTTTTAGGGATAGTGGGCAGCATTTTCACATTGGATGAATTGCGTGCCCATAGTGAACTGCCTCCTACTCTGTCCCAGATGCTAATATATGCATATTATTATTACTATTGGATAGAAAACACTCTGAAGTTTCTAAAACTGTTTGAATTATTAGTATAACATAACTCACAGGGCAGGCAAACTTCCAAACAGGAAGTGGAAATTCTGGGGCTGGTTGATTTTCAACTCATCGCCTATTCAAATAAGATATGGATCTGTTTGCACTACCTACGCCTTCCACTAGATGTCAACGGTCAGTAGAACGTGGAATGAAGCCTCTAGTGTGATGTGGGACCGGATGGCAGCTATTTGAGTCACTGGTCTGGCAGAATGCCAGTTCCTGGTTACGCGCAGTACTCATGATATCGTCTTGCATTCCATTACTCTGTAGACAAAAACGAATGGTTGGAATGTTATTGGATATATATGATAATAACATCCTGAAGATTGATTCTCTACTTAGTTTGACCAGTTTATTCGACCTGGAATATAACTTTTTGCCCGAGTTCGCCTGGACCAGCGACAGCTTTTGGACATGTGAACTAAACGTGCTAGCAAAAGTAGCTAATTGGACAGTAGTAATGGATATTATCGAACAAAACAACGATTCATTGTGGAACTAGGATTCCTTGCACTGCATTCTGATGAAAGATCATCAAAGGTAAGGGAATATTTATCATGTAATTTCGTATTTCTGTTGACTCCAACATGGTGGAGAAATATATTTACTTCTGAGCGCCGTCTCAGATTATTGCATGGTATGCTTTTTTCGTAACGTTTAAAAAAAAAATCTGACACAGCGGTTGCATTAAGAACCAGTGTATCTTTAATTATATGTAAAACATGTATCTTTCGTCAAAGTTTATGATGAGTACTTCTGTTATATGACGTGGCTCTCTGTAATTACTCCGGATATTTTGGAGGCATTTCTTAACATGGCGCCAATGTAAACCGAGATTTGTAGATATAAATATGCATATTATTGAACAAAACATAAATGTATTGTGTAACATCATGTCATATGAGTGTCATCTGATGAAGATTATCAAAGGTTAGGGATTAATTTTATCTCTAATTCTGCTTTTGTGACTATCTTTGGCTGGGAAAAATGGCTGTGTTTTTTGGATTTGGTGGTGATCTGACATAAATATTGTAAAAAGTACTCTTCACTGACGAGTCGCGGTTTTGTCTCACCAGGGGTGAGCTTGTTGCCACCAGCCATACTGCTCGTTCTGTGCATGATGTCCTGCAAGACAGGAATGCCACCAGTGTTCTGCCATGGCCAGCAAAGATTCCGGATCTCAATTCTATTGAGCACGTCGAGGACCTGTTTGATCGGAGGATGAGGGCTAAAGCCATTCCCCCCAGAAATGTCCTGGAACTTGCAGGTGCCTTGGTGGAAGAGTGGGGTAACATCTCACAGCAAGAACTGGCAAATCTAGTGCAGTCCATGAGGAGGAGATGCACTGCATTACTTAATGCAGCTGGTGGCCACACCAGATACTGACTGCTACTTTTGATTTTGAACCCCCCTTTGTTCAGGGACACATTATTACATTTGTGTTAGTCACATGTCTGTGAAACTTGTTTAGTTTGTCTGTTGTTGAATCTTGTGTAAATATTTGTATGAACATATGTTCAGTTTGCTGAAAATAAACGCAGTTGACAGTGAGAGGATGTTTCTTTTTTTGCTGAGTATATTTATAGTTACTATCAGTTTTAGGATCATCTACCCAAAATATTTATTCTTATTTTTTACTTTACCCAAAATGTCATGACATCAGTCATAGTCAACATTTTGAAAACCTGTGACCGTCTAAATAAGAAATTGGTAGGTCGGATTCTGTATCGTACAGCTATGGAAGTTATATATTTAGAACCACCTGCTCGAGTGGATTCCAGCGACATCTGTGTCTTGGGTGTCCGGGAATTGTTTATTTTTTGTGTTCTGACTTGTAAAACAGGATGAATAAAATAAGTAATGTAAACATAGCAGTAATTACCGGGAAGCTCTACATTTGTTTTAAAATCACACCAAGATTGTTAAAACTGGCCTCAGATTATTGAGGGATCTAATTAGGATTTACCCTTGTAGTAAGGATATTTTATCATGTGGAGGTTTAATTCAGGTCTCTATTTAAATAAACACTCTGTCTTTGACAGGAGAAAGACCAGACTCCCAGGAACCAGAGCCAGAGACGTCCAAACCAACAAGACGACACCACTGCTCGCACTGTGGAAAGGGTTTTAAACAGTTACGGGACCTGAAACAACATGAGAGAATACATACAGGAGAAAAGCCGTACCACTGTGCCCAGTGTGGAAAGAATTTTAACCACAAAGGATACCTGAAACAACATGAGAGAATACACACAGGGGAGAAGCCTTACCACTGTTCCCAGTGTGGAAAGAGCTATAACCAGAGAGGATACCTGAAAAAACATGAGAGAATTCATACAGGGAGGAGTTTTAACCAGAAAGGACACCTGATGCAACATGAGAGAATACACCCATGGGAGAAGCCATACCACTGCTCACAGTGTGCAAAGAGGTTTACAAGGTTAGGGGGCCTGAAAATACATGAGACAATGCATACGGGAGAAAAGCCGTACCACTGCTCCCAGTGTGGAAAGGGTTGTAACCACTTAAGTGGCCTGAAAAGACATGAGAGAATACACACAGGGGAGAAGCCTTACCACTGCTCCCAGTGTGGAAAAAGTTTTGCCCAGTTATGTAACCTGAAAACACACGAGAGAATACACACAGGGGTGAAGCCTTACCACTGCTCCCAGTGTGACAAGAGTTTTAAGGAGTTAGGTAACCTGAGAAGACATGAGATAAACCACACAGGAGGTAAGGATGTAGACGGTTGAACAGTAGGACATAGGACAGATGTAGGCCTCTGAACACAAGGACGTAGGACAGGAGAATGCCCAATAAATGGTGGGGCAGTAGGATAGTAGTCCTTCTTTCGTTCTTAATGCGTTTGAGCCAATCGGTTGTAATGTGACAAGGTAAGGGTGGTATACAGAAGATAGCCCTATTTGTTAAAAATATGAATTTAATATTAGGGCAAGAACAGCTCAAATAAGCAAAGAGAAACAACAGTCCATCATTACTTTAAGACATGAAGTAAGTCGATCCGTTTCTTCATGTGCAAAACCATCAAGCGCTCTGATGACCGCCAAAGGAAAGGAAGACCCAGAGTTACTTCTGCTGCAGAGGATAAGTTCATTAGAGTTACCAGCCTCAGAAATTGCAGCCCAAATAAATGTTTCACAGAGTTCAAGTAAGAGACACATCTAAAAATCAGCTGTTCAGAGGAGACTGCGTGAATCAGTCCTTCATGGTCGAATTGCTGCAAAGAAACCACTTCTAAAGGGTCACCACTAAGAATAAGAGACTTGCTTGGGCCAGGAAACACGAGCAATGGACATTAGACCGGTAGATATCTGTCCTTTGGTCTATTGAGTCCAAATTTGAGATTTTTGGTTCCAACTGCCATGACTTTATGAGATGCAGAGTAGGTTCATCTCCACGTGTGGTTCCCACCGTGAAGCATGGAGGAGGAGGTGTGATGGTGCTTTGCTGTTGACACTGTCAGTGATTTTATTTCAAGTTAATGGCACACTTAACCAGCATGGCTACCACAGCATTCTGCAGCGATATCCATCTGTTTTGGGCTTAGTGGGACTGTTATGGATACCATTATCCTGTGTGTGTGTGTATCCTGTGTGTGTTTCTTTTCTCTCTGTCTCCCCTCACAGGTGAACATCATCACTCCCCAATCAGTCAACAATCAATCATCAATCAGACACACCTCCTCCTGTTTCCTACCCTATCACAGTTCCTTCCCCATGGTTTAAAAACCCCATCATTTGTTTGCTCAGGAGCTCAATCTCTTTGTAATGCCATGTTGGTAGATCTCTGTTCTATATAGATTTCTAGCTCAATCTCTTTGTAAATCTCATGTTGGTAGATCTCTGTTCTTTGTAGATTTCAGGCTCTCAATCTCTTTGTAAATGCCATGTTTGTAGATCTCTGTGTTTCACTCGCTCTCTGTGTATTAATTAACCTCTCTTTTGTTTGAGCACCTCCATAGCACTTTGTCATCACCTGTGAGTATTGTTTTGGTTATGGTGTTTGTTGCTGGTGGGAAAAGGGGAAACCAAGACAAGTCGCCCATGGGCATACACTACCCGTAGGTAAACTTTGTTAAACACACTAGTTAGAACTGGGCGGACCACCCACTGTATTTTTGGTTAGTTAGTTAGCTGCTGTTAAAGTAGGCTAGTCTAGCTTAGGGGTGTTTTTGCATATTTATTGTTTCTTTCCTTGGGTCCAGCTCAGCCCCTTTTCCTGCTCCCCCCATTACCGTGTGTTTATCAAATAAACCCTGAGTTTGACGGTATTATTTCAGTTGTCGTGGTTATTTCGTTCACTTTTACTTTGTCACTATTATAATTTACATGAGTTATGTTACGGGTCTCACTACCATCCCCCCTAGACTGTCGGGCCAAAAGGGATTCGTAACAGGGACTATCATTTGTTTTTCAACAGGACAATGACCCAACACACCTCCAGGCTGTGTAAGGGCTGTTTGACCAAGAAGGAGAGTGATGGAGTGCTGCATCAGATGACCTGGCCTCCACAATCACCCGATGTCGATCAAAATGTGATGGTTTGGGATGAATTGGACCGAGGTTAGGAAAAGTGGCCAACATCAGCATGTATTGGAACTCCAACAAGACTGTTGGAAAAGGATTCCAGGTGAAGCTGGTTGAGAGAAAGCCAAGAGTGTGCAAAGCTGTCATCAAGGCAAAGGGTGGCAATTTTGAAGAATCTAAAATTTATTTTGATTTTTTTAACACTTTTTTTTAGTTACTACATGATTTAGCGTGTTATTACATATGCCTTCACTATTATTCTACAATGTAGAAAAGAGTAAAATAAAGAAAAACCCTTGAATGAGTATGCGTGTCCAATCTTTTGACTGGTGCTGTACATTAAATCCCCTGGCAAACACTCCAGTGGACATTCCTGCAGTCAGCATGGCAATTGCCCGCTCCCTATGTGACATCTGTGGTGTTGTGTTGTGACAAAACAGCACATTTTTGTGGCCTTTTATTGTCCCCAGCACAAGGTGCACCTGTGTAATGATAATGCTGTTTAATCAGCTTCTTGATATGCCACACCTGTCAGGTGGATGGATTATCTTGGCAAAGGATAAATGTTCACTAACAGGGATCCCATTGTGGAAAGAGTTTTAGCCGGTTAGGAAGCCTGAAAGATTGTGACCGAATACACACAGGGGAGATGTGGAAAGAGTTTGAACATGTTAGGAAGTTTAATGAGAGAATACACACAGGGAGAAGTGTCACGGTGTTGACTTTTGCCCGTCGTCTGCAGCATAGGCCTCTATCCCGTCCTCTGGCTGGGCAGAGTACTTTAGGATTTTTGTCACTTCGGTGTAACAAGGGCCTTGCCGTGCGGCCCTACCAACTCTTCTATGTATTCGTAATGGCCCTTCGCGTGAGTTGGGTTTGTACCTTCGTTCACGTTGTCACTCCCTTATTTGCCGGTCGGGTATGGGGCCTTGGATAGATGAGTACTTTATGTTTATAGACTCTTCCTATACTCCCTTACCTTGGGTCTTCTTCTCTTATATATCAATACCTAATAACTCATATTCTGTTAGTTATTATGCTCGTCAGCTAGTAGTCACTGGGAAACTAGTATTGTTATATGTATTGACTTCTCCAAAGATATATTATTGTCCACACAGTGAAATATTCTTTAGTGCAATCACTTTAACCTATAACCAGGGTCACTTTCTGTTCAGTGAGAGTGTCAAAGGCGTTTGCTCTCCAGATCGTTAATCTGGCCTAGTTGTCAAAGTTTCAAGCTTTTATTAAGTCACTCTGTTTTTGTCTTATACACATTATTACAATTCAATGGTTCTACAGTTTCCTAATACATCAATAATGCTCAATCAATCCTCAATGCGCTATACTATGCCAAGTCATATTTGCAAAGGTAAAAAGCTTAACACACTTCTTTATGACTCTTTAAACAAAGCAAACACCCATATATTTACCTTGAAGCTCTATTCCACTGGTCCTTCCACTGGTCCTTCCCCTGGTCTCTATGAGAGTAGTAATATTTACCTTGAAGCTCTATTCCCCTGGTCCTTCCACTGGTCCTTCCCCTGGTCTCTATGAGAGTAGTAATATTTACCTTGAAGCTCTATTCCCTTGGTCCTTCCCCTGGTCTCTATAAGAGTAGTAATATTTACCTTGAAGCTCTATTCCCCTGGTCTCTATGAGAGTAGTAATATTTACCTTGAAGCTCTATTCCCTTGGACCTTCCCGAAACTGGTCTCTATAAGAGTAGTAATATTTACCTTGAAGCTCTATTCCCTTGGTCCTTCCCGAAACTGGTCTCTATAAGAGTAGTAATATTTACCTTGAAGCTCTATTCCCTTGGTCCTTCCCGAAACTGGTCTCTATGAGAGTAGTAATATTTACCTTGAAGCTCTATTCCCTTGGTCCTTCCCGAAACTGGTCTCTATAAGAGTAGTAATATTTACCTTGAAGCTCTATTCCCCTGGTCCTTCCCGAAACTGGTCTCTATAAGAGTAGTAATATTTACCTTGAAGCTCTATTCCCCTGGTCCTTCCCCTGGTCTCTATAAGAGTAGTAATATTTACCTTGAAGCTCTATTCCCCTGGTCCTTCCCCTGGTCTCTATAAGAGTAGTAATATTTACCTTGAAGCTCTATTCCCCTGGTCCTTCCCCTGGTCTCTATAAGAGTAGTAATATTTACCTTGAAGCTCTATTCCCCTTGGTCTCTATAAGAGTAGTAATATTGACCTTGAAGCTCTATTCCCCTTGGTCTCTATAAGAGTAGTAATATTTACCTTGAAGCTCTATTCCCCTGGTCCTTCCCCTGGTCTCTATAAGAGTAGTAATATTTACCTTGAAGCTCTATTCCCCTGGTCCTTCCCCTGGTCTCTATAAGAGTAGTAATATTTACCTTGAAGCTCTATTCCCCTGGTCCTTCCCCTGGTCTCTATAAGAGTAGTAATATTTACCTTGAAGCTCTATTCCCCTGGTCTCTATAAGAGTAGTAATATTTACCTTGAAGCTCTATTCCCCTGGTCCTTCCCCTGGTCTCTATAAGAGTAGTAATATTTACCTTGAAGCTCTATTCCCCTGGTCCTTCCCCTGGTCTCTATAAGAGTAGTAATATTTACCTTGAAGCTCTATTCCCCTGGTCCTTCCCCTGGTCTCTATAAGAGTAGTAATATTTACCTTGAAGCTCTATTCCCCTGGTCCTTCCCCTGGTCTCAATAAGAGTAGTAATATTTACCTTGAAGCTCTATTCCCCTGGTCCTTCCCCTGGTCTCTATAAGAGTAGTAATATTTACCTTGAAGCTCTATTCCCCTGGTCCTTCCCCTGGTCTCTATAAGAGTAGTAATATTTACCTTGAAGCTCTATTCCCCTGGTCCTTCCCCTGGTCTCTATAAGAGTAGTAATATTTACCTTGAAGCTCTATTCCCCTGGTCCTTCCCCTGGTCTCTATAAGAGTAGTAATATTTACCTTGAAGCTCTATTCCCCTGGTCCTTCCCCTGGTCTCTATAAGAGTAGTAATATTTACCTTGAAGCTCTATTCCCCTGGTCCTTCCCCTGGTCTCTATAAGAGTAGTAATATTTACCTTGAAGCTCTATTCCCCTGGTCTCTATAAGAGTAGTAATATTTACCTTGAAGCTCTATTCCCCTGGTCCTTCCCCTGGTCTCTATAAGAGTAGTAATATTTACCTTGAAGCTCTATTCCCCTGGTCCTTCCCCTGGTCTCTATAAGAGTAGTAATATTTACCTTGAAGCTCTATTCCCCTGGTCCTTCCCCTGGTCTCTATAAGAGTAGTAATATTTACCTTGAAGCTCTATTCCCCTGGTCCTTCCCCTGGTCTCAATAAGAGTAGTAATATTTACCTTGAAGCTCTATTCCCCTGGTCCTTCCCCTGGTCTCTATAAGAGTAGTAATATTTACCTTGAAGCTCTATTCCCCTGGTCCTTCCCCTGGTCTCTATAAGAGTAGTAATATTTACCTTGAAGCTCTATTCCCCTGGTCCTTCCCCTGGTCTCTATAAGAGTAGTAATATTTACCTTGAAGCTCTATTCCCCTGGTCCTTCCCCTGGTCTCTATAAGAGTAGTAATATTTACCTTGAAGCTCTATTCCCCTGGTCCTTCCCCTGGTCTCTATAAGAGTAGTAATATTTACCTTGAAGCTCTATTCCCCTGGTCCTTCCCCTGGTCTCTATAAGAGTAGTAATATTTACCTTGAAGCTCTATTCCCCTGGTCCTTCCCCTGGTCTCTATAAGAGTAGTAATATTTACCTTGAAGCTCTATTCCCCTGGTCCTTCCCCTGGTCTCTATAAGAGTAGTAATATTTACCTTGAAGCTCTATTCCCCTGGTCCTTCCCCTGGTCTCTATAAGAGTAGTAATATTTACCTTGAAGCTCTATTCCCCTGGTCCTTCCCCTGGTCTCTATAAGAGTAGTAATATTTACCTTGAAGCTCTATTCCCCTGGTCCTTCCCCTGGTCTCTATAAGAGTAGTAATATTTACCTTGAAGCTCTATTCCCCTGGTCCTTCCCCTGGTCTCTATAAGAGTAGTAATATTTACCTTGAAGCTCTATTCCCCTGGTCCTTCCCCTGGTCTCTATAAGAGTAGTAATATTTACCTTGAAGCTCTATTCCCCTGGTCCTTCCCCTGGTCTCTATAAGAGTAGTAATATTTACCTTGAAGCTCTATTCCCCTGGTCCTTCCCCTGGTCTCTATAAGAGTAGTAATATTTACCTTGAAGCTCTATTCCCCTGGTCCTTCCCCTGGTCTCTATAAGAGTAGTAATATTTACCTTGAAGCTCTATTCCCTTGGTCCTTCCACTGGTCTCTATAAGAGTAGTAATATTTACCTTGAAGCTCTATTCCCCTGGTCCTTCCCCTGGTCTCTATAAGAGTAGTAATATTTACCTTGAAGCTCTATTCCCTTGGTCCTTCCACTGGTCTCTATAAGAGTAGTAATATTTACCTTGAAGCTCTATTCCCCTGGTCCTTCCCCTGGTCTCTATAAGAGTAGTAATATTTACCTTGAAGCTCTATTCCCTTGGTCCTTCCACTGGTCTCTATAAGAGTAGTAATATTTACCTTGAAGCTCTATTCCCCTGGTCTCTATAAGAGTAGTAATATTTACCTTGAAGCTCTATTCCCTTGGTCCTTCCACTGGTCTCTATAAGAGTAGTAATATTTACCTTGAAGCTCTATTCCCCTGGTCCTTCCCCTGGTCTCTATAAGAGTAGTAATATTTACCTTGAAGCTCTATTCCCCTGGTCTCTATAAGAGTAGTAATATTTACCTTGAAGCTCTATTCCCCTGGTCCTTCCCCTGGTCTCTATAAGAGTAGTAATATTTACCTTGAAGCTCTATTCCCCTGGTCCTTCCCCTGGTCTCTATAAGAGTAGTAATATTTACCTTGAAGCTCTATTCCCCTGGTCTCTATAAGAGTAGTAATATTTACCTTGAAGCTCTATTCCCCTGGTCTCTATAAGAGTAGTAATATTTACCTTGAAGCTCTATTCCCCTGGTCTCTATAAGAGTAGTAATATTTACCTTGAAGCTCTATTCCCTTGGTCCTTCCCCTGGTCTATAAGAGTAGTAATATTTGTGCAGCCTCTGCTGTTTATACGACTATAATCTTCTTATTTAGTCTGAATGTCCTATGGTTTTTACTGCCTACTGTTTAGATATTGATTCCTTTTTATCGACTCTTGGCTACTACGAGGCTTTAACTATTTCTGGGCTTTTTCCAATCTTGCCGAACTGCGATTGTTACTGACGCACCAAAGATGGAACGTTGTCGCTATCAAGAGTTCTCCACGCCTCGCGCTGTTGAGGGGTGAAGTCCTCTCGTACACAAACTTGTTCACTTATTCTTTTTATAAGGTGTGAGATTCCAGTGTACAACACAATTCTTTAAGATATACCAGTCAATAGTTTAGCTCGCGCCTTGAGATCAAAGTAGTCAATACAAACAGAGTATAGTACAAGTAATTTACCTTGTCTGATGATTCTCTATGATATCCAACTCATATGGGTTGAGGATCATGTCTAGGCACTGATCTCTCCTCCTTTTATACCTCTTTTAGACACTCAGTTTGGGGGAAGATGTTCGGGAGTAGAATCTATCTCAACACAGTGTGCCATTACATTACGTATTAAGTAGCACTTAGTCCAATGTTAGTTCCTTCAGCACTGATGCCCATAGTTATTCATCTGTTGGGGCGTTGTCTTGGTAGGTTGGTTCATACCACTCGTCCTCAGTCTCCCTGTAGGTTGGTTCATACCACTCGTCCTCAGTCTCCCTGTAGGTTGGTTCATACCACTCGTCCTCAGTCTCCCTGTAGGTCGGTTCATACCACTCCTCCTCAGTCTCCCTGTAGGTTGGTTCATACCACTCCTCCTCAGTCTCCCTGTAGGTCGGTTCATACCACTCCTCCTCAGTCTCCCTGTAGGTCAGTTCATACCTCTCCTCCTCAGTCTCCCTGTAGGTCGGTTCATACCACTCCTCCTCAGTCTCCCTGTAGGTTGGTTCATACCACTCCTCCTCAGTCTCCCTGTAGGTTGGTTCATACAACTCCTCCTCAGTCTCCCTGTAGGTCGGTTCATACCACTCCTCCTCAGTCTCCCTGTAGGTCGGTTCATACCACTCGTCCTCAGTCTCCCTGTAGGTTGGTTCATACCACTCGTCCTCAGTCTCCCTGTAGGTTGGTTCATACCACTCGTCCTCAGTCTCCCTGTAGGTTGGTTCATACCACTCCTCCTCAGTCTCCCTGTAGGTTGGTTCTTGTTTAATTCCCAGTACTTGTATTTCCCATGCCTTTGGCTCCCTCTACTGGTCACCTGCTGTTGTGGCAATTTCTTATTTTATCCCCCAGTCAACAGATGGCCTTAGAGCCCATAAATGTGGCCCTGGAACTGGACCGGCCACTGAGGGAGGGGTCTGTTCTTTTTTGCCTTTTGCCACACCCTCTCCAAGATCGGACCTTCCCTTGACTCTTTTCCTGCTTTTTCTCGTTGCTGGGCCTAAATATTTTATTGCTAGAGCCTTCCCATCCTGTGCCTGTACCATCCCATACTGGTCCTGTCTGTTTCTCCTCCCTATCTATTAGGTGCCTGCTCTTTACAAACCTCCAGTCTCTGGTAAGCCCTTTAGCTACTATTCTACCTCCTAGCATAAGCTGCGTAAATGTGCTTTCAAAGGGCCAGGCTTCTTCTTCTTCCTCCCGATACCATATGCCCTTATCTCTATGACAGGTCATGTTGCAGAAGCAATGCTTACAAAAGGGACTTGTTATTTTAGTCCCTGAGGCTGACTGCCTAGTCAACTCTCCATAGGTGCCCCTGTCACACCCGGTGCACCGAGGGGTCCATCCTGTGTAATATATTTCATTATTTAGTCCTGTCATCCTTATCCTACCTGAGTCTTTATCCCACTCTATCTCTTGTCCTAAGTACTCTATTCTCAGTCTGGCTTCTTCCCTATCAGTTGTCACTTCCCATGTGTTCCCTGTCTTTACTATCAACCTCATTTTAGGCCTCTACCTTCTGTCAGGCAATCTAGGTCTCTCCCTCTCCATGCCAGTCTCTACCTTCTGTCAGGCAATCTAGGCACGTACTTTCTCAGTCTCTCCCTCTCCATGCCAGTCTCTACCTTCTGTCAGGCAATCTAGGCACATACTTTTTAAGTCTCCCTCTCCATGAAAGTCTCCCTTGCAATCTTCCTCTAAGCTTCTTTGCACAACCCCCACATATATCTAGGTGGTCAGTTGTTGTCCAGCTTAACATGTGTCCTTCACAACAATTGTGTAGGTCCGGTTTATCGAATATATGCCAATGTTTCACATATTCCCCCATGTACTCCATACTCCACTCTCCTATAATTATCTGAAGGTCACTACTTTGGTCTCCCTCTGATTCTTCTCTCACATCTCTTTCCTAGAATCAGGGGACAATGGGGTTAGCAATTTCTATCTCTTATTGCCTTCCTTCCCCTCTTCTTGTCCTTTCTGCTGGGTCCTAATATCTTAACCCACTGATCCCCTACATATTTTAACTCCCTCCTTAGATCTCCTGCTGCTTCCTCGCATCTCATCACTGCCCTGGACAGTTGATCCATCTTCTCCCAGTTAGGCGGGTTCCCTACTCCCCTTTCACTCTGTCTACCTGGTCTTTCCTTCTCTCTCACTTCTGCTTTTTCTACTGCTTGTAGTGCCCATATGGGGCGTGTTAGTATAATTTAATTATGCCAATGTGCTTTCATCTATTTTATGAGAATTTGTAAGATTTCTTGTTTGCATAAAATAGACGCAGACCAGTCTTTAAATAATAGGTAATAGAATTTATTCTCGGAGCGCGCTACCACTTAAACACATGCATCAGTTTATATACAGATCATGACGTCATTTCACTGCCTTAACCGAACCCCCTCCTCTCGACCGGGACAAAGTAAGGTGAAAAGTTCATTCTAACTTACTAACACACTCCCAGATAACTTTTGACCCCTCAACATTATCGATCACCACTGAACTGACAGTTTTAATTAACAGAAACCCTAGGAATGCACTCACTGCCTAATCTAAAAACCCCAGAGCTAAGTTTCAGTTGGGTCAACCATAGGCTAATGACCTTAAGTGTTTACACAGTCCACAACCCATTTGTTCCTGCCCAGTTGGAATGGTGTTCTTTAACATTTTATTACTCCTTGTCCTGTCACACAATTCCTTCTTATGAACTCATATTGTTAATCAGATATAATATAACAGAGTATAAGTTTACTTACAGTTCCATTTAAAATGATTTGTTCAGTCATAATTTCCTAACAGGCGCCACTCTTTCTTCCCCGTGGGCCCTGTCCTCCTTGCTCCGGCATCCAACAGTAGTTCTTTCCTAACCCTTTCTGCCATCTCTCCGTCAATTAGCTTGGAGAGGTTACCTCCCCCAGAGGTGGCTGTCCTGGGCCTCTGATCCTTTGTCTTTCTGTCCTGCTGCGTTTCTTGCCTGTGTCTATGGGTGAAGCTTTTTAATTTGGTTACTGCTACTCCTGCACCCTCTCCATGCTCTCGCTTACTGACTTTCTTTCGGTACACCTCTTCCTTTGGTACCCTTCCCGCCTTTCTCTGGAGTAGCCTATCCTCCTCAGTAAGTTCCCATTTCTTAACCTCGGGCCTATTTATCCAATCCTAAACCAGGTTCAAATCCTGTATCCAACCCCTAAACCAGGTTCATATCCTGTATCCAACCCTACCCCCTAAAACAGGAAATTAAAAAAACATAAAAATGTATTTCTGAGTAGGCTTTCTCCAATCTGATTTCATATGGCAATAAGGACATAAACAAAACCACAAAAGCACCAACTTTCAGTCCAAAATTAGACAAATGTGGGAGCAGTGTGTTAACTCATGAACTGTAAGTTTGTGTGAAATCTCTCTCTCCACAGTGGGAGCAGCATTGGTAAGGTTTCTCTCCCGTGTGGATTCTTTCATGTCATTTCAGTTGCCTTAACCAGGTAAATGTCATTCCACAGTGGGAGCAGTTCCAAAAGGCTTCTCCGTAGTGTGTATTTTCTCCCGCTGCTTCAGTTTCCCTAACTTCTTAAACCTCCTTTCACAATGAGAACCCTGGAAACGCTTCATTACAGAGTGTGTTAGCTCATGTTTTTTCCAGTTACTTGAGTCAGTGAAATTCTTACCACACTGGGAGCAATGGTAAGGCTTTTCTCCTGTGTGTGTCCTCTTATGCGTTGCCAGGGCCCTTGATAGGATAAAACTCTTACCACAGTGGGAGCAGTGATAAGGCTTTTCCCCTGTGTGTATTCTCTTATGTACTTTCAAGTTATATAACCGGTTAAAAGTTTTTCCACATTGAGCGCATTTGTGAGGCTTGTCTCCTGTGTGCATTCTCTCATGTGCTTTCAGGTTCCATAACTGGGTAAAACTCTTTCCACACTGGGAGCAGTGGTGATAAGGCTTCTCTCCAGTGTGTGTTCTCTCATGCGCTTTCAGTTGCCTTGACCAGCCAAAACTCTCTTCACAATGGAAACATTGGTAAGGCTTTTTTCCAGTGTGTACTCTTTCATGATCTTTCAGGTTACTTAACCTCTTAAAAGTATTGCCACATTGAGAGCATTTGTGAGGCTTGTCTCCTGTGTGTATTTTCTCGTGTGATTTCAGGGAACTTAACTGTGAACATCTCTTTCCACACTGGGAGCATTGGTAAGGCTTCTCTCCTGTGTGTATTCTATTATGCAATTTTAGGGTCCCTAACTGGGTAAACTGCTTTCCACACTGGGAGCATTGGTAGGGCTTCTCTCCTGTGTGTATTCTATTATGTATTTTCAAGCTCCCTAACTTGGTAAAACTCTTTTCACACTGGGAGCACTGGTGTCGTCTTGCTGGTTTGGACGTCTCTGGCTCTGGTTCCTCCGAGTCTTGTCTCTCTCCTGCCAAAGACAAACAAAGTATTTCATGTAACAGATATTGGTATCTTATTCACAAGAAACGAATGAAAACAGATGGGAAATGGAGAAGGACGAGAAGCGGAACTTGTCCAATAAGAAACGCTTGTTTTTGTTTTCCGATGCAAAACATTTTGCTACGTTTTTCACTAATGAATACGACCTTGAATGAAACCTCCACATGATAAAACTGTCTTCCTATTTAAAAGGGGTTTTAATCCAAATCAGATCCCTCAACCTGAGGTCAAGTTATTCACTATGACAAAGTCAAAAGCTGTACAACATCTGGAAACCAAGTCTGGTCTAGAAAAGTCTGAAAAATCTACTATAATATGATACATTTGATCCATTGTTACGTTTTGTTGGTGACAAATTATTGGTTCAAGAGTATGGATGACAGGAAGTTAGTTGGTGCAGTGTTGCTAGATTTCAGTGCTGCTTTATTTACTAAATAAATTGTGTAGGTTGTTTTTTTGTTGGTAATACACGCTACTGGCTGGGGGACTTGTTGACCCGGGATCATTGGTAACCCCAATCATGACCATTAGGACTGTTCAGATGGGGGAACGTTCCAATTCTCAATTGGTAGAGGACACTTTCATTCAACATGTGCCATCCCCGGACTGCAGGGAACATCTAAAATGTTGTCAGTCACCTTTTGCACTCTCATGATAAACAAAATATGTAGTGAACTCAACTCTTGACGAAATAATGTTCTCTAATGCAGTAATGTTTTTCTAGAGGCAGATGATCACCATAGCTTGGAGGTTAAGACTTGGAGGAGATTTGTCTTAACAGGATGAAAGTCAGCCCGCTACATCTGCAGCAGACAGGAAGGAAGATTGACCTCTGACCCAGGTTAGTGACACAAAGACAAAGAGTCTGATCATGCATGAGAAACTGAGCCATGGAATTTCATGAGCACAAACTAATGTATTTAAAAAGAAGAGCATGATATGAAGATGTGAATCCTTCATGTTGAGTTGGCTATGAAGAAGGAGGACAGAAACCTGAAGCAGCTGGTGTACCAATAGTAGGGTATGTTTTACTAGTAGGGTAGGTTTTACTAGGGTCTGCTAGTAGGGTAGATTCTACTAGGGTTTTACTAGTAGGGTAGGTTTTAGTAGGGTTTTACTAGTAGGGCAGGTTTTACTAGGGTCTGCTAGTAGGGTAGATTCTACTAGGGTTTTACTAGTAGGGTAGGTTCTACTAGGGTTTTACTAGCAGGGTAGGTTCTACTAGGGTTTTACTAGTAGGGTAGATTCTACTAGGGTTTTACTAGTAGGGTAGGTTTTAGTAGGGTTTTACTAGCAGGGTAGGTTCTACTAGGGTTTTACTAGTAGGGTAGGTTTTAGTAGGGTTTTACTAGTAGGGTAGGTTTTAGTAGGGTTTTACTAGTAGGGTAGGTTTTAGTAGGGTTTTACTAGTAAGGTAGGTTTTACTAGGGTTTTACTAGTAGGGTAGGTTTTACTAGGTTTTACTAGTAGGGTAGGTTTTACTAGGGTTTTACTAGTAGGGTAGGTTTTACTAGGGTTTTACTAGTAGGGTAGGTTTTACTAGGGTTTTACTAGTAGGGTAGGTTTTACTAGGGTTTTACTAGTAGGGTAGGTTTTACTAGGGTTTTACTAGTAGGGTAGGTTTTACTAGGTTTTACTAGTAGGGTAGGTTTTACTAGGTTTTACTAGGGTTTTACTAGTAGGGTGGGTTTTAGTAGTAGGGTAGGTTTTACTAGCAGGGTAGGTTTTACTAGCAGGGTAGGTTTTACTAGCAGGGTAGGTTTTAGTAGGATTTTACTAGCAGGGTAGGTTTTCGTAGGGTTTTACTAGCAGGGTAGGCTTTACTAGGGCTGATCTTCGCACAATTTGAGGAGTTGCCACATAAGAATGGTATCGTGGGAGAGGTTAAAGTTCTCCTCTATTAAGGTCATGTCTCAATGTGTTTCAGTGTCCAAATGACCGTTTCTATTAGACCAAACCTCAAATAGCGAGTTGAAACTGCTTGTCGTCAGAGAGGAAGAAGTGATCTTTAGTCTGTTGTTGTGAGTAACAGGGGGAGAGGCTTGGTGACAGGGGGGGGGGGGGGGGGGGGGGGGGGCTTGGTGACAGGGGGGGGGGGGGGGGCTTGGTGACAGGGGGGGGGGGGGGGCTTGGTGACAGGGGGGGGGGCTTGGTGACAGGGGGAGGGGCTTGGTGACAGGGGGGGGGGGCTTGGTGACAGGGGGAGGGGCTTGGTGACAGGGGGGGGGGCTTGGTGACAGGGGGGAGGCTTGGTGACAGGGGGAGGGGCTTGGTGGCTGTACGGTGGGAAGGTGCACAGTGAACACAGAAGAAGCGAGTGTGAATACTTATGTAATTGAGATATTTCTGTAATTAATTTTCAATAAACTGGCAACAATTTCTAAAAACATGCGTTCACTTTGTCATTATGGGGTATTGTGATGTCATTATGGGGTATTGTGATGTCATTATGGGGTAGTGAACAGTGTGTTTAGATGGTTGAGAAAAGACAAATGTATTAAATTTTGAATTCAGGCTGTGACAACAAAATGTGGAATAAGTGGTATGAATAAGTACTGAAGGCACTGTAAATTGAGGGGCTTTCATTTGTAGAAAATAAATAGACAGATTGTTGATAGGTGGCAGGGTAGCCTAGTGGTTAGAGCGTTGGACTAGTAACCGGAAGGTTGCAAGTTCAAACCCCCGAGCTGACAAGGTACAAATCTGTCGTTCTGCCCCTTAACAGGCAGGAACGTCATTGAAAATAAGAATTTGTTCTTAACTGACTTGCCTAGTTAAATAAAGGTAAAATAAAATAAAATAAAAAAATAAACACCTTAAATCATCTTTCTATTAAAACAACAGTTTTCATTTCAGTATATTTTCTAAGAGAATCCAATTGCTTATGGATGTTAATGATATCAGAACGCTGAAAAATGATACTGAAAAGAGAGAAACCAATTATAGACCATGTAAAACCTTGATGAAAGTTAGCTTTAGAGAGAAAGTTTCAAGATGATCCGAACATTACATTGCCTGTCCCAGTCAACCCCCTATCTCTACAAGACTCCAGAACAGGCAAACTAAACTCAAGACACTTCAATTTGGCCTGTATGGCTTCTTTAACATCTTCTTAACTAATACTGGAGGAAAGCTGTGATTGGGGGAAAAAATAAGCTTTCTAAAAGCCATGAAATATGATTGACTGAGAACGCCTCTTTATAGACTTGGCCTCCTACTCTGTAATAGTCCAAATTAATGCAATTTCCTACTTAAAACGTCTCAAATGAAGCCCGGAACTCCCAACATATAGACTTTAACAGTCCTTAAGGATGAAGCCTGAACTCCAACATATAGACTTTAACAGTCCTTTAGGATGAAGCCTGAACTCCAACATATAGACTTTAACAGTCCTTTAGGATGAAGCCTGAACTCCAACATATAGACTTTAACAGTCCTTTAGGATGAAGCCTGAACTCCAACATATAGACTTTAACAGTCCTTTAGGATGAAGCCTGAACTCCAACATATAGACTTTAACAGTCCTTAAGGATGAAGCCTGAACTCCAACATATAGACTTTAACAGTCCTTAAGGATGAAGCCTGAACTCCAACATATAGACTTTAACAGTCCTTAAGGATGAAGCCTGAACTCCAACATATAGACTTTAACAGTCCTTTAGGATGAAGCCTGAACTCCAACATATAGACTTTAACAGTCCTTTAGGATGAAGCCTGAACTCCAACATATAGACTTTAACAGTCCTTAAGGATGAAGCCTGAACTCCAACATATAGACTTTAACAGTCCTTAAGGATGAAGCCTGAACTCCAACATATAGACTTTAACAGTCCTTTAGGATGAAGCCTGAACTCCAACATATAGACTTTAACAGTCCTTAAGGATGAAGCCTGAACTCCAACATATAGACTTTAACAGTCCTTAAGGATGAAGCCTGAACTCCAACATATAGTCCTTAAGGATAATTATGAACATTGTTTCATTTGGAAATGACTCCCTTTATTTGTGCATTGCTCAGGTTGAGCTTTCCACAGAATTAACCACAGACTTGTGCTAATATGTTCAGTCTGCCAAAAAAAAGCTTCATGTAACATCCAGCTTCCATTTGTTTTTATTTCTCCAACATGCCAAAATGTAGATTCCAGATTTCTTGGGTATACACTCTGCCCAAGGGGTACTACAGTACCCCAAGGGGTACTACTATTTTGTCTATCTATTCTGTGAGACTTAAATAAAGTTTTGATTTGCGTACAAAATGTATTTTATTTTACCTTTATTTAACTAGGCAAGTCAGTTAAGAACAAATTCTTATTTTCAATGACAGCCTAGGAACAGTGGGTTAACTGCCTGTTCAGGGGCAGAACGACAGATTTGTACCTTGTCAGCTCGAGGATTTGAACTTGCAACCTTTCGGTTACTAGTCCAAAGCTCTAACCACGCCACAGGTACAACATGTAATGTCCATAGAACTGGAATCACCCATAACTTCAGTAGAAATACCCTTTAAAATCACATTAGTTCGACAGAAAGAGATATTCAGAGACATGGATTCAACAACAACATAGTTTGTGCCCCAGTTTAAGACAGTACTCACTGGTGTTAATCAGATCTCCATTATTCTCTTCTTCCTCTTCTTCCTCCTCCTCCTCCAATGTGACAGTAATCTCCCCCTCCTCCTTCACTCCAAAAACTTGTTCCGTTTCTTTTACTAATACAGTCATATTCTCCTCTTCAACAAAAACGACATTCTCTTGTTTATCTTCCTCCTCTTTCACTCCGAAAGCTTCTTCTTCTTCTTTCACTGTAACAGCTTCACCCTCTACTTCCTTTTTAACTGTAACAGCCTCCTCTTCCTTCTCCTCTTTCACAATAACTTCTTTCTCCGTCCAGCAGACCTCCTCTTCTTTAGCAGGAGGGGAGTAGCTTAATGAACTCATGGTCGGGGACGTTAACTAGCTAGTTAGCTTTAGCGACTAGCCTAGTGCTCGGCTAATTTAACCAGTCAGCTAGCTGACTAACAACGTAAATATTAAATGGAGTATCTAGTAAAGACGCAGACAGTATGTTAAAAACACTGAAGTTAATACAAACCCAATGATCTACAGAGCTTCAATGTTTCGGTTTTATGTTAGCAAGCAAGCTACCGAGGTGGTTGAATCAGCCGTTTTGTTGTTGAGGAAGCTGTTCCGTCCACTAGTTAATACGTCACGCAAGAAGCGCCACCTGAAAGACGCATATCGCCATTTGCTGACTGGAGTGGGTAACACAGTTCAGGAAAATATTCCCAAGGTTGTGTTTGTTCTGGCATGCAATATCATGGCATGCAATATCATAACAAGTCATTTCAAAACCTGTTGTTTATTGTATTTAGCCGATTGTAATACTCAAATGCTAGTTGTACTGTTCAGCATGTTGCTGCCATTTGTACAATGTGCTGTTGAAAAAAACCTGTGAAAAACAACATTCCTTCTCTCGCTCCCTCTCAAATATATATATGTTTTTTACAGTTATATATATATATATATATATATAAGAGGGAGCGAGAGAAGGAATGTTTTTTTTTACTTTACAGTTTATATATATGTGTGTGTATACATATATATGTGTGTGTGTGGCCGTAACTAAGAATATTTGACTGTAGATATGCAAAAAACGCATATCTAAGTTTCCTAATGTCCCATCCCCTTCCGAAATGTGAAATATGCTAACGCCTGCAACGTCGTGAATTGAACAAATCGCCGGAAGTAATCGTTATCTCACGCAATTTGTAAATTGCAGTGCATGGAGAATTGTGTTATTTCGATCGAAAAAAAAGAAATTCGATGTTTTTCCACTTGCTCAACTTTATTCATGGTTCCCTCGCACAAAAGGTGGTGGAATTATGAGGGAATGAAGCCAAGGTCAGAATACACTTATCTGTAGACGCACCCTTGCCACGACTCTGCGATCTCCACTCCAAACAAACAGTTCAACGTCAGAATGTGTGAGGAAACTGCGTGAAAAGGGAATGACGTTTCATTTTCGTGTGTGTTTCTCAGGTCTGAATTCCCTCCATTATTAATAAATACTCATTGTTTAAAAAAAAGTTATTTTTAACATCTAGATGTGACCATATTCCTGTCACAGGCAGGCTGTTGCCTGGACCGTATCAATGAAAGGAATCGCTGGACCACGTTGTATAATGGATATTTATAACAAACATGGTACGGTAGCGGTGGCAATGAGAAGGCCTCCTGGTGACGTCTTCCCTCATGGTCTCCCAGGTCCTGGGAGGGGCCAGACATTTTTGAAGCGTTTAATCTGAATCAGAATGAACCAGATTCTGTATTTTGTAACATTGATTTTTCAGAAAATAAACTGACACGATCTGATACCACAATATCAAGATCACAGAATCCATATTTTCCAGAACTTTGAACAGGCCTCCACTTCGATATCTACTGTACAGGTGGTGGTACTAATTCTACATGGAGATTATTTTTATTTTTATTTAACCGTTATTTAACTAGGCAAGTCAGTTAAGAACACATTCTTATTTACAATGACGGCCTAGGAACAGTGGGTTAACTGCCTTGTTCAGGGGCAGACTTTAACCTTATCAGCTCGGGGATTCGATCCAGCAACCTTTCGGTTACTGACCCAAAGCTCTAACCATTAGGCTACCTGCTGTAAACTACATGAATAAAGATACCTTGATGGAACATAATAGAACCTTTCACTTATCAATATACCAACTGACCACATACCTTTACTGCAGTCAACTTAACACAATGAACCTTTCTGTTTTCACATGTAAGAACGTTTTCTAAACCTCCTCACCTTAGTTAACATCACAGAACTCTGTCATACACCCGATAATGACATCACAGAACTCTGTCATACACCAGATAATGACATCACAGAACTCAGTCATATACCAGATAGAAGGATAAACACATCAACATTCATACAGCCACTCTCTCATACTCAGCCCTCTCATCAACATTCATACAGCCACTCATACTCAGCCTTCTCATCAACATTCATACAGCCACTCATACTCAGCCCTCTCATCAACATTCATACAGCCGCCCTCTCATCAACATTCATACAGCCACTCTCTCATACTCAGCCCTCTCATCAACATTCATACAGCCACTCTCTCATACTCAGCCCTCTCATCAACATTCATACAGCCACTCTCTCATACTCAGCCCTCTCATCAACATTCATACAGCCACTCTCTCATACTCAGCCCTCCCTTCCAGATAGTGAAGCCCTCCCTTCTAGATAGAGAAGGCAGGGCACCAGTGAAGGTCTCCCTTCTAGATAGAGAAGGCAGGGCACAAGTGAAGGCCTCCCTTCTAGATAGAGAAGGCAGGGCACCAGTGGTGTTCTAGATAGAGAAGGCAGGGAATCAGTGAAGGCCTCCCTTCTAGACAGAGAAGGCAGGGCACCAGGGAAGGCCTCCCTTCTAGATAGAGAAGGCAGGGCACCAGTGAAGGTCTCCCTTCTAGATAGAGAAGGCAGGGCACAAGTGAAGGCCTCCCTTCTAGATAGAGAAGGCAGGGCACAAGTGAAGGCCTCCCTTCTAGATAGAGAAGGCAGGGCACAAGTGAAGGCCTCCCTTCTAGATAGAGAAGGCAGGGCACAAGTGAAGGCCTCCCTTCTAGATAGAGAAGGCAGGTCATGAGTGAAGGCCTCCCTTCTAGATAGAGAAGGCAGGGCACCAGTGGTGTTCTAGATAGAGAAGGCAGGGAATCAGTGAAGGCCTCCCTTCTAGACAGAGAAGGCAGGGCACCAGGGAAGGCCTCCCTTCTAGATAGAGAAGGCAGGGCACCAGGGAAGGCCTCCCTTCTAGATAGAGAAGGCAGGTCGTGAGTGAAGGCCTCCCTTCTAGATAGAGAAGGCAGGTCATGAGTGAAGGCCTCCCTTCTAGATAGAGAAGTCAGGGAATCAGTGAAGGCCTCCCTTCTAGACAGAGAAGGCAGGGCACCAGGGAAGGCCTCCCTTCTAGATAGAGAAGGCAGGGCACAAGTGAAGGCCTCCCTTCTAGATAGAGAAGGCAGGGCACAAGTGAAGGCCTCCCTTCTAGATAGAGAAGGCAGGTCATGAGTGAAGGCCTCCCTTCTAGATAGAGAAGGCAGGGCACCAGTGGTGTTCTAGATAGAGAAGGCAGGGAATCAGTGAAGGCCTCCCTTCTAGACAGAGAAGGCAGGGCACCAGGGAAGGCCTCCCTTCTAGATAGAGAAGGCAGGGCACCAGGGAAGGCCTCCCTTCTAGATAGAGAAGGCAGGGCACCAGTGAAGGCCTCCCTTCTAGATAGAGAAGGCAGGGCACAAGTGAAGGCCTCCCTTCTAGATAGAGAAGGCAGGTCATGAGTGAAGGCCTCCCTTCTAGATAGAGAAGGCAGGGCACCAGTGGTGTTCTAGATAGAGAAGGCAGGGAATCAGTGAAGGCCTCCCTTCTAGACAGAGAAGGCAGGGCACCAGGGAAGGCCTCCCTTCTAGATAGAGAAGGCAGGGCACCAGGGAAGGCCTCCCTTCTAGATAGAGAAGGCAGGGCACCAGGGAAGGCCTCCCTTCTAGATAGAGAAGGCAGGGCACCAGTGAAGGCCTCCCTTCTAGATAGAGAAGGCAGGGCACCAGTGAAGGCCTCCCTTCTAGATAGAGAAAGCAGGGCACAAGTGAAGGCCTCCCTTCACATTCCCTTAAAGCTGTAAGATACAGATCCAGCCACTGTAAACAATATAGCACCATGGAAACAGCATCATGGAAACAGCACTTGGAAACAGCACTTGGAAACATTGGAAACAGCACTTGGAAACAGCACTTGGAAACAGCTCTTGGAAACAGCACTTGGAAACATTGGAAACAGCACTTGGAAACAACACTTGGAAACAGCACTTGGAAACATTGGAAACAGCACTTGGAAACAGCACTTGGAAACAGCACTTGGAAACATTGGAAACAACACTTGGAAACAGCACTTGGAAACAGCAACATGGAAACAGCACTTGGAAACAGCACTTGGAAACAGCACCATGGAAACAGCACTTGGAAACAGCACCATGGAAACAGCACTTGGAAACAGCACCATGGAAACAGCACCATGGAAACAGCAACATGGAAACAGCACCATGGAAACAGCAACATGGAAACAGCACTTGGAAACAGCACCATGGAAACAGCACTTGGAAACAGCACCATGGAAACAGCACATGGAAACAGCACCATGGAAACAGCACTTGGAAACAGTACCATGGAAACAGCACTTGGAAACAGCACCATGGAAACAGCACTTGGAAACAGCACCATGGAAACAGCACCATGGAAACAGCACTTGGAAACAGCACCATGGAAACAGCACTTGGAAACAGCACCATGGAAACAGCACTTGGAAACAGCACCATGGAAACAGCACTTGGAAACAGCACCATGGAAACAGCACTTGGAAACAGCACCATGGAAACAGCACCATGGAAACAGCACCATGGAAACAGCACTTGGAAACAGCACCATGGAAACAGCACCTGGAAACAGCACCATGGAAACAGCACTTGGAAACAGCACCATGGAAACAGCACTTGGAAACAGCACCATGGAAACAGCACCATGGAAACAGCACTTGGAAACAGCACCATGGAAACAGCACTTGGAAACAGCACCATGGAAACAGCAGCATGGAAACAGCACCATGGAAACAGCACCATGGAAACAGCACCATGGAAACAGCACCATGGAAACAGCACTTGGAAACAGCACCATGGAAACAGCACCATGGAAACAGAATCTTTGCCAGAGTTGAAGAAAAGGACCATTTAATCACAGTCCAATGAGATAAAAAAATATATTCAATTAAATGTTGAGATAAAAAAATATATTCAATTAAATGTTGAGATAAAAAAATATATTCAATTAAATGTTGAGATAAAAAAATATATTCAATTAAATGTTGAGATTTAAAAAATATATTCAATTAAATGTTGAGATTTAAAAAATATATTCAATTAAATGTTGAGATTTAAAAAATATATTCAATTAAATGTTGAGATTTTAAAAAACATAAATGTATTTTTTTGTAGAAATTTGATTTCATATGGCACAAACAAAAGCACAACATTTCAGTAAAAAATATGAGACAATGGGAGCAATGTCTTCTCTCATGAATTGTAAGTTTATGTGATGGTAAATATATTTTACACACTGGGAGCAGAGGGAAGGCAACTCCCCTGTGTTTCCTTGTGTTCATTTAGGTCTCCTAACTGAGGAAATATATTTTCCACACAGGGAGCATTGACAACACTTTTCCCAGGTGTGGATTCCTTCATGCTCTATCTGTTTCCGTAACCAGGTAAACTTCAATGCACAGTGGGAGCAGTGGAAAGGCGATTTCTCAGCTCTGTGTGTGTTCTCTTATGTGATTTCAGGTTTGTTAGCTGGTTAAAACTCTATCCACGGTAGGAGCAGGGATGAGGCTTTTCTCCTGTGTGTGTTCTCTTATGTATTGTCATGCTCCTTAACTGGGTAAAACTTTTTCCACACTAGAAGCAATGATGAGGCTTCTCACCCTTATGTCCCCTTTCATGCCTTTTCAGATTCCCTAACCAGGTAAAACTCTTTCCCCGACTGGAAGCATTGGTAAGGCTTCTCTCCTGTGTGTAATCTCTCATATATTTTCAGGCTGCATAACTTGGTAAAGCTCTTTCCACACTGGGAGCATTGGTAAGGCTTCTCTCCAGTGTGCATTCTCTCGTGGTCTTTAAGGTTCCCTAACTTAGTAAAACTCTTTCCACGGTGGGAGCAGGGGTGTGGTCTTGCTGATTTGGACATCTCTGGCTCTGGTTCCTCTGAGTCTGGTCTCTCTCCTGCCAAATACAGAGTATTTAGTTTAACAGAGAGATCAGGGTCCTTTTCACTTGAAACTAAATGGAAGAAAACAGACCGAAATGGCAAGGGATGACTAGTGGAACTTGTACATTTAAGAAACGCTTGTTTTTTGTTTTCTGTTGCAGAACTTTTGCTACGGTGTGCACTAATTAATACAACCTAGCAACAGCTGAAAACCAAGCCAAATCTAGCATTGTCTTCATACTTACACCAACCCGTAGCGTGAGTAATATCCAAGACATTGGTCACCAACCTTTTCTGAGTTAAGACACATTTCTCAGTCAAACATCAAGCTTTTAACATGAAAAATAATGTAATGCTATGCAACATTAACCTATCAAACAACACTTCTGTAGCAATGAGGTTTGTGCAGTAGGCTAAAGTCCCAGTACAGATGTAGGATCTGCAGGAATTTTAAAACCTTTTTTTTTTATTTTGAAGTTTATAAAGACTTCTTGAGTTTGTAGTTTCCACTTTTACATTTCAGACTTGATTTTCCCTTACAAACATCGTTTCAACCGCTACAAATTTATTCATTAATTATAATCCACATAATAATTGGGTTAAATGCGGAAGACACATTTCAGTTGAAGGCATTTAGTTGTACACCTGACTAGGTATCCCCCTTTCCATAATGATCCTACTGAAAGGACGAAGCACCCCATTTAGCCACGGTAAAAGTCAAGTCAGGACTTATCCTGTTAACTGAAAGGACGAAGCACCCCATTTAGCCACGGTAAAAGTCAAGTCAGGACTTATCCTGTTAACTGAAAGGACGAAACACCCCATTTAACTACGGTAAAAATGACTGCAAACATGGACGAGTATGAAACAGCTATGAGCTCCATAAGACAATCAAAGAGGCAAAACAGACAGTATAGGGACCAAACGGCTCAGACATGGGATGTATGTGGAAGAGATTACAAAGGGAAAACCACACCGATGCCTCACCTCCCCAGCCAGCTGGTCTGCACATGCTCTGAGGACGCTATAAAGGTGTTTGTATGGACACCATTGTTCCTGTACGCAAGCAAGCAAAGGTAACAGAACTAAAAATGACTGTCACTCCCCCGTACTACTCACTTCTGTCATCGAGTGGCTCCCAAGTGGCGGCAGCGAGAGGCGTCACTAGAGACACCCTGGTTCTAGTCCAGGCTGTACCACAGTGGTCTGAGACACTGCATCTCTACAGACACCCTGGTTCGATTCCAGGCTGTATCACAGTGGTCTGAGACACTGCATCTCTACAGTACCTGGTTCTAGTCCAGGCTGTATCACAGTGGTCTGAGACACTGCATCTCTACAGTACCTGGTTCTAGTCCAGGCTGTATCACAGTGGTCTGAGACACTGCATCTCTACAGTACCTGGTTCTAGTCCAGGCTGTATCACAGTGGTCTGAGACACTGCATCTCTACAGTACCTGGTTCTAGTCCAGGCTGTATCACAGTGGTCTGAGACACTGCATCTCTACAGTACCTGGTTCTAGTCCAGGCTGTATCACAGTGGTCTGAGACACTGCATCTCTACAGACACCCTGGTTCGATTCCAGGCTGTATCACAACCGGCCGTGATTGGGAGTCCCATTGGGCGGCGCACAATCGGCCCAGCGTCGTCCGGGTTTGGCCGGTGTAGGTCGTCATTGTTCTTAACCGACTAGTTAAATAAAAGGTTAAATAACAAAAAAAACACATGAAGTCTTCTCCTTTATTTATTTATTGAACTGGGCACGTTGGGCTCGGGGAGGGAACAACTGTTGAAGTACCTACATCATTATATTATTCATCAATAGTGGGAATATGGGTTAAGACATGCAACATCATGTTGTATATATAGTGTATGTAAGATTACCCCTTCAAAATGAGTGGATTCATCTATTCCATCTAGTTAGCACTGACTCACAAACCTACCTCAAACTTCCCCCATACTGGACACGGACACCTAAAAAAATAATATCCACGAGTTCATCGGACTCTGGTGAGGTAGATAAAGGGCCTCGTTGCCAAAATCACAAAGTATCCCTTTAATGACTTGTATACGCCCACAACATTCTGTAGTCTGGATATGCACACTGTTCCAACACAGAAAAGCTACCTTTTTTAATGTACTTAATTACCATTTTTTGGGAAAATGATTTCACTCATATTGTAATTAATTATACGTCATAGAAATCTGGGAAAGCCATGCACTTACTCACTCCATATTTAATTTATATTTTAAAATAAAATAAATAAATCATAGAAATGTATTTTTGAGTCCACTTTCTATAATTAGATTTCATGTATAGCATAAACAAAAACACATTCTCAGTCAAAAATATGAGACAATTGTGGGAGCACAATGTGTGTTTTCTGATGAATTTTAAGTCCATGTGAGGTGCTATATCTCTTTCCACACTCGGAGCATTGGTATGGCTTCTCCCCTGTGTGTGTTACCTCATGGACTTTCAGGTGCCCTAACTGCATAAATATCTTTCCACACCGGAGGCACTGATAACTTTTCTCTACAATGTGGATTCTTTCATGCTCTTTAAGTTGTTGAAACCATGTAAATTTAATTCCACAGTGGGAGCATTGGAAAGGCTTCTCCATTGTGTGTCTTTGCTCATGTTCTTTCAGGTTCCATAAATTCCTAAAACTCTTTTCACAATGAGAACAGTGGAAAGGTTTTTCCACAGAGTGTGTCCCCTCATGTCTTTTCAAGGACCCCGATGAGAAAAAATTCCTTTCACACTGTGAGCAGTGGTAAGGCTTCTCTCCTGTGTGTGTCCTCTCATGTGATTTCAGGTCCCCCCGTTGGGTAAAACTTCTTTCACACTGGGAGCAGTGGTAAGGCTTAGAGTGTATTTTTTCATGTTTTTTCATATATTCTGATGAATTAAAATTCTTTCCACACTGAATGCATTGGTAGGGTCTCTCCTTTGTGTGTGTCCTCTCATGTCGTTTCAGGTTCCCAAACCAGCTAAAACTCTTTCCACACTGAGAGCAGTGTCGTCGTCTTTCTGGTTTGGACGTCTCTGGGTCTGGTTCCCCTGAAGCACTCTTCAAGCTGTCACAGTGAGAGTCTGTGTCTGGTCTCTCCCCTGCTGAAGACAAACAGAGAGTTTAGTTAAACAGAGAGACCTCAATGAAACCTCCACATAATAACAGTCTTCCTATGAGGTTTAATCTAGACTAGAGCTTGTCATCACAGAGTGGCTGTAGTGCTTTGTAAGCTAATAAAAACACTATTAAACTTAGTGGTGTTGTGCATTTATTAGACCTAATGGGTAAATAGACAGTCAGTATAGGATACATGTAATAGACTAGTCAGTATAGGATACATGTATTAGACTAGTCAGTATAGGATACATGTAATAGACTAGTCAGTATAGGATACATGTAATATACCTAATGGATAAATAGACTAGTCAGTATAGGATACATGTAATAGACTAGTCAGTATAGGATACATGTATTAGACTAGTCAGTATAGGATACATGTAATAGACTAGTCAGTATAGGATACATGTAATATACCTAATGGATAAATAGACTAGTCAGTATAGGATACATGTATTAGACCTAATGGATAAATAGACTAGTGATGGTATTAATGACAATTTTAAAAGCGTCTATGAAAATCTATATAAATCTGAATTAAACAACTGTTGGACTGATCCTACGGCATTATTAGACTCAATACCCCTGAACAACTATCAGCAGACAAAAAATGATCGACCCCCCCCCCCCCAAAAAAAAAATACTAGACACTTTCAAAACATTCACGTGGAGAAAAGCACCAGACTGCTTTGCCATAGAATTGTATTTAACATTCTGGGAAAAAAATAGCACCCCTATTTACTCAGACTAACAACACACATGCAACTCAACAAAAATATGAACGCTACATGTAAAGTGTTGGTCCCATGTTTCATGAGCTAAAAATAAAAGATCCCAGAAATGTTCAATTTCTGCGCACAAAAAAGCTTATTTCTCTCAAATGTCGTGCACACATTTGTTTACACCCCTGTTAGTGAGCATTTCTACTTTGCCAAGATAATCCATCCACCTGACAGGTGTGGCAAATCAAGAAGCTGATTGAACAGCTTGATTATTACACAGGTGCACCTTGTGCTGGGGCCAATAAAAAGCCACTCTAAAATGTGCAGTTTTGTCACAACACAATACCACAAATGTCTGACATTTTGAGGGGGAGTGGAATTGGCATGCTTACTGCAGGAATATCCACCAGAGCTGTTGCCAGAGAACGGAATATTCATTTCTCTACCATAAAAGCCACCTCCAACATAGTTGTAGGGAACTTGGCAACAGGCCTCACAACTACAGACCACGTGTATGACGTCGTTTGGGCGAGCGGGTTGTGAACAGAGTGCCCCATGGTATCGGAGGGGTTATGGTATGGGCAGGCATAAGCTACGGACAACGAACAAAAACTGAATTTTATCGATGCCAATTTGAATGCATGAAAATGCACGGCTCAATGTCGCAAGGGTCTGTACACAATTCCTGGAAGCTGAAAATGTCCCAGTTCTTCCATGGCCTGCAGACTCACCCAGAACACCACCCAGTTTTACTTCACATTATGGGGCATGTCTTACCTTGCTTCAAAGTAGCCGAGGCAAAATATAACCATAGAAACATGGAGGCTATTATTTATAAAGACTGCCTCATGTCAGTGAAACCAGCATTTATAAAGACTGCCTCATGTCAGTGAAACCAGCATTTATAAAGTCTGCCTCATGTCAGTGAAACCAGCATTTATAAAGTCTGCCTCATGTCAGTGAAACCAGCATTTATAAAGTCTGCCTCATGTCAGTGAAACCAGCATTTATAAAGTCTGCCTCGTGTCAGTGAAACCAGCATTTATAAAGACTGCCTCATGTCAGTGAAACCAGCATTTATAAAGTCTGCCTCATGTCAGTGAAACCAGCATTTATAAAGTCTGCCTCATGTCAGTGAAACCAGCATTTATAAAGTCTGCCTCATGTCAGTGAAACCAGCATTTATAAAGTCTGCCTCGTGTCAGTGAAACCAGCATTTATAAAGACTGCCTCATGTCAGTGAAACCAGCATTTATAAAGTCTGCCTCATGTCAGTGAAACCAGCATTTATAAAGTCTGCCTCATGTCAGTGAAACCAGCATTTATAAAGTCTGCCTCATGTCAGTGAAACCAGCATTTATAAAGTCTGCCTCGTGTCAGTGAAACCAGCATTTATAAAGACTGCCTCATGTCAGTGAAACCAGCATTTATAAAGTCTGCCTCATGTCAGTGAAACCAGCATTTATAAAGACTGCCTCATATGTCAGTGAAACCAGCATTTATAAAGACTGCCTCATGTCAGTGAAACCAGCATTTATAAAGACTGCCTCATACGTCAGTGAAACCAGCATTTATAAAGACTGCCTCATATGTCTGTGAAACCAGCATTCATAAAGACTGCCTCATGTCAGTGAAACCAGCATTTATAAAGACTGCCTCATATGTCAGTGAAACCAGCATTTATAAAGACTGCCTCATGTCAGTGAAACCAGCATTTATAAAGACTGCCTCATGTCAGTGAAACCAGCATTTATAAAGACTGCCTCATATGTCTGTGAAACCAGCATTTATAAAGACTGTCTCATATGTCAGTGAAACCAGCATTTATAAGGACTGTCTCATATGTCAGTGAAACCAGCATTTATAAAGTCTGCCTCATGTCAGTGAAACCAGCATTTATAAAGACTGCCTCATATGAAACCAGCATTTAGAAAGACTGCCTCATATGTCAGTGAAACCAGCATTCATAAAGACGGCCTCATATGTCAGTGAAACCAGCATTCATAAAGACTGCCTCATGTCAGTGAAACCAGCATTCATAAAGACGGCCTCATATGTCAGTGAAACCAGCATTCATAAAGACTGCCTCATATGTCAGTGAAACCAGCATTCATAAAGACTGCCTCATGTCAGTGAAACCAGCATTCATAAAGACTGCCTCATGTCAGTGAAACCAGCATTCATAAAGACTGCCTCATGTCAGTGAAACCAGCATTCATAAAGACGGCCTCATATGTCAGTGAAACCAGCATTCATAAAGACTGCCTCATATGTCAGTGAAACCAGCATTCATAAAGACGGCCTCATGTCAGTCAAACCAGCATTTATAAAGACTGCCTCACAGTTTAAAGCTATGATCCCCTTATTGATGTCACTAGTTAAACCCACTTCAATCAGTGTAGATAAAGGGAGGGGGGGGAGACAGGTTAAAGCTATGATCCCCTTATTGAAGTCACTAGTTAAACCCACTTCAATCAGTGTAGATGAAGGGGGGGGGGGGGGGGGGGAAGACAGGCTAAAGCTAGGGGGGGGGGAGAAGGATTTTTAAGCTTCGATTGAAACATGGACTGTGTTCAGTGCCTTCAGAAAGTATTCACACCCCTTGACTTATTCCACATGTTGTGGTGTTACAGCCTTTATTCAAAATGGATTCTTATTCCACATGTTGTGGTGTTACAGCCTTTATTCAAAATGGATTCTTATTCCACATGTTGTGGTGTTACAGCCTTTATTCAAAATGGATTCTTATTCCACATGTTGTGGTGTTACAGCCTTTATTCAAAATGGATTCTTATTCCACATGTTGTGGTGTTACAGCCTTTATTCAAAATGGATTCTTATTCCACATGTTGTGGTGTTACAGCCTTTATTCAAAATGGATTCTTATTCCACATGTTGTGGTGTTACAGCCTTTATTCAAAATGGATTCTTATTCCACATGTTGTGGTGTTACAGCCTTTATTCAAAATGGATTCTTATTCCACATGTTGTGGTGTTACAGCCTTTATTCAAAATGGATTCTTATTCCACATGTTGTGGTGTTACAGCCTTTATTCAAAATGGATTCTTATTCCACATGTTGTGGTGTTACAGCCTTTATTCAAAATGGATTCTTATTCCACATGTTGTGGTGTTACAGCCTTTATTCAAAATGGATTCTTATTCCACATGTTGTGGTGTTACAGCCTTTATTCAAAATGGATTCTTATTCCACATGTTGTGGTGTTACAGCCTTTATTCAAAATGGATTCTTATTCCACATGTTGTGGTGTTACAGCCTTTATTCAAAATGGATTCTTATTCCACATGTTGTGGTGTTACAGCCTTTATTCAAAATGGATTCTTATTCCACATGTTGTGGTGTTACAGCCTTTATTCAAAATGGATTCTTATTCCACATGTTGTGGTGTTACAGCCTTTATTCAAAATGGATTCTTATTCCACATGTTGTGGTGTTACAGCCTTTATTCAAAATGGATTCTTATTCCACATGTTGTGGTGTTACAGCCTTTATTCAAAATGGATTCTTATTCCACATGTTGTGGTGTTACAGCCTTTATTCAAAATGGATTCAATATTATTTTTCTCTCACCCATCTATCTACACATAATACTCCATAACGACAAAGTTATTTTTTTTGTTGTTGACATTTTTAGCAAATGTATTACAAATGAAATATCTCATTTACTTACGTGTTCTGTTCACACCCCAGAGTCAATACATGTTGGAATCACATTTGACAGTGATTACAGCTGTGAGTCTTTCTGGGTACGTCTCTAAGAGCTTTGTATTGGATTTGCCCCAAACATAACACATCTTATTCAGGACCCTTTCTTCTTTAAGGTTGCTGCCCCTATCATCTTCAACCTTTTTAACCTGACTCTCCTCTCTGGGGAGGTTCCCATTGCTTGGAAGGCAGCTACAGTTCGTCCTTTATTTAAAGGGGGAGATCAAGCTCATCCTAACTGTTATAGGCCTATTTCTATTTTGCCCTGTTTATCAAAAGTGTTGGAAAAACTTGTCAATAATCACCTGACTGGTTTCTTGATGTCTATAGTATTCTCTCTGGTGTGTGCAATCTGGTTTCCGCTCCGGTTATGGATGTGTCACCGCAACCTTAAAGGTCCTCAATGATGTAACCATTGCCCTTGACACTAAGCAATGTTGTGCTGCTATTTTTATTGACTTGGCCAAAGCTTTTGATACGGTAGACCATTCCCTTCTTGTGGGCCGGCTAAGGAGTATTGGTGTCTCTGAAGGGTCTTTGGTCTGGTTTGCTAACTACCCTTCTCAAAGAGTGCAGTGTATAAAGTCAGAAAATCTGCTGTCTCAGCCACTGCCTGTCACCAAGGGAGTACACCAAGGCTCAATCCTAGGCCCCACACTCTTCTCAATTTACATCAACAGCATAGCTCAGACAGAGGAAGCTCTCTCATCCATTTATATGCAGATGATACAGTCTTATACTCAGCTGGCCCCTCCCGGATTTTGTGTTAAACGCTCTACAACAAAGCTTTCTTAGTGTTCAACAAGCTTTCTCTACCCATAACCTTGTTCTGAACACCTCCAAAACAAAGGTAATGTGGTTTGGTAAGAAGAATGCCCCTCTTCCCACAGGTGTTATTGCTACCTCTGAGGGTTTAGAGCTTGAGGTAGTCACCTCATACAAGTACTTGGGAGTATGGCTGGATGGCGCACTGTCCTTCTCTCAGCACACATCAAAGCTGCAGGCTAAAGATAAATCTAGACTTGGTTTCCTCTATCGTAATCGCTCCTCTTTCACCCTAGCTGCCAAACTAACCCTAATTTAGATGACCAACCTACCCATGCTAGATTACGGAAACATAATTTATAGGTCAGCAGGTAAGTTCGCTGCAGCTAGCGACTGGAACGAGCTGCAACAAACACTCAAACTGGACAGTTTTATCTCAATCTCTTCATTAAAAGACTCAATCATGGACACTCTTACTGACAGTTGTGGCTGCTTTGTGTGATGTATTGTTGTCTCTACCTCCTTGACCTTTGTGCTGTTGACTGTGCCCAATAATGTTTGTACCATGTTTTGTGCTGCTACCATGTTGTGTTGCTACCATGTTGTGTTGTCATGTGTTGCTGCCTTGCTATGTTGTTGTCTTAGGTCTCTCTTTATGTAGTGTTGTCTATCTTGTTGTGATGTGTGTTTTGTCCTATTTATATTGCATTTATTTATTTATTTTAATCCCAGGCCCCCGTCCCCACAGGAGGCATTTTGTCTTTTGGTAGGCCGTCATTGTCAATAAGAATTTGTTCTTAACTGACTTGCCTAGTTACATTAAGGTTAATTTCTTTGCCACATTCTTTGCAGTTTTGCTTTAGTTCCTTAATGCAAACAGGATGCATGTTTTGGAATATTTGTATTCTGTACAGGCTTCCTACTTTTACTTGTCAATTAGGTTAGTGTTGTGGAGTAACTACAATGTTGTTGATCCGCTGGGGCGCTACTTGGCTCATCGTGCTCTTTAGTGACTCCTTGTGGTGGGTCAGACGCCTGCAGGCTGACTTCGGTCGTCAGTTGAACTGTGTTTCCTCTGACACATTGGTGCAGAGTTAAGCGGGCGGGTGTTAAGGAGCGCGGTTTGGCGGGTCATGTTTCGGAGGACACATGACTCTACCTTCGCCTCTCCCAAAGCTTAAGTATCTTTAAAACCAAATACTTTCTTGGCTTATTTCTCTAGTATTTTTCCATTTGAGTCATTTTCATTAAGGTATCTTTTACTCAGGTATGACAATTAGCTACTTTTTCCCCCCACCCCTACTTGTCAATTAATCCAGGAATATTTTGGTAACTTTGTCAGAATTATTGAATAGAGGAAAAGCCAACGTTGAGTTCTTGAGAGACGGTTTTCCAACCGGAGTAGGCAGTGTTTCATTTCAACAACTGTGAACCTGTATTGACTGCTGCGTGTCGGGCCAATTTGCGGTTAAACACGAGTGCAGGTGGTAAATTATTTTAGGACAGTGGGGACAAGACATTTACATTAATACATGTCAATGTACTGTCAGTAAGCATTTCACTAAGGTCGACACACCTGTTGTATTTGGTGCGTGTGACCAATAACATTTGGTTTGACGCTACTAGCTCAATAGTTAACTAGATGATTTGAATTGCCTATCTAGTTCCTCTGTTGTCTGACTATTATTTTTTTAATTTGTGCAAGCGGACAAAGCGTTAATATCGCTATTTAAAAAAAATGTCTACATTATTTTACCTTTATTTAACTAGGTAAGTCAATCAATAACAAATTATTATTTACAATGATGGCCTACCAGGGGAACAGTGGGTTAACTGCCTTGTTTCAGGGGCAGAACGGCAGATTTTTTTTACCATGTCAGTTCGGGGATTCGATCTAGCAACCTTTACGGTTACTGGCCTAACACTCTAACCGCTAGGCTGCCTGACCACCCCGACAACCTTCCACATGATTCGGTTCGGCTGGCGAACCTAACGAGTGTGCTCACATAAGTACTATTAAGGAGAGTAGCCTAAAACTGCAATAGTACTGTTTGTCCATCTTGAGATGCCGGAGGCAGTATACATTTCTTCAAAATGGTCAGAATTAATCTAAGATATACTGTTTATACAAAAGTATGTGGACACCACTTCAAATTAGTGAATTTGGCTATTTCTGTAAGTCTCTCTGGAGATGATTGTCTTCTAAATGACTCAGTACTGCAAGTCTCTCTGGATAAGAGTGTCTGCTAAATGACTCAAAAGTAAATAGGCCTACCCCTGGGGTACGACAGTTGAACTAAGCTCATTGGGCTTTTATAATTATCCTAGAATCAATGGCTAGGGCTGTTGACCACAGAATTGAGTTAAACAAAACACGCATGTACCATTGGCCATCTTCTCCTTTAACAACTCATACAGTACTGAACAACATATTCAAGAGTAGAACTTCAGTAGAATGCTCCTTTAAAAGTTCCTTTAAAAACACACAGCCTAGTTCAACAACTGCAGAGCTTGTGTCCCCTGTTTTTAAGACAATACTCACTGGTGTTAACAGGATCTTCAGTCTCTTCCTCCTCTCCATTTTCATCCTCCTCTGTCACTCCCAAAACATCTTCCCCCTCCTCTTTTATTGAGATAGCCTCCTCTTCCTCTTTTATTGAGATAGCCTCCTCTTCCTCTTTTACTCCAAAAGGTTCCTTCTCTTCTTTCAATGTTATGGCCTCTTCCTCCTTTTTCATTCTGAAAGCTTCTACATCCTCCTCTTCCTCTGTGACAGCCTCTATCCCCTCTTCCTCTTTCACTCCAAAAGGTTCCTTATCTTCTTTCCCTATAACAGCCCCTTCTTCCTCCTGTTTTATTCTGAAAGCTTCTTCCTCTCCTTTCACTGTAATATACTCCTCTTCTTGTTTTACAATAATGTTCAGCCCCAGAGCTTCTTTCTCCGTCCAGTAGACATCCTCTTCTTTAGCAGGGGGGCAGTGGCTTAGTGAACTCATATTAGCTAGCTAGCTAGTTAGCATTAGCAACTAGCCTAGTGCTAAACTCAGTACGAATTTAACAAATATGCTTATTTAAGTAAACAAGCAAATTGCATGTAAGTTAAGGAGTGTATATGTAAACAGAATTGTGTTTAAAACACTGGGATTCATATTAACAGAAATGGTCGAAAGAGCTTCAATGTTCAGGTTTTGTGTTTGCTTGCAAGCTAGCGAAGTGGTTGAATCAGTAGCCGTGTTGTTGTTGAAGAAGCATCACGCGCCGTCCACTAGAATACACGTCACCAAGAAGCATCACCTGAAAGACACGTCGCCATCTGCTGACTGGAGTGGGTAACGCTGTTCAATTAAATAAAAAATGTTGGCAAATAACCAGATATGTTTTCTCTTACTTCTAAGTACCTTTACACAGATGTAGAAGCTGAATATGAATATGTACATAATTAATAAATCCTGTTTTGAAAAGATAATGTGTTAGAAACAATTATCTGTTGTTGTTGTTGTTTGTTATGTTTTCACCTCCAGAGTTTTTATCTCGATGAGAGCATTTTATTACTTTACAGGGGAAATCTGCAGTTCAACCAATAACAAGTCGCTACCCCGCCACTGTTTTGGTAAAAAAAAAAAAAAGGATTATAGTTTTAACCAAACTGTGAGAATATACAGCGTTTGTTTAGAATTACATTGTTTTACAAACAACGAGGTAAAAACAGGCTTTTATGTTCTGATGGGGTACGGCAGTTGAACTAAGCCCATGAGGCATGTATAAGTTATATTTGGGTTCTGATGGGGTACGGCAGTTGAACTAAGCCCATGAGGCATGTATGTATAAGTTATATTTGGGTTCTGATAGGGTACAACAGTTGAACTAAGCCCATGAGGCATGTATAAGTTATATTTGGGTTCTGATAGGGTACGGCAGTTGAACTAAGCCCATGAGGCATGTATAAGTTATATTTGGGTTCTGATAGGGTACAACAGTTGAACTAAGCCCATGAGGCATGTATAAGTTATATTTGGGTTCTGATAGGGTACAACAGTTGAACTAAGCCCATGAGGCATGTATGTATAAGTTATATTCTCCAATAATCCATGAGTGTATATCATTATTTTAAAAGTTTGAAATTAGATGTAGCAATCCCAGATTTCCCCTTTAAAGCCACACTCTGTAAAATGTGAACATATATTTCCTTAAAATCACACACTGGTCAGGTCACTTGCACTTTCCATTCAGCTTCAGGCAACCTGGATGTAAAGGCTTGTTCACACCTGTAGTGACTCCTTCTATCCGTCACAACCCCATTGTTACGTATCCATTGTTTACTAGATACATCAACGTAATTACACCCAACACAATGTTGAAAAATCAGAATGCTTCCCGCCACTAGATCACATGACGAGACGTGAGCTGGACGTGATCCCAGTGAACCGGTAGAGAGAGGACTCTTAACCAGGAATCATACGTGGTAAAGTAACCCTCATGAAATCAGACAGCACCAGAGTCCCAAAGTATTAAGCGAAAACAAGCATAGAGAACAGTTTTGGCTTTAATTTTAAAAAACAACGGAAGACTACTATTATAAGTATTTCGGTGACAACCTGGTTGATTAATAACAATATTGGATTGTTAACACGTTTGTTTTTTTAATATAAATAAATGTGGGACACAAAAAAAGCCAGTGTAGAACCCCATTACCCAAAATGCACTGCTCCAATTACTTTCAAATGTTTGTCCCCCCCAATGTATTTTCCGAAAAATGAAGTCTCACAAAAACCTGTATTTTCCTACGAATTGAGTTGCACAAAAATGTGTATTTTCACACTAATTAAGCCACACAAAAACGAAACAAAACCTACAAAAACGGACAAAACTAAAAATACTTTTTTTGTACATATTTGCAGGAATTGAGTGTGAGACAGTCTTTATTCAGGAGCCTTTATTCAGGTGTCAGACTTGATGCCCCTGTACCGCTTGCTGTGCAGAAGCAGAGAGAACAGTCTGTCTTTTGATTGGTTGGAGTATTTAGACTTGACGCTCCTGTACGGCTTGCTGTGCAGAAGCAGAGAGAACAGTCTGTGTGTTTTGATTGGTTGGAGTATTTAAAACACTGCCTATAGAATGTCTACACCTCCCTTGTATTTCTTCACATATTATTGTGTTACAAAGTGGGATTAAAATGGACTGAATTGTCATTTTTTTGTCAACTATCTACATAAAATGCTCAGTGGAAAATGTTTTAATTTTTTATTAAAAAATGTACCTTGATAAGTAATTCCCGATAAGTAATTCCCCATCCTGACTCAATGTTTTATTTTACCTTTATTTAACTCGGCAAGTCAGTTAAGAACAAATTCTTATTTTCAACGACAGCTTTCAACGACATCTCGGGGATTTGAACTTGCAACCTTCCGGTTACCATCCCAATGCTCTAACCACTAGGCTACCCTGCCGCCCCATGGTAGAAACCAGTGGTGGGAAAAGTACTCAATTGTCAGACTTAAAGGTAAAGACACCTTAATAGAAAATGACTCAAGTAAAAGTGAAAGTCACCCAGTAAATTACTACTTGAGTAAAAGTCTAAAAGTATTTGGTTTTAAATATGCTTAAGTATCAAAAGTAAAAGTATAAATAATTTCAAATTCCTTATATTAAGGAAATTGTGTGGGCAAGAGGCTCGTTTCAGCCGTCACCTCATGTTTCAGCCGTCACCTCATGTTTCAGCCGCCACCTCATGTTTCAGTAACCACCTCATGTTTCAGCCGTCACCTCATGTTTCAGCCGTCACCTCATGTTTCAGCCGCCACCTCATGTTTCAGCCGTCACCTCATGTTTCAGCCGCCACCTCATGTTTCAGCCGCCACCTCATGTTTCAGCCGCCACCTCATGTTTCAGCCGCCACCTCATGTTTCAGCTGCCACCTTATGTTTCAGTAACCACCTCATGTTTCAGTCGTCACCTCATGTTTCAGCCGTCACCTCATGTGTCTAGGACATCCATTCCCCTAGTGGAACGTTTGACCAGAAATTGCCTGATATGTCATTATTATAAATATTTAACTTCAATTAAATCAGAAGTGCAGCACATCAAATGAAAGCTAAACCTCTTGCTAATCTAGCCACCATGTAAGATTTCAAAAACCTTTCCAGCAAAACCGCTTATCGATCAGTAGACAACACATTGGGTACAGTTACAGCAAAGTAGATTTGTCAAAAATAGCAATAAAATTCATCACTTACCTTTGAATATCTTCTTCTTTTGGCAACACTAAAGGTCACGACGAAACAATAAAGTGTTGTTTTGTTCATATAATCCATTTCTATAGCCTAACTGAAACATTTTGTAAATGGCTTGTGTAGTCAATTCCGTGTCCTCCAACTTTGGATGTAACGTTCGATGTAATTACTCAATCTAAAATGACGTTTATCGAGTCATGTTTGGTCTCATTGCAGTCCTCTGTTTGTTAGTAGAACAAACAGCATGGTTCTTTTCCGGGACATATTGACCGAAAGGAAGTGATTTGAACCCAGCAAACAATGACCTAATTGCGCACCAACGATTGGATCGGTTCTTCGTTGATTGACTGGATTTCGGACCAATGACCACTGATCCTCTTGAAATCTACCTGGTTAGATAGCCAATGAGCTCAGGTAAACGACAACATGTGATGGTTCTATCCAGGAAGCCTATCTTTTGTGGGAAAGCCATGCGTGTCGACAACCATTCTCCATTGAAAATTCTTCCAGACGCACCGACTGTGGTTACACGCAGCATTTCTTTCGGAGAGCATTTTCAAAGAATAAATATGGCAAGTAAATCTTTAAAATCGAAGACCAAGACAAAGCATACAGATCTACACGATATAATTGATGAGATTGATAGAGATAGTGACAGTGAATTACTACAAGATGAGTCAGACAGTGACAATTCTTTTGACTCGGTTTCTGAGGTTATGTTCTTATATGGAGAAGATTCTGTGTTGGATTGGTGAGTAACGTTGTTTGAAATTAATAATATTAAATAATAATATTAAATATTCATTTGAGTTGTTTGAGATATTTATATTTTATTTGCCATATATAAAAATATGACATGAAATATAAAGTACATATAAGTATAATGAAATGTATAAAGTAAACATTGCTCTACATTGTGGGTGTATGTCTGTGGGCCTGTATATATTACATGTTTTTTATCTAAACATGGAATGAACAACACCTCACTTACTCTGTATATAATCTGTGTCTTTATTTCACAGTCCCAGTGATTCTGATTGGGAGCCCATACTGCCAAGGTGCAAATCCCCCACTGAAGCTGGTCCATCCAGCCGGACCCCTGCTGTCTCCGGCACCACACCTACCCCCGCCCGGCCATCAAGAGGTGTGAAGTCGGTGACAAAGAAGCGGAGGAAGGGAAGTGTGGAACCTGCTGGCAGTGCGGAGGAGGGTCGTTGGCACTCTGTGCTGGAGGAGGATGTGGCCCCACCACCTCCAATTTTCAGACCAAAGAGGCCACCAGGTCCTCAGCTAGACATGAACTCAAAGTACAGCCCCATACAACTTTTTCAGTTGTTTTTCACCCCACGAGTTGTTGATTCCCTGGTGTTGAACACTAATAGGAACGGAGCTAAGAAGCAGGAAGGCAAGAAAGAGGCATGGAAGCCCATTTCCATGTCAGATCTTTTTTGTTACTTTTCTATGGTCATTTACATGGGTGTTGTGAAGCTAAAAACCCTGAAGGACTACTGGAAATCTGCACCCCTCTATCAACTGCCTTTCCCCACCACGGTCATGTCGTGCAAAAGGTTTCTGACAATTTCACGGGCACTTCATATCAGTGACCCAGAAGTTGATAAGGACAATGAGATGAAACGAGGCACGGCGAGGTTTGATAAGCTCTGCAAAATTAAACCTCTCTACCTCGACATCATTGAGGCCTGCAATACTTATTTTCAGCCTGCCCAGAACCTTTCCATAGATGAGAGGATGGTAGCCTCAAAGGCCAGAAATGGCCTAAAACACTACATGCGTAACAAACCGACTAAATGGGGTTACAAACTGTTTGTTTTGGCCGATTCTGCGTGTGTATACACGTGCAATTTTTTTGTCTATGAAGGGAAGAACAGTTGTGCGACCGGGAAGGGACTTAGCTATGACTCCGTTATGCAGTTATTAGATTTTCAGCTGCTAGGGAAGGGCTACAAACTGTTTGTGGATAACTTTTACACAAGCCCTACCCTGTTTGCAGACCTGAGAAAGCTGGAGATGTGGGCCTGTGGCACCATTCGGTCCAACAGAGTGGGCTTTCCGAAAACCAGGGTGAACGACATGCCTAAGCAGGCTGAGCGGGGTACCATGAGATGGATCCGTGAAGATGGCCTGCTGTTTGTGAAGTGGATGGACACCAGAGAGGTGGCGATGTGCTCCACTATCCACAAGTCCTTCAGTGGTGATCACGTCGTCAGGCGTGTGAAGGACGCTACTGGGGCATGGACCACAAAAAATGTCCCCATTCCAACTGCAGTAAAGGACTACAATAAGAACATGGGAGGAGTCGACCTGTCGGATGCGCTGATAGGATACTATAATGTTCTCCACAAAACCATGAAATGGTACAAGACATTGTTTTACCATTTCATTGACATTGCTGTGGTGAATTCCTTCATCCTCCAAAAGGAAATGGCCAAGAGCTGTGGACAGCCCCCCATCTCACAGCTAGCCTTCAGAGAGCTGCTCATCCAGGAGCTTGCTAGCTACAGCAAGACCACTGTAGCACCTTCATTCCCCTCTACCTCTGTCCCTTCTGCTCCTTCAACCAGTGGTGTGCACATGCTTAAATTCCTTATTGCAGGCAGGAATGAGTGCAAAAGGGGCTCAGTAAGGAGGCTTCGTTGTGCTCTTTGCCACAAGAAATCCTCTGTCGGCTGCACCACCTGTTCAGTGACCCTCTGCTTCACAGCAGAAAGAGACTGCTATGGGCTATGGCATCAGCAGCACAATATTGTGTAGAGGGTCTTCACATTATTGAACATTGAGTGTAAATAGTTACCCATGTTATTTTCCTGGGTATGTTTGAATATTTTTTTTGTGTTTTGTATATAGTTATTTGCATCAATGTTTCGATGTTCCAATTCGGCCACTTGGGAAACTTGTGAGGGACACCTGGGTGACTTCATGCCCAATGGCATGTACCTCACTCATTCCTGAAGGTATCTGTCTGAAACTTTGGTCAAATACTGTAGCCTACTTATGCTCTTATTTGAAATTATCCCCAGTATCATAACTGAATGTTTTTGTTTATTTTAAAGATGCAACAACAATAAAAGAACAGAAAAATGTATGTTTATTTCCTTGTATTTTCTTCTACATTCAATTCACATTTACACAAACTTCAGAGTGTTTTCTATGAAATGGTAACAAGAATATGCATATCCTTGCTTCTGGGCCTGAGCTGTTAGAATTGGGTATGTCTTCAGGCGGAAATTGCACAAAGTAACAGGTTTTAAGAACAAATTCTTATTTACAATGACGGCCTAGGAACAGTGGGTTAACTGCCTGTTCAGAGGCAGAACGACAGATTTGTACCTTGTTAGCTCGGGGATTTGAACTTGCAACCTTCCGGTTACTAGCCCAATGCTATAACCACTAGGCTGCCCTGCCGCCCCATGGTAGAAACCAGTGGTGGGAAAAGTACTCAATTGTCAGACTTAAAGGTAAAGACACCTTAATAGAAAATGACTCAAGTAAAAGTGAAAGTCACCCAGTAAATTACAACTTGAGTAAAAGTTTAAAAGTATTTGGTTTTAAATATGCTTAAGTATCAGAAGTCAATGTAATTGCTAAAATATACTTAAATAATCAAAAGTAAAAGTATAAATAATTTCAAATTCCTTATATTAAGCTAATTGTGTGGGCAAGAGGCTCGTGTTTCAGTAACCACCTCATGTTTCAGCTGTCACCTCATGTTTCAGCCGTCACCTCATGTTTCAGCCGCCACCTCATGTTTCAGCCGCCACCTCATGTTTCAGCCGCCACCTCATGTTTCAGCCGCCACCTCTTGTTTCAGCCGTCACCTCATGTTTCAGCCGCCACGTCAAGTCACCACCTCATGTTTCAGCCGCCACCTCATGTTTCAGTCACCACCTCATGTTTCAACAAGATAATGCACAGCCCCATGCCGCAAAGATCTGTACACAATTCCTGGAAGCTGAAAATGTACCAGTTCTTCCACGGCCTGCATACTTACCAGACATGTCACCCATTGAGCATGTTTGGGATGCTCTGGATCGACTTGTACGACAGTGTGTTCCAGTTCCCGCCAATATCCAGCACTCCATGCGAAGGAGATGTGTCGCACTGCATGAGGCAAATGGTGGTCACACCAGATACTGACTGGTTTTCTGATCCACAACCCTACTCCTTCTTTATGGTATCTGTGACCAACGGATGCATATCTGCATTCCCAGTCATGTGAAATCCATAGATTAGGGCCTAATGAATTCATTTCAAATGATTAATTTCCTTGTAGAAAAAAAAGAGGAGGAAAGGAAGCACTGCTAAGGAACACAACATTGTGGTAGATAGAAGGTGCTCTTTGGTGAAAGGGGTAAATTGGTCATTAAAAAGAAAGGAGGACCAATGCACTCTTCATATAATTAATTAAAATGGCTTTATTTGTATGGCATGTTCAATTGGAAACAAAGTTTAAAAAAATATTTCACACGTTTCGGCTGCACGGCTTTCGTCAGGGAGTACAGAGAAATGTTAATACGTTGTCCTCTTTTGAACAGCTTTTTCCAATCGGCCCTAATTGGAAGAGGGGGTGGTTACACAATTGATTGGACAACACCTAGTAAGAAATACTATACACGTTAAAATGTGAAATACTGTAGATATGTTATTAAAACAAAATTCAACTCAAAGCTAGAAGCATCAGAATGCCTGGAAAGGTAGATCAAACCTTTAAATATGACTTTGCCCAGTCATATATAAGGGTGGAACTAATGACTTTGCCCAGTCATATATAAGGGTGGAACTAATGACTTTGCCCAGTCATATATAAGGGTGGAACTAATGACTTTGCCCAGTCATATTTAAGGGTAGAACTAATGACTTTGCCCAGTCATATATAAGGGTGGAACTAATGACTTTGCCCAGTCATATATAAGGGTGGAACTAATGACTTTGCCCAGTCATATTTAAGGGTAGAACTAATGACTTTGCCCAGTCATATTTAAGGGTAGAACTAATGACTTTGCCCAGTCATATTTAAGGGTAGAACTAATGACTTTGCCCAGTCATATTTAAGGGTAGAACTAATGACTTTGCCCAGTCATATTTAAGGGTGGAACTAATGACTTTGCCCAGTCATATATAAGGGTGGAACTAATGACTTTGCCCAGTCATATTTAAGGGTAGAACTAATGACTTTGCCCAGTCATATTTAAGGGTAGAACTAATGACTTTGCCCAGTCATATATAAGGGTGGAACTAATGACTTTGCCCAGTCATATTTAAGGGTAGAACTAATGACTTTTTCCCAGTCATATTTAAGGGTAGAACTAATGACTTTGCTCAGTCATATTTAAGGGTAGAACTAATGACTTTGCCCAGTCATATATAAGGGTGGAACTAATGACTTTGCCCAGTCATATATAAGGGTGGAACTAATGACTTTGCCCAGTCATATTTAAGGGTAGAACTAATGACTTTGCTCAGTCATATTTAAGGGTAGAACTAATGACTTTGCCCAGTCATATATAAGGGTGGAACTAATGACTTTGCCCAGTCATATTTAAGGGTAGAACTAATGACTTTTTCCCAGTCATATTTAAGGGTAGAACTAATGACTTTGCCCAGTCATATTTAAGGGTAGAACTAATGACTTTGCCCAGTCATATTTAAGGGTAGAACTAATGACTTTGCCCAGTCATATTTAAGGGTAGAACTAATGACTTTGCCCAGTCATATTTAAGGGTAGAACTAATGACTTTGCCCAGTCATATATAAGGGTGGAACTAATGACTTTGCCCAGTCATATTTAAGGGTAGAACTAATGACTTTGCTCAGTCATATTTAAGGGTAGAACTAATGACTTTGCCCAGTCATATATAAGGGTGGAACTAATGACTTTGCCCAGTCATATTTAAGGGTAGAACTAATGACTTTGCCCAGTCATATTTAAGGGTAGAACTAATGACTTTGCCCAGTCATATTTAAGGGTAGAACTAATGACTTTGCCCAGTCATATTTAAGGGTAGAACTAATGACTTTGCCCAGTCATATTTAAGGGTAGAACTAATGACTTTGCCCAGTCATATTTAAGGGCGGAACTAATGACTTTGCCCAGTCATATTTAAGGGTAGAACTAATGACTTTGCCCAGTCATATTTAAGGGTAGAACTAATGACTTTGCCCAGTCATATTTAAGGGTAGAACTAATGACTTTGCCCAGTCATATTTAAGGGTAGAACTAATGACTTTGCCCAGTCATATTTAAGGGTAGAACTAATGACTTTGCCCAGTCATATTTAAAGGTTAGAACTACCTTTCTAGGCACTCTGATGCTTCTAGCTTTGAGTTGAATTTTGTTTTAATAACATATCTACAGTATTTCACATGTTTAACGTGTATAGTATTTCTTACTAGGTGTTGTCCAATCAATTCTGTAACCACTCCCTCTTCATGTGATGTGAAATATCAATTTCCACACTGGAAGTAGTGGTAAAGATTCTATCTCGTGTGTATTCTCTCATGTACTTTAAGATTCTGTGATGTGGTAAAACATTTTCCACACAGAGAGCATTGGTAGGGCTTCTCCCCTGTGTGTGTTCTTTCATGCACTTTTAAGTGCCCTGACAGGGTGAAACTCTTCCCACACTGGGAGCATTGGTAAGGCTTCTCCCCGGTGTGTGTTCTCTTATGTTCTTTCATGTGCCCTGACCGGGCAAAACGCTTTCCACACTGGGAGCATTGGTAGGGTTTCTCTTTTGTGTGTATTCTCATGTGTATTTTTAGGCCTCCTGATTGTGCAAAACTTGTTCTACACTGGGAGCAGTGGAACGGCTTCTCCCCTGTGTGTTTACTTTTGTGTTCTTTCAATTGAACTAATGTGGTAAAGCTCTTTCCACTCTGGGCGCATTTGTAAGGCTTCTCCCCCGTGTGTGTTCTTTCATGCACTTTTAGGTGACTTGACAGGGTAAAACGCTTCCCACACTGGGAGCATTGGTAAGGATTCTCCCCTGTGTGTGTTCTCTTATGGTCTTTCAAGTGTCCTGACTGGGTAAAACTCTTTCCACACTGGGAGCATTTGTAGGGTTTCTCTCTTGTGTGTGTCCTCGTATGGGTTCTCAAGTACCCTGACTGGGTAAAACGCTTCCCACAATGGGAGCATTGGTAAGGCTTTTCTCCTGTGTGTATTCGTTCATGTATTTTTAAGTTCCCTAACTGAGTAAAATGCTTTCCACAGTGGGAACAGTGGTGTGGTCTTGCTAAATGCTTCTCACCTGTGTGTGTTCTTTCATGCACTTTTAGGTGTCCTGACAGGGTAAAACGCTTCCCACACTGGGAGCATTGGTAAGGCTTTTCTCCTGTGTGTATTCGTTCATGTATTTTCAAGTTCCCTAACTGAGTTAAACTCTTTCCACACTGGGAGCAGCAGTGTCGCCTTGCTGGGTTGGATGTCTCTGGTTCCTCTGAAGGACTCTTCCCACTGTCAGAATGAAAGTCTGTTCTCTTTCCTGCCAAAGACAAACAGATTATTTAACTCGAAAATGAGATTTACTGAAGAAATGTGTGTTTAAAGTATTTATGGTTGTGAAACAGTCTTGGTAGTGGTAGGATGGCAGTAGTCATGGTAGGGTGTTATGCGGATAAAATAAACATTGCTTTTAAAGCTGATACAACATACTCTCAGAAGCACAGTGGACTTTGTTTCACGTCTTTAGGCCTTACCATTGCTGAGATATTGCAATTGGTGTGACCGAAGTCTGGGTCAAAAGGTCATTAAATACGATGTCATATCTGGGCAAGAGTATCTGCTGGCGTCGTGCTTGACTGCCGCGTACTGCCTGGTACCTGTTTAGTTAACAGTGTTTGTTTTTCATTGGTTTTTTTTGTCTACTTTTAGGCCTGTTATTTTTGTCAACTTTTAGAGCTAAGGGAGTTTTGTGACTTTTACCACCTTGGTTTAATAGTGCTAGCTAGCTTGCGTATTGGCTGTTTTTCCTACGTCTGAGTCTGGACTGCACTGGTTTGATAATATCCACCTGTTTAGCTTCTTCCTCTGATTGCTGGCCTCCTGGTTCCCTGACCCAGCTCTGGATTATTGCCTTGGGAATGTGTTTATTTGGGATTTCCCTCGCCATACATACTCTGACTCTCCCTCGCCATACATCTCTCTGGAAAACCCATCAGATTACCCTCTGACTCTCCCTCGCCATACATCTCTCTGAAATACCCATCAGATTACCCTCTGACTCTCCCTCGCCATACATCTCTCTGCAATACCCATCAGATTACCCTCTGACTCTCCCTCACCATACATCTCTCTGAAATACCCATCAGATTACCCTCTGACTCTCCCTCGCCATACATCTCTCTGCAATACCCATCAGATTACCCTCTGACTCTCCCTCGCCATACATCTCTCTGGAAAACCCATCAGATTACCCTCTGACTCGCCATACATCTCTCTGGAAAACCCATCAGATTACCCTCTGACTCTCCCGTGGCCATACATCTCTCTGGAATACCCATCAGATTACCCTCTGACTCTCCCGTGGCCACACATCTCTCTGGAAAACCCATCAGATTACCCTCTGACTCTCCCTCGCCATACATCTCTCTGGAAAACCCATCAGATTACCCTCTGACTCTCCCTCGCCATACATCTCTCTGAAATACCCATCAGATTACCCTCTGACTCTCCCTCGCCACACATCTCTCTGGAAAACCCATCAGATTACCCTCTGACTCTCCCGTGGCCATACATCTCTCTGGAAAACCCATCAGATTACCCTCTGACTCTCCCGTGGCCATACATCTCTCTGAAATACCCATCAGATTACCCTCTGACTCTCCCTCGCCACACATCTCTCTGGAAAACCCATCAGATTACCCTCTGACTCTCCCTCGCCATACATCTCTCTGGAAAACCCATCAGATTACCCTCTGACTCTCCCTCGCCACACATCTCTCTGGAAAACCCATCAGATTACCCTCTGACTCTCCCGTGGCCATACATCTCTCTGGAAAACCCATCAGATTACCCTCTGACTCTCCCTCGCCATACATCTCTCTGGAAAACCCATCAGATTACCCTCTGACTCTCCCTCGCCATACATCTCTCTGGAAAACCCATCAGATTACCCTCTGACTCTCCCGTGGCCATACATCTCTCTGGAAAACCCATCAGATTACCCTCTGACTCTCCCTCGCCATACATCTCTCTGAAATACCCATCAGATTACCCTCTGACTCTCCCGTGGCCATACATCTCTCTGAAATACCCATCAGATTACCCTCTGACTCTCCCTCGCCATACATCTCTCTGGAATACCCATCAGATTACCCTCTGACTCTCCCTCGCCATACATCTCTCTGGAAAACCCATCAGATTACCCTCTGACTCTCCCTCGCCATACATCTCTCTGGAAAACCCATCAGATTACCCTCTGACTCTCCCTCGCCATACATCTCACTGGAATACCCATCAGATTACCCTCTGACTCTCCCTCGCCATACATCTCTCTGGAAAACCCATCAGATTACCCTCTGACTCTCCCGTGGCCATACATCTCTCTGGAAAACCCATCAGATTACCCTCTGACTCTCCCTCGCCATACATCTCTCTGGAATACCCATCAGATTACCCTCTGACTCTCCCGTGGCCACACATCTCTCTGGAAAACCCATCAGATTACCCTCTGACTCTCCCTCGCCACACATCTCTCTGGAATACCCATCAGATTACCCTCTGACTCTCCCTCACCATACATCTCTCTGGAAAACCCATCAGATTACCCTCTGACTCTCCCTCGCCATACATCTCTCTGGAAAACCCATCAGATTACCCTCTGACTCTCCCGTGGCCACACATCTCTCTGGAATACCCATCAGATTACCCTCTGACTCTCCCTCGCCATACATCTCTCTGGAATACCCATCAGATTACCCTCTGACTCTCCCTCGCCATACATCTCACTGGAATACCCATCAGATTACCCTCTGACTCTCCATCGCCATATATCTCTCTGGAAAACCCATCAGATTACCCTCTGACTCTCCCGTGGCCATACATCTCTCTGGAAAACCCATCAGATTACCCTCTGATTCTCCCTCGCCATACATCTCTCTGGAATACCCATCAGATTACCCTCTGACTCTCCCTCGCCATACATCTCTCTGGAAAACCCATCAGATTACCCTCTGACTCTCCCTCGCCATACATCTCTCTGGAAAACCCATCAGATTACCCTCTGACTCTCCCTCGCCACACATCTCTCTGGAAAACCCATCAGATTACCCTCTGACTCTCCCGTGGCCACACATCTCTCTGGAAAACCCATCAAATGACCCTCTGACTCTCCCTCGCCATACATCTCTCTGGAAAACCCATCAGATTACCCTCTGACTCTCCCTCGCCATACATCTCTCTGGAAAACCCATCAGATTACCCTCTGACTCTCCCGTGGCCACACATCTCTCTGGAAAACCCATCAGATTACCCTCTGACTCTCCCGTGGCCACACATCTCTCTGGAAAACCCATCAAATTACCCTCTGACTCTCCCTCGCCATACATCTCTCTGGAAAACCCATCAGATTACCCTCTGACTCTCCCTCGCCATACATCTCTCTGGAATACCCATCAGATTACCCTCTGACTCTCCCTCGCCATACATCTCTCTGGAAAACCCATCAGATTACCCTCTGACTCTCCCTCGCCATACATCTCTCTGGAAAACCCATCAGATTACCCTCTGACTCTCCCGTGGCCATACATCTCTCTGGAAAACCCATCAGATTACCCTCTGACTCTCCCTCGCCATACATCTCTCTGGAAAACCCATCAGATTACCCTCTGACTCTCCCGTGGCCATACATCTCTCTGAAATACCCATCAGATTACCCTCTGACTCTCCCGTGGCCCGGCGTAGCTCCTGCCTCCCCCCTCTGCTTATTTGCCGGCTAGCTCTACGGCCCCTTCCTTGAAGCGCTTCTCTTCCTGGCTGTTGCTCTGGTAACCCAGCCCCTATGAAGCAAGGTAAGACAAAGCAACCCTAACATTTCATCAGTCCTCTGCCTCAAATATTGTTCATATGAAGCGGAAGATGTTAATCTGTGTTGTTGTTTGTGTCGAATTGCTTTGCTTTATCTTGGCCAGGTCGCAGTTGCAAATGAGAACTTGTTCTCAACTAGCCTACCTGGTTAAATAAAGGTGAAATAAATAAATAAATAAAAAAATAAAAACGCAATCTTAGCGAGAGGGCAAACCCCAGAAATATATGTTGGGTATCTCAGATTGTTCTGGTAATTCCCACATAGAAACTTAATGTGGAGACCTATTCATGCTTCCATTAAGACCCTATGATCTGTGAACCGTTCATGATACGGACAACATCTCGGTGTCTTACACCCCTTATAGCAGGGTTCCCCAACTTCCGGCCCGCGGACCGAATTTGGCCCACAGGTGTTTTTATTTGGCCCACCAAGTTTTCTGTGAAGAAAAAAATAATATTTATTTATATATATATTTATATATAAAGTGTTATTGTTGGACATGAGACAACAACAAAAAACACCAGAAAAATCAGCTCCAAGTTTTTAATTTAAGAAATGACCCTTTTTGCTTCTTTTTAGATTGTTTCTTTTAAACACGTCACATCTCTCTGAAGATATCTCCCATTTTATACATAGAAATGTACATTGTAGGTCATTAACCAATCACATCCCTCCTTGACGATTGCACATTCAGCAAATCGCCAACAGAGAGAGGTCCCTTTTTTTAATGCATTTTCACATTCACTGTGTTGGTGAAGCTCATAAAATGAAGCACAGCTTCAAAATGAACAAGAGAGCCCACTCTGGACATGTGAAGTAGGCCTAATTGAGGAGTACACTTTGACAAACAATATGCCTTCAAATGAACCAAATTAAAAAGGAGAACTTTTGAGATAAAATGAATATTTGAATGTTGAATAAATTGAAACTGACAGTATAACGACACCTAGATGTTGTCTGCATCATGTAGGGGTCAGAGGTCATGGGGTCTGACAGTATAATGACTAGATGATGTCTGTATCACGTAGAGGTCATAGGGTCATACAGTTTAATGACTAGATGTCTGTATCATGTAGGGTTCAGAGGTCATGGGGTCTGACAGTATAATGACTAGATGATGTCTGTATCACGTAGAGGTCATAGGGTCATACAGTTTAATGACTAGATGGCTGTATCATGTATGGGTCAGAGGTCATGGGGTCTGACAGGAGGCATGTAGAGGTCTAAAATGGGCCTAAAATGGCCACTTTCATCCTGATTTTCTCAAAAACGGTTTGTGATACAAATGTTTAAAAAAACATACATCCTTCCTCCTAATTACGTTTTTATGTGAGAATGACCAATACAATCTGAGATGCCCCCCAACATGTTGGGCTATCCTGGTGTAGAATCACTACTACACATGGCTTCTATCCTGGTGTGGAATCACTACTACACATGGCTTCTATCCTGGTGTAGAATCACTACTACACATGGCTTCTATCCTGGTGTAGAATCACTACTACACATGGCTTCTATCCTGGTGTAGAATCACTACTACACATGGCTTCTATCCTGGTGTAGAATCACTACTACACATGGCTTCTATCCTGGTGTGGAATCACTACTACACATGGCTTCTATCCTGGTGGAGAATCACTACTACACATGGCTTCTATCCTGGTGTAGAATCACTACTACACATGGCTTCTATCCTGGTGTGGAATCACTACTACACATGGCTTCTATCCTGGTGTGGAATCACTACTACACATGGCTTCTATCCTGGGGTGGAATCACTACTACACATGGCTTCTATCCTGGTGTGGAATCACTACTACACATGGCTTCTATCCTGGTGTAGAATCACTACTACACATGGCTTCTATCCTGGTGTAGAATCACTACTACACATGGCTTCTATCCTGGTGTGGAATCACTACTACACATGGCTTCTATCCTGGTGTAGAATCACTACTACACATGGCTTCTATCCTGGTGTAGAATCACTACTACACATGGCTTCTATCCTGGTGTAGAATCACTACTACACATGGCTTCTATCCTGGTGTGGAATCACTACTACACATGGCTTCTATCCTGGTGTGGAATCACTACTACACATGGCTTCTATCCTGGTGTAGAATCACTACTACACATGGCTTCTATCCTGGTGTGGAATCACTACTACACATGGCTTCTATCCTGGTGTAGAATCACTACTATCACTACTACACATGGCTTCTATCCTGGTGTGGAATCACTACTACACATGGCTTCTATCCTGGTGTAGAATCACTACTATCACTACTACACATGGCTTCTATCCTGGTGTGGAATCACTACTACACATGGCTTCTATCCTGGTGTAGAATCACTACTATCACTACTACACATGGCTTCTATCCTGGTGTAGAATCACTACTACACATGGCTTCTATCCTGGTGTGGAATCACTACTACACATGGCTTCTATCCTGGTGGAGAATCACTACTACACATGGCTTCTATCCTGGTGTAGAATCACTACTACACATGGCTTCTATCCTGGTGTGGAATCACTACTACACATGGCTTCTATCCTGGTGTGGAATCACTACTACACATGGCTTCTATCCTGGTGTGGAATCACTACTACACATGGCTTCTATCCTGGTGTAGAATCACTACTACACATGGCTTCTATCCTGGTGTGGAATCACTACTACACATGGCTTCTATCCTGGTGTAGAATCACTACTACACATGGCTTCTATCCTGGTGTAGAATCACTACTACACATGGCTTCTATCCTGGTGTGGAATCACTACTACACATGGCTTCTATCCTGGTGTAGAATCACTACTACACATGGCTTCTATCCTGGTGTAGAATCACTACTACACATGGCTTCTATCCTGGTGTGGAATCACTACTACACATGGCTTCTATCCTGGTGTAGAATCACTACTACACATGGCTTCTATCCTGGTGTAGAATCACTACTACACATGGCTTCTATCCTGGTGTAGAATCACAACTACACATGGCTTCTATCCTGGTGTAGAATCACTACTACACATGGCTTCTATCCTGGTGTGGAATCACTACTACACATGGCTTCTATCCTGGTGTAGAATCACTACTATCACTACTACACATGGCTTCTATCCTGGTGTGGAATCACTACTACACATGGCTTCTATCCTGGTGTAGAATCACTACTATCACTACTACACATGGCTTCTATCCTGGTGTAGAATCACTACTACACATGGCTTCTATCCTGGTGTGGAATCACTACTACACATGGCTTCTATCCTGGTGTAGAATCACTACTACACATGGCTTCTATCCTGGTGTAGAATCACTACTACACATGGCTTCTATCCTGGTGTGGAATCACTACTACACATGGCTTCTATCCTGGTGTAGAATCACTACTACACATGGCTTCTATCCTGGTGTAGAATCACTACTACACATGGCTTCTATCCTGGTGTGGAATCACTACTACACATGGCTTCTATCCTGGTGTAGAATCACTACTACACATGGCTTCTATCCTGGTGTAGAATCACTACTACACATGGCTTCTATCCTGGTGTAGAATCACTACTACACATGGCTTCTATCCTGGTGTAGAATCACTACTACACATGGCTTCTATCCTGGTGTGGAATCACTACTACACATGGCTTCTATCCTGGTGTAGAATCACTACTATCACTACTACACATGGCTTCTATCCTGGTGTAGAATCACTACTACACATGGCTTCTATCCTGGTGTGGAATCACTACTACACATGGCTTCTATCCTGGTGTGGAATCACTACTACACATGGCTTCTATCCTGGTGTGGAATCACTACTACACATGGCTTCTATCCTGGTGTAGAATCACTACTATCACTACTACACATGGCTTCTATCCTGGTGTGGAATCACTACTACACATGGCTTCTATCCTGGTGTAGAATCACTACTATCACTACTACACATGGCTTCTATCCTGGTGTAGAATCACTACTACACATGGCTTCTATCCTGGTGTGGAATCACTACTACACATGGCTTCTATCCTGGTGTAGAATCACTACTATCACTACTACACATGGCTTATAACCTGGTGTGGAATCACTACTACACATGGCTTCTATCCTGGTGTAGAATCACTACTATCACTACTACACATGGCTTCTATCCTGGTGTGGAATCACTACTACACATGGCTTCTATCCTGGTGTGGAATCAGTACTACACATGGCTTCTATCCTGGTGTAGAATCATTACTACACATGGCTTCTATCCTGGTGTAGAATCATTACTACACATGGCTTCTATCCTGGTGTAGAATCACTACTATCACTACTACACATGGCTTCTATCCTGGTGTAGAATCACTACTACACATGGCTTCTATCTTGGTGTGGAATCACTACTACACATGGCTTCTATCCTGGTGTAGAATCACTACTACACATGGCTTCTATCCTGGTGTAGAATCACTATTACACATGGCTTCTATCCTGGTGTGGAATCACTACTACACATGGCTTCTATCCTGGTGTAGAATCACTACTATACATGGCTTCTATCCTGGTGTAGAATCACTACTATCACTACTACACATGGCTTCTATCCTGGTGTAGAATCACTATTATCACTACTACACATGGCTTCTATCCTGGTGTGGAATCACTACTACACATGGCTTCTATCCTGGTGTAGAATCACTACTACACATGGCTTCTATCCTGGTGTGGAATCACTACTACACATGGCTTCTATCCTGGTGTAGAATCACTACTACACATGGCTTCTATCCTGGTGTAGAATCATTACTACACATGGCTTCTATCCTGGTGTGGAATCACTACTACACATGGCTTCTATCCTGGTGTAGAATCACTACTACACATAACTTCTATTCTGGTGTGGAATCACTACTACACATGGCTTCTATTCTGGTGTAGAATCACTACTACACATGGCTTCTATCCTGGTGTGGAATCACTACTATCACTACTACACGTGGCTTCTATCCTGGTGTGGAATCACTACTACACATGGCTTCTATCCTGGTGTAGAATCACTACTACACATGGCTTCTATCCTGGTGTAGAATCACTACTACACATGGCTTCTATCCTGGTGTAGAATCACTACTACACATGGCTTCTATCCTGGTGTAGAATCATTACTACACGTGGCTTCTATCCTGGTGTAGAATCATTACTACACGTGGCTTCTATCCTGGTGTAGAATCACTACTATCACTACTACACATGGCTTCTATCCTGGTGTAGAATCACTACTATCACTACTACACATGGCTTATATCCTGGTGTGGAATCACTACTACACATGGCTTCTATCCTGGTGTAGAATCACTACTATCACTACTACACATGGCTTCTATCCTGGTGTGGAATCACTACTACACATGGCTTCTATCCTGGTGTGGAATCAGTACTACACATGGCTTCTATCCTGGTGTAGAATCATTACTACACATGGCTTCTATCCTGGTGTAGAATCATTACTACACATGGCTTCTATCCTGGTGTAGAATCACTACTATCACTACTACACATGGCTTCTATCCTGGTGTAGAATCACTACTACACATGGCTTCTATCTTGGTGTGGAATCACTACTACACATGGCTTCTATCCTGGTGTAGAATCACTACTACACATGGCTTCTATCCTGGTGTAGAATCACTACTACACATGGCTTCTATCCTGGTGTGGAATCACTACTACACATGGCTTCTATCCTGGTGTAGAATCACTACTACACATGGCTTCTATCCTGGTGTAGAATCACTACTATCACTACTACACATGGCTTCTATCCTGGTGTAGAATCACTATTATCACTACTACACATGGCTTCTATCCTGGTGTGGAATCACTACTACACATGGCTTCTATCCTGGTGTAGAATCACTACTACACATGGCTTCTATCCTGGTGTGGAATCACTACTACACATGGCTTCTATCCTGGTGTAGAATCACTACTACACATGGCTTCTATCCTGGTGTAGAATCATTACTACACATGGCTTCTATCCTGGTGTGGAATCACTACTACACATGGCTTCTATCCTGGTGTAGAATCACTACTACACATAACTTCTATTCTGGTGTGGAATCACTACTACACATGGCTTCTATTCTGGTGTAGAATCACTACTACACATGGCTTCTATCCTGGTGTGGAATCACTACTATCACTACTACACGTGGCTTCTATCCTGGTGTGGAATCACTACTACACATGGCTTCTATCCTGGTGTAGAATCACTACTACACATGGCTTCTATCCTGGTGTAGAATCACTACTACACATGGCTTCTATCCTGGTGTAGAATCACTACTACACATGGCTTCTATCCTGGTGTAGAATCATTACTACACGTGGCTTCTATCCTGGTGTAGAATCATTACTACACGTGGCTTCTATCCTGGTGTAGAATCACTACTATCACTACTACACATGGCTTCTATCCTGGTGTGGAATCACTACTACACATGGCTTCTATCCTGGTGTGGAATCACTACTACACATGGCTTCTATCCTGGTGTAGAATCACTACTATCACTACTACACATGGCTTCTATCCTGGTGTGGAATCACTACTACACATGGCTTCTATCCTGGTGTAGAATCACTACTATCACTACTACACATGGCTTCTATCCTGGTGTAGAATCACTACTACACGTGGCTTCTATCCTGGTGTGGAATCACTACTACACATGGCTTCTATCCTGGTGTAGAATCACTACTATCACTACTACACATGGCTTCTATCCTGGTGTAGAATCACTACTATACTTTATTAACACATGGCTCCACACCATAACTCGCAGCTCAGACACTTGAGTCAGGACAAAGTGGAGTTAATCTGCCTCCTGATTGGCCCTTAACCTGCCTAGTGATTTGAGTTGAATGATTTGTTGCCATAGAAACTTAGCTGGCTAAGAGGTAAGCCACCTTCAACGGTTATCCTTAGTTGAATTCAGAATTGACTCTGTCCAGGACTCTATATTTAATATTCCCCTCCATCCACATCGACTGATGGACAAGACTCTGTCCAGGACTCTATATTTAATGTTCCCCTCCATCCACATCGACTGATGGACAAGACTCTGTCCAGGACTCTATATTTAATATTCCCCTCCATCCACATCGACTGATGGACAAGACTCTGTCCAGGACTCTATATTTAATGTTCCCCTCCATCCACATCGACTGATGGACAAGACTCTGTCCAGGACTCTATATTTAATATTCCCCTCCATCCACATCGACTGATGGACAAGACTCTGTCCAGGACTCTATATTTAATGTTCCCCTCCATCCACATCGACTGATGGACAAGACTCTGTCCAGGACTTTATATTTAATATTCCCCTCCATCCACATCGACTGATGGACAAGACTCTGTCCAGGACTCTATATTTAATGTTCCCCTCCATCCACATCGACTGATGGACAAGACTCTGTCCAGGACTCTATATTTAATGTTCCCCTCCATCCACATCGACTGATGGACAAGACTCTGTCCAGGACTTTATATTTAATATTCCCCTCCATCCACATCGACTGATGGACAAGACTCTGTCCAGGACTCTATATTTAATATTCCCCTCCATCCACATCGACTGATGGACAAGACTCTGTCCAGGACTCTATATTTAATGTTCCACTCCATCCACAGCGACTGATGGACAAGACTCTGTCCAGGACTCTATATTTAATGTTCCACTCCATCCACAGCGACTGATGGACAAGACTCTGTCCAGGACTCTATATTTAATGTTCCACTCCATCCACAGCGACTGATGGACAAGACTCTGTCCAGGACTCTATATTTAATGTTCCACTCCATCCACAGCGACTGATGGACAAGACTCTGTCCAGGACTCTATATTTAATGTTCCACTCCATCCACAGCGACTGATGGACAAGACTCTGTCCAGGACTCTATATTTAATGTTCCACTCCATCCACAGCGACTGATGGACAAGACTCTGTCCAGGACTCTATATTTAATGCTCCACTCCATCCACTGATGGAGAACCTATTATATTCATACAGAGCGCAGGAATGTAAATCAGCTCTCTACCTTTATCAAAGAAAGAACAGTAGAATGCATTTAATCCATTGTTACGTTTTGTTGGTGGTCTCCACTATTTGTAACTTCAACAATCCCTACAGTACAGAAGAACAACATATTCAACTGTACAATATCAGTACAATACCCCCTTAAAAAACACACACACACACACACACACACACACACACACACACACACTCAACGTTTTTACCCGTTTTTGAGACAGTACTCACTGGTGTTAATGATATCTCCAGTCTCCTCTTCCTCCAACGAGACAGTCATCTCCTCCTCTTTCACTCTAAAAACGTCTTCCTCTACCTTTACTGTCATCGCCGCCTCCTCTTTCACTCCAAACAACGCATCGTCTTGTTTCTCTTCAACCTCTTCTTTCACGGTAAAATCTTTCTCCTCTTTCACTCCAAAAAACGCATCGTCTTGTTTCTCTTCCTCCTCTTCTTTCACGGTATAATCATTCTCCTCTTTCACTCCGAAAGCTTCTTTCTCTTCTTCTTTCAATGTACCAGCTTCACCCTCTACTTCTTGTTTTACTGTAACAGCCTCCTCTTCCTTCTCCTCTTTCACGGGAGTTTCTGTCTCCGTCCATCCGACCTCCCCTTCTTTAGCAGGGAGGGAGTTGTTTAGGGAGCTCATATTCGGAGATGTTATCTAGCTAACGTTAGCTAGTTACCGTTAGCGACTAGCCTAGTGGTAATGTAACCATCCAGCTAGCTGACTGACAACCACAACGTAAATATGCTATTAAATTGGGTAACTGGTAGATACGACGAAAGTGTGTTGAAAACAAAATGGCTAATAATCACAGATAGCGTCTAAAGGGCTCCAATGTTTCTGCTATGTTTGTTAGCAAGCTGCTGAACAATGGTGGCCGACTAGCTGCTGTTGTGGTTGCCAGGTCTAGATACAATTTCTATCTATAACAATGACCACTCCAAACCCGCCCAGAAGGCCTGAAAACGAACGCACCCTCTAAAAAAAACTAAAACAACATTTCGCAGCAACATCGGAGTTGCCAGATTTAGTCAAACTCCTTTTCCAGGACGTTATCGAGCGATTTAACGATTTAAGTAGGAATATCAACTTAACTTGCAACAATGTAAGAAGCAACATTCGGTTTCCCATTGAAACAATAATTATTGCGAGCTAAAGGTGACTAAAAATAATTGAATTATGTCGCAAGAGAAATTATAATTCGCCATCATTAAATTTGCCGTATCATTTTCCATCAATGGATGTCGATTTAACTCGTTTGTCTGTTATGATTGTAAATAAATCCCGTATGGCACGTGCATAATAGCTACAGATAAATCCAACAGGAGAGTGTGAGGGATGAAAGTTGGACAGAGGATCTCAACCTCTGTGCAAGAAACACTTGGATGAATTATAAAAACGAATGTTAGGCAATTTTCTGGCAATTGTGACGTTATTGTGTCCCAGATGTTAAGACTACAAATCGTTAAGACTACAAACGTTTGTCATTTCAACAGGCATAGTTTTACTGACTAAACTCTGGGTTTATGACTGTAATTAACCTTTGCCATGGGTTGGTTAGCTAGATGCAGGTCACCTATAGTCCCCGATAGGCCTACATCTCATTTCAGATAGCCTTTCAGTAACCTGGGCAATATGTAAAATGATCGATTTAGGAGCTTGCTTAGTTCAAATGGACAGACTAATTTATTCGACATGAAGAGTGAAGCGTTTTCGAGGTAAGAAGCGCTTCCGTTGCCCTGCTGGAATAGGCTACTGAGGATGAGGTCGCATTAATATGGATATGAACTGAATAGGCTACTGAGGATGAGGTCGCATTAACATGGATATGAACTGAATAGGCTACTGAGGATGAGGTCATATTAACATGGATATGAACTGAATAGGCTACTGAGGATGAGGTCGCATTAACATGGATATGAACTGAATAGGCTACTGAGGATGAGGTCGCATTAACATGAATGAGTCTGTCCTCATGAATGTTCCATCAGTATTATTAAAACCCTCACTACCTCATGAATGTTCCCATCAGTATTATTAAAACATGGGACCATTCATGAGGTAGTGAGTGTTTTAATAATACTGATGGGGACATTCATGAGGTAGTGAGGGTTTTAATAATACTGATGGGACATTCATGAGGTAGTGACTGTTTTAATACTGATGGGAACATTCATGAGGTAGTGACTGTTTTAATACTGATGGGAACATTCATGAGGTAGTGAGTGTTTTAATACTGATGGGAACATTCATGAGGTAGTGAGTGTTTTAATACTGATGGGAACATTCATGAGGTAGTGAATGTTTTAATAATACTGATGGAACATTCATGAGGTAGTGAATGTTTTAATACTGATGGGAACATTCATGAGGTAGTGACTGTTTTAATAATACTGATGGGAACATTCATGAGGTAGTGAATGTTTTAATAATACTGATGGAACATTCATGATGTAGTGAGTTTTTAAAATACTTTTATGTCAACAACTTATCAATGTTATCATAACGTCATCACATTTTCATACACCTTTAGCTTGATGACGAGTTACACAAATTATCTCAATGAAACACAACGACTAAATTAAAGAGGTTTCAAGGTTAGAATAAATAAAATGAAAATGATATTAATCTATTTGTTAATTAGCATTTATAAATATCCAAATTATGAACATGAAGGGTTAATATCCAAATCATACAATGAGCATCTAAGGGTTTATGTACCAATCATACAATGAGCATCTAAGGGTTTATGTACCAATCATACAATGAGCATCTAGGGGTTTATGTACCAATCATACAATGAGCATCTAAGGGTTTATGTACCAATCATACAATGAGCATCTAAGGGTTTATGTACATGAGCATCTAAGGGTTTATATCCAATCATACAATGAGCATCTAAGGGTTTATGTACCAATCATACAATGAGCATCTAAGGGTTTATGTACCAATCATACAATGAGCATCTAAGGGTTTATGTACCAATCATACAATGAGCATCTAAGGGTTTATATCAAAACAAAATACACATTAATTTTTCCAATCTGATTTTAGATGTCTCGACATGTCTCGTCATGAAACAAAAGTAGGTCTAGATGTCAGAGATGGAATTAGATGTCAGAGATGGAATTAGATGTCAGATACAGAATTAGATGTCAGAGATGGAATTAGATGTCAGATACAGAATTAGATGTCAGAGATGGAATTAGATGTCAGATACAGAATTAGATGTCAGATATATATTAATTAGATGTCAGATACAGAATTAGATGTCAGATATATATTAATTAGATGTCAGATATATATTAATTAGATGTCAGATACAGAATTAGATGTCAGATATATATTAATTAGATGTCAGATACAGAATTAGATGTCAGAGATATATTAATTAGATGTCAGATACAGAATTAGATGTCAGATATATATTAATTAGATGTCAGATACAGAATTAGATGTCAGATATATATTAATTAGATGTCAGATACAGAATTAGATGTCAGATATATATTAATTAGATGTCAGATACAGAATTAGATGTCAGATACAGAATTAGATGTCAGAGATATATTAATTAGATGTCAGAGATGGAATTAGATGTCAGATACATAATTAGATGTCAGAGATGGAATTAGATGTCAGATACAGAATTAGATGTCAGAGATATATTAATTAGATGTCAGAGATATATTAATTAGATGTCAGAGATATATTAATTAGATGTCAGAGATGGAATTAGATGTCAGAGATGGAATTAGATGTCAGATACAGAATTAGATGTCAGAGATGGAATTAGATGTCAGAGACGGAATTAGATGTCAGAGATATATTAATTAGATGTCAGAGATATATTAATTAGATGTCAGAGATATATTAATTAGATGTCAGAGATGGAATTAGATGTCAGATATATATTAATTAGATGTCAGAGATATATTAATTAGATGTCAGATATATATTAATTAGATGTCAGAGATATATTAATTAGATGTCAGAGATATATTAATTAGATGTCAGAGATATATTAATTAGATGTCAGAGATATATTAATTAGATGTCAGAGATATATTAATTAGATGTCAGAGATATATTAATTAGATGTCAGAGATATATTAATTAGATGTCAGAGATATATTAATTAGATGTCAGAGATATATTAATTAGATGTCAGAGATATATTAATTAGATGTCAGAGATATATTAATTAGATGTCAGAGATATATTAATTAGATGTCAGAGATATATTAATTAGATGTCAGAGATGGAATTAGATGTCAGAGATATATTAATTAGATGTCAGAGATATATTAATTAGATGTCAGAGATATATTAATTAGATATATAAATATAATTTGTTTTCATGTGGCATGAACAAAAACACACTCCCTTTAAAAAAAACTCCCTTAAAGATAGAAGCAAAAGAGAGGTAGAAGTAAGCAGTGAACAGACTGTTGATCAGGAAGATGTCTCTGAAGTTCAACTGGGGGAGAGAGAAAAATAACAACCGGTTTAGACTCTGCCAAGTTGAACCACCCAGAGGCCAGGCGTCAGTTTAACATCATCCCTAAACAATATATTTAATCGTCCCCCACAAGGAAGTGGATAGGACCACCTACGCTTTTGAACCGGCCAATGGAAGAGGCTGGCAAGACAGTTCTGGGCTGTAGGAGGGAAAAACAGTCGCTATCATCCGCAACATGGAAGACAATGGAACAATGGAAAGATGTCAAGAAACGCATCAGGTGCATCAAATCTGAAAGACAAAAGCCCCCTGAATAGCCATATAAAAAACACTTTTGCCACTATGGAATCTCTCCCAAAATAGTCAATGTCATTAAGACTTTCTACACCGATTTCTGCTGTCAGGTTGTCTGTAATGGACAAGGATGCCCCCCCCCCCCCCCCAATGACTGGTTTATGACACAGATCCTGAAAAATGGCAAGAGGGGCATCAGATGGACCAGATCACCTCAACTCTAGAAGACCTGGTTTATGACACAGATCCTGAAAAATGGCAAGAGGGGCATCAGATGGACCAGATCACCTCAACTCTAGAAGACCTGGTTTATGACACAGATCCTGAAAAATGGCAAGAGGGGCATCAGATGGACCAGATCACCTCAACTCTAGAAGACCTGGTTTATGCAGATGAACCTGCTCTCCAGCAAGAAAAAAAAGTTGACAAGCTCAAACACATCCCTCCAAATTGGTTTGAAAAATCAATTAAAGAAAAGCAAGCTCATGAAGAAAAAAAACATAAAACAGACACATCCGTTAACACGGTCCAGTGTGGCTCAGTTGGTAGTAGCTTGCAATGCCAGTGTTGAGGGTTTGATTCCCACGGGGGACCTGTACGAAAACATATGCACTCACTGCTGTAAGTCTCTCTGGATACGAATATCTCTGGATATAGATACTTTTGTACCTGTTTCCTCCAGCATCTTCACAATGTCCTTTGCTGTTGTTCTGGGATTGATTTGCACTTTTCGCACCAAAGTACGTTCATCTCTAGGAGACGGGTCTCTTTTCTGAGCAGTATGACGGCTGCGTGGTCCCATGGGGTTTATACTTGCGTACTATTGTTTGTACAGATGAACATGGTACCTTCAGGCATTTGGAAATCGCTCCCAAGGATGAATCAGACTTGTGGATGTCTACATTTGTTTTCTGAGGTCTTGGCTGATTTCTTTTGATTTTCCCATGATGTCAAGCAAAGAGGCACTGAGTTTGAAGGTAGGCCTTGAAATACATCCACACCTCCAATTGACTTAAATTATGTCAATTAGCCTATCAGAAGCATCTAAAGCCATGTCATCATTTTCTGGAATTTTGCACAGTCAACCTAGTGTATGTAAACTTCTGACCCACTGGAATTGTGATACAGTGAATTATAAGTGAAATAATCTGTCTGTAAACAATTGTTGGAAAAAATTACTTGTGTCATGCACAAAGTAGATGTCCTAACCGACTTGCCAAAACTATAGTTTGTTAACAAGACATTTGTGGAGTGATTGAAAAACAAGTTTTAATGACTCCAACCTAAGTGTATGTAAACTTCCAACTTCAACTGTGTGTATATATATATATATATATACTACAGCAAGATAATGACCCAAAACATACCTCCAGGCGATGTCAGAACTACCTTAGAAGAAAAGAACAAGACGGTAGTCTTCAAATCATGGAGTGGCCAGCACAGTCTCTCCAGCCTTAAACCCCATGGTGCTGGTTTGGGATCAACTGTGCCAAAGGGCGAAAGCAAAGAAACCAGTGTAACACATTTGTGAGAATTTCTGTAACAATGTTGGGAAGAACATTCCAAACAATAATTTTATTTCCATTGTAGAAAGAATGCCACGAGTTTGTTCGGCTGTTATGTCTGCAAAAGGTTCTAGAAGAAAAAGAAACGCACACCTATTGAGGTGAGGTGCTGGCTAGCGGAGTAGAAAACTTGAAAACTCAAGAGAGCCGCACACTCTAGGAGCTCAGATGCAAAAATTTAATTACCAACAGCCAAGCTGTCTTCATCAGGGTATAATCACAAACACTGCGGGATGACTCGTTTATGTCGTGTCAAAAGACACAGGTGTCTGTAATCATGGCCAAGAGTGGCCTAATATCATTGGTTAATTATCAAATATTAAAATGTCACACAAAGAACAGCATACAAACAACAAATGGATAGCATACGATCATAGATTCATTTGACTACACAAGCTTACAAACAATTACAATGGCAAAGTCCCAATAATCACAAGAATGGCTTCAGATCAAAGTCTACGTTGAGACAGAAAGGGAGCAAGGGTCTTTAAGTTAAAGATCCAGGCAGCCTCTCGTATTAACAATAAATTATCAAGGTCACCCCCTCTCCTAGGGAGGGTGACATGTTCGATGCCAATATAACACAGAGACGAAATCGAGTGGCCTGCCTTGGAGGCATCCCGCAGTGTTTGTGATTATACCCTGATGAAGACAGCTTGGAGCTCCTAGAGGGTGATTATACCCTGATGAAGACAGCTTGGAGCTCCTAGAGTGTGATTATACCCTGATGAAGACAGCTTGGAGCTCCTAGAGTGTGATTATACCCTGATGAAGACAGCTTGGAGCTCCTAGAGTGTGATTATACCCTGATGAAGACAGCTTGGAGCTCCTAGAGGGTGATTATACCCTGATGTGCGGCTCTGAGTCAAAAAATGTTGATTACATTTTGATAAATAAAAAGATTCCATTATTTATTCATTTTGTCTCCAATTGTTTATTTGTTCGATGCTTTAATTTCAGAGTACATGAAAAAATTAGGTGTTCTAAAAGTTTTGAACAGTAGCAGGCTGGTAAGGCTAACGTTAGCAGGCTGGTAAGGCTAACGTTAGCAGCCTGGTAAGGCTAACGTTAGCAGGCTGGTAAGGCTAACGTTAGCAGGTTGGTAAGGCTAACGTTAGCAGGTTGGTAAGGCTAACGTTAGCAGGCTGGTAAGGCTAACGTTAGGTTGGTAAGGCTAACGTTAGCAGGCTGGTAAGGCTAACGTTAGCAGGCTGGTAAGGCTAACGTTAGCAGGCTGGTAAGGCTAACGTTAGCAGGCTGGTAAGGCTAACGTTAGCAGGCTAGTTAGCTAGAAACCTTGCAAGTTGATTTGTAACAATAAATTCATAAAATATTTGCTTGTTAGTTTGATGAAAATGTCAATTGAAACCAGTAGTCATGAGTGAAAATTATTGTTTAACTTAAAGTCATACATGTTAATGTATTTCTGGTGGAGTTTACTACCTAATTATCCCCAACATCATTCTGAGATAACAGTATATATGTACATTTACCCCCCAAAATATATGGGTAATTGGAAATGATGCAGACAATTACATTGATGGAATCTACAATCTATGATCAATAGTAAAGCTGATCATCCCCCAAGGACCGAGTTGAGGAAAAACTGCTCTAATTGGATTTTTTCTCTCAAATTGAGGACAGAGTACGATATACAAAATATGATATACGGAGTACGGAAAACACTGGAAAGTCAAGACACATTCAGAGTCTCTGGGGACTACTGACCCACCATGTATTGGACCTTTATCTGTCCCACTGTTCAGAAGCCTTCATCTTCCCGATGTCATGCTGTTCAGAAGCCAACATCTTGATCTCCTCTGTGTTTTATCTCATGTTTTCTCATGTTACCTAACTCTGTAAAACTCTTTTCACAATGGGAGCAGTGGTAAGGCTTCTCCCCTGTGTGTATTCGTTCATGAGTTTTCAGGTTACACAAGTGGGTAAAACTCTTTCTACACTGGGAGCAGTTGTAGGGCTTCTCCCCTGTGTGTATTCTATCGTGTGTTTTCAGGTTACTTAAGTGGGTAAAACTCTTTCCACAATGGGAGCAGTGGTACGGCTTTTCTCCTGTATGCATTCTCTCATGTATTTTCAGGCTCCCTAACGTTGTAAAACTCTTTCCACACTGGGAGCAGTGGTACGGCTTTTCTCCTGTATGCATCCGCTCATGTATTTTCAGGCTCCCCAACATTGTAAAACTCTTTCCACACTGGGAGCAGTGGTGAGGCTTCTCCCCCGTCTGTATTCTCTCATGTCGTTTCAGGTCCCTTAACTTGTTAAAACCCTTTTCAAACTGGGAGCCGTGGTGAGGCTTCTCCCCTGTGTGTATTCTCTCATGTTGGTTCAGGTGGGCTTTCTGGTTAAAACTCTTTCCACACTGGGAGCAGTGGTAAGGCTTCTCCCCTGTGTGTATTCTCGCATGTTGTTTCAGGTATCCTTTCTGGTTAAAACTCTTTCCACACTGGGAGCAGTGGTACAGCTTTTCTCCTGTATGTATTCTCTCATGTATTTTCAGGCTCCCAAATGTTGTATAACTCTTTCCACACTGGGAGCAGTGGTAACGCTTCTCCCCTGTGTGTATACGCTCATGTGTTTTCAGGTTACATAACTGGGTAAAACTCTTTCCACACCGGGAGCAGTGGTAAGGCTTCTCCCCTGTGTGTATTCTCTCGTGTTGTTTCAGGTCCCTTAACCGGTTACAACCCGTTCCACACTGGGAGCAGTGGTAAGGCTTCTCCCCTGTGTGTATTCTCTTATGTGTTTTCAGGTTACGTATGTGGTTAAAACTCTTTTCACACTGGGAGCACTGGTGTCGTCTTGCTGGTTTGGACGTCCCTGGCTCTGGTTCCTCTGAGTCTGGTCTTTCTCCTGCCAAAGACAGAGTGTTTATTTAAATAGAGACATGAATGAAACCTCCACATGATAAAGGGTAAATCCTATTGAGATCCCTCAATAACCTGGGGCCAGTTTTAATCTTGGTGTGATTTTAAAACAAATGATGTTGTAGAGCTTCCTGGTAATTACTGCTATGTTTACATTACTTATTATTCTTTCTGTTTTAGAAATCAGAACACAAAAAAATTAAACAGTTCTCGGACACTGAAGACACAGACGTCGCTGGATTCCAATCGAGCAGGTGGTTCTAAATATATAACATTCATAGCTGTATGATACAGAATGTGACGTACACACTTCCTTAAACATAAAATAAAGTAATTTTGTGTGGAAGTCCAAAGCTTGTTTTCACGCCGAAGACACAAAGCACATCAGTAACATCTCCCCGTTGTGGAAAGGGTTTCTTGAGATGTTCATACATTTTCTACATTTTTGACTAATCGCTGATGTTATGACTTTTCGGGTAGAGTAAAAAGTCTGGTGAAATATTTTGGGGAGATGTTCCTAAAACTATATAGCCATATTACAAAATATGAAAAGGCTTGTTCATTCACATGTTATGAATTCGCTAGGACATCATATGTTCCTAAAACTGACAGCAACTATACTGAACAAAAAAATATAAACGCAACATGTAAAGTGTTGGTCCCATGTTTCATGAGCTGAAATAAAAGATTGCAGAATTTTGTTGCACAATGTTGTTTCTGTCCCTGGTAGTGAACATTTATCCTTTGCCAAGATAATCCATCCACCTGACAGGTGTGGCATATCAAGAAGCTGATTAAAAAGCATTATCATTACTCAGGTGCACCTTGTGCTGGGGATAATAAAAGGCTACTCGAAAATGTGCAGTTTGTTCACACAACAATGCCACAGATCTCTGAGGGAGCGGGCAATTGGCATGCTGACTGCAGGAATGTCCACTGGAGCTGTTGTCAGGGAATTGAATGTACAGTACCAGTCAAAAGTTTGGACTCACCTACTCATTCAAGGGTTTTTCATTATTTTTTTACATTGTGGAATAATAGTGAAGACATCAAAACTAGGAAAAAACAATATGGAATCATGTAGTAACCAAAAGAAGTGTTAAACAAAGGAGTTCCCACACCCTTGCTTTCTCTAAACCAGTTTCACCTGGAATCCCTTTCCAACAGTCTTGTAGGAGTTCCCACATATGCTGAAAACTTGTTGGCTGCTTTTCCTTCACCCTGCGGTCCAACTAATCCCAAACCATCTCGATTTGGTTGAGGTTAGGGGGTTGTGGAGGCCAGGTCATCTAATGCAGCACTCTCCTTGGTAAAATAGCCCTTACACTACCTGGAGGTGTGTCGGGTCATTGTCCTGTTGAAAAGCAAATGACAGTCCAACTAAGCCCAAACTAGATGGGATGGCATATCGCTGCAGAATGCTGTGGTAGCCATGCTGGTTAAGTGTGCCTTGAATTCAAAATAAAATCACTGATATAGTCAACAGCAAAGCACCCACACCTACTCACCATCACACCTCCTCCTCCATGCTTCACGGTGGGAACCACACATGTGGAGATCATCTGTTCATCTACTCCTCGTCTCACAAAGACATGATGTCACAAAGACACTTGGAACCAAAAATCTCAAATTCGGATTCATCAGACCAAAGGACAGATATCCACCGGTCTAATGTCCATTGCTCATGTTTCTTGGCCCAAGCAAGTCTCTTCTTCTTATTGGTGTCCTTTAGTAGGGTTTTCTTTGCAGCAATTCAACCATGAAGGCCTGATTCACACAGTCTCCTCTGAACAGTTGACGTTGAGATGTGTCTGTTACTTGAACTCTGTGAAGCATGTGTTTAGGCTGCAATTTCTGAGGCTGGTAACTCTAATGAACTTATCCTCTGCAGCAGAGGTAACTCTGGGTCTTCCTTTCCTGTGGCAGTCCTCATGAGAGCCAGTTTCATCATAGCGCTTGATCGTTTTTGCGACTGCACTTGAAGAAACATTTTCCTGATTGACTGACCTTAAAGTAATGGACTGTCATTTCACTTTGCTTATTTGAGCTGTTGTTGCCATAATATGGACTTGGTCTATTACCAAATAGGGCTGTCTTCTGTATACCACCCCTACCTCATCACAACACTGTATACCCCCCCTACCTCATCACAACACTGTATACCACCCCACCTCATCACAACACTGTATACCCCTCCTACCTCATCACAACACTGTATACCCCCCCTACCTGTATACCCCCCCACCTCATCACAACACTATATACCCCCCCTACCTCATCACAACACTGTATACCACCCCTACCTCATCACAACACTGTATGGCTCCAACGCCAACTCCAATTAAGAACTAAATAAATTCCACAAATTAACTTAACAAGGCACACATGTTAATTGAAATGCATTCCAGGTGACTACCTCATGAAGCTGGTTGAGAGAATGCCTAGAGTGTGCAAAGCTGTCATCATCAAGGCAAAGGGTGGCTACTTTGAAGAATCTTAAATATACAATTTTACTCAATTTTGTTGCCAGCGGTTTAGACATTAATGTCTGTGTGTGGAGTTATTTTGAGGGGACAGCAGATTTACACTGTTATACAAGCTGTACACTCACTAATTTACATTGTTGCAAAGTGTCATTTCTTCAGTGTTGTCACATGAAAAGATATACTCAAATATTTACAAAAATGTAAGGGGTGTACTCACTTTTGTGATATACTGTATATTTTGATTTGTTTAACACTTTTTGGTTACTACATGATGTGTTATTTCGTAGTTGATGTCTTCACTATTATTCTACAATGTAGAACATAGTAAAAATAAAGATAAACCCTGGAATGAGTCGGTGTCCCCACACTTTTGACTGGTACTGTACATTCCTCTACGCTAAGCTGCCTCCAACGTCGTTTTAGAGAATTTGGCAGTATGTCCAAACTGGCCTCACAAACACAGACCACGAATAACCGCCCAGGACCTCCACAGGAGGATCTCCACAGCCAATAGTGTTTTATTATGTAATCGATCACATGGGTTGAAAAGTGTTTTTTCTCTCAGATAATCAAACAATTCAAAGCCAAAGGCCTATAGCTTTAATAAAAGAACAAACACACTGCGGATTTCTGAATAATTCATTAACTGGCAAAGTAGCAAAGGGACGGCCGCATCCAGAAACAAGCCACAAGTCACGTGACACTACAGGGAGAGAGCAGCTGTTTCAGTACAGCACTACAGGGAGAGAGCAGCTGTTTCAGTACAGCACTACAGGGAGAGAGCAGCTGTTTCAGTACAGCACTACAGGGAGAGAGCAGCTGTTTCAGTACAGCACTACAGGGAGAGAGCAGCTGTTTCAGTACAGCACTACAGGGAGAGAGCAGCTGTTTCAGTACAGCACTACAGGGAGAGAGCAGCTGTTTCAGTACAGCACTACAGGGAGAGAGCAGCTGTTTCAGTACAGCACTACAGGGAGAGAGCAGCTGTTTCAGTACAGCACTACAGGGAGAGAGCAGCTGTTTCAGTACAGCACTACAGGGAGAGAGCAGCTGTTTCAGTACAGCACTACAGGGAGAGAGCAGCTGTTTCAGTACAGCACTACAGGGAGAGAGCAGCTGTTTCAGTACAGCACTACAGGGAGAGAGCAGCTGTTTCAGTACAGCACTACAGGGAGAGAGCAGCTGTTTCAGTACAGCACTACAGGGAGAGAGAGCTGTTTCAGTACAGCACTACAGGGAGAGAGCAGCTGTTTCAGTACAGCACTACAGGGAGAGAGCAGCTGTTTCAGTACAGCACTACAGGGAGAGAGCAGCTGTTTCAGTACAGCACTACAGGGAGAGAGCAGCTGTTTCAGTACAGCACTACAGGGAGAGAGCAGCTGTTTCAGTACAGCACTACAGGGAGAAAGAGGGGGAGCAGCTGTTTCAGTACAGCACTACAGGGAGAGAGAGGGGGAGCAGCTAACTCAGTACAACACTACAGGGAGAGAGAGGGAGAGCAGCTGTTTCAGTACAGCACTACAGGGAGAGAGAGGGGGAGAGCAGCTGTTTCAGTACAGCACTACAGGGAGAGAGAGGGAGAGCAGCTGTTTCAGTACAGCACTACAGGGAGAGAGAGGGGGAGCAGCTGTTTCAGTACAGCACTACAGGGAGAGAGAGGGGGAGCAGCTGTTTCAGTACAGCACTACAGGGAGAGAGAGGGGTAGAAGGAAAACTCCAATGGACTAGTTTCAATGTATGGAATCATTGGTTGTCCTGGTAACAGATACCAGTCTATCTTCCTGTCAAGTAACATAACTCTGCTGGTTGTCCTGGTAACAGATACCGGTGGGCAGATCTATTGTATTTGTTCAAACTGAACTACAGCACTTACTTTGATGTGTCAAATCTGATCCTTTCTTCTCTTCTCCTCCTCTCACAGTTCCACTCAGCCCCGTTGTTTTCCTGCAGTCCACCAGCAGCACAGACAACCTCTTTATACCCAGCAGTAAGGCGCTACCGGGAAAGGCATGACACGGGGACTCCAGGAGGGAGGAAGGGCTAGCGTTGTCCTGGTAACCACAAAGAGGGGACACAGACACATATCATTATGGATGCTGATGCCACTGTTGTCATAAAGTGATTTACAGAAACCCAGCCCAGAGCCCGATAGAGAAAGCTGTATGCTAGACCAGACCAAGCTGTATGCTAGACCAGACCAAGCTGTATGCTAGACCAGACCAAGCTGTTTGCTAGTCCAGACCAATCTGTACCATCTGGTGTTCTGATCTGGAGAGACTCTTCTCAGCCTTGCCAGCATCAGGATGTTGTTGAGGCTTCCCAGAGGATCCACGATAGTCATGTCTCTCTCCTGTGTGAATGAGAACATCAAACAGATGGTAAACTTATGATCTTCTATTACAATCAGAGTCTTACAAGAGGCATGACTATGTCTACAAAGGTCCTATAAAATATTGTTTGTGATGCAAATGTAAAAGGGTCGTTCCACTAAATGGCCTTTTCCGTCCCTTTGATATTTTAAGTAGAGATTTTGTTTCAATATTGAATTTTAAAAGCCTGTTATACTAGATGAGGGGAACTTCAATATAGACAACATGGAGAATTCAATACATCTAATTGAAAAGTCCCTAAAATATATGAACCAATGGCAGATTGATCCTTTAACAATTCCTACAGTACTGTAGGAAGTTCAGGAAGTACAGTTCAGTAGAACAACATATTCAAGTGTAGAACTTCAGTAGAATGCCCCTTTAAAACCACACATTAGTTCAACAACGGGCATAGTTTGTGACCCTGTTGAAGACAGTACTCACTGGTGTTAATCTGATATTCTGTCTCTTCCTCTTTCACTGCCAAAACGTCTTCCCCCTTCACCTTTATTGAGATAGCATCCCCTTCCTCTCCAAAATGTTCATTATCTTCTTTCACTATAACAGCCTCCTCTTCCTCCTTTTTCATTCTGAAATATTCTTTCTCTTCTTTCACTATAACAGCATCTTCTTCCTTCACTATAACAGTCTCATCTTCCTCCTTTTTCATTCTAAAAGGTTCTTTCTCTTCTTTCACTGTAACATCCTCCTCTTCATCTTCCATGACAATGTTCAGCGCCAGAGCTTCTTTCTCCGGACGGCAAACCTCCTCTTCTTTAGCAGGGGATGAGTAGTTTAGTGAGCTCATGGTAAGGGATGGTAGCTAGCTAGCTAGTTAGCTATTATTAGCGACTTGCCTAGTGCTAACCTCAGTATCAATATATAACAAGTTTGCAAATTAGGTTACAGTTAACCAGTTAATGCGTCAACAGATTTGTGTTTAAAACACTGAGATTAGATAATGTACATTAAGATGATCTAAAGCGTCAATCTTTCAGTTTTATGTTGTCTAGCAAGCTAAAGAGGTGGTTGAAAGAGTAGCCGCCTTGTTGTTCCTGAAGAAGCGTCCGTCCAGTCCATTATACGTCACGGAAGAAGCAGCACCTGAAAGACGCCCATCGCCATCTGCTGTCTGGAGTGGGTAACGCAGTTTGGAAACAGTACACTTTTTGTATTGGAAAGAACGTCATAATAATTTAACAATGAGCTGATATAATTTCTCTTACGTCTTACAACTAATACTTTCCTGTACACAGACGTAGAAGCTTAATATGAATATGTAGATGATGCATAAATACTTCCATGAATAGGAAGTGTGTTTATACACATTTACTCTGTTAATTTTATATCTAGATGTGACCATACTATTCCCTTAAACCTACAATACAAAGCTACAACAGGTGTAGACATTACCGTGAAATTCTTACTGACAAGCCCTTAACCAACAATGTAGTTAAGAAAAATAAGAGGTAAGAATGTATACAGGAGGTACCGGTACAGAGTCAATGTGGAGGCTGTATACAGGATGTACCAGTACAGAGTCAATGTGGAGGCTGTATACAGGGGGTACCGGTACAGAGTCAATGTGGAGGCTGTATACAGGGGGTACCAGTACAGAGTCAATGTGGAGGCTGTATACAGGGGGTACCGGTACAGAGTCAATGTGGAGGCTATATACAGGGGGTACCAGTACAGAGACAATGTGGAGGCTATATACAGGGTGTACCGGTCCAGAGTCAATGTGGAGGCTATATACAGGGGGTACCAGTACAGAGTCAATGTGGAGGCTATACACAGGGGATAACAGTACAGAGTCCATGTGGAGGCTATATACAGGAGGTACCAGTACAGGGTCAATGTGAAGGCTATATACAGGAGGTACCAGTACAGAGTCAATGTGGAGGCTATATATAGGAGGTACCAGTTCAGGGTCAATGTGAAGGCTATATACAGGATTACCAGTACAGGGTCAATGTGAAGGCTTGCTCGTGTTTCTTGGCCCAAGCTAGTCTCTTCTTCTTTTTGCTGTCCTTGAGTAGTGGTTTCTTTGCAGCAATTCGACCATGAAGGCCTGATTCACACAGTCTCCTCTGAACAGTTGATATTGAGATGTGTCTGTTCATTCAACTCTGTGAAGCATTTATTTGGGCAGCAATTTCTGAGGCTGGTAACTCTAATGAACTTATCCTCTGCAGCAGAAGTAACTCTGGGTCTCAATAAAATGCTAATTAATTACTTAAAAATCATTCAATGTGATTTTCTGGATTTTTGTTTTAGATTCCGTCTCTCATGGTTGAAGCCTGCTATAGACCACCCTCTGCCCCCAGCTGTGCTCTGGACACCATATGTGAACTGATTGCCCCCCATCTATCTTCAGAGCTCGTGCTGCTAGGCGACCTAAACTGGAACATGCTTAACACCCCAGCCACCCTACAATCTAAGCTTGATGCCCTCAATCTCACACAAATTATCAATGAACCTACCAGGTACCTCCCCAAAGCCGGAAACATGGGCACCCTCATAGATATCATCCTAACCAACTTGCCCTCTAAATACACCTCTGCTGTTATCAACCAAGATCTCAGCGATCACTGCCTCATTGCCTGCATCCGTAATGGGTCAGCGGTCAAACGACCTCCACTCATCACTGTCCAACGCTCCCTGAAACACTTCAGCGAGCAGGCCTTTCTAATCGACCTGGCCGGGGTATCCTGGAAGGATATTGATCTCATCCCGTCAGTAGAGGATGCCTGGGTATTTTTTTTTAAATGCCTTCCTAACCATCTTAAATAAGCATGCCCCATTCAAGAAATTTAGAACCAGGAACAGATATAGCCCTTGGTTCTCCCCAGACCTGACTGCCCTTAACCAACACAAAAACATCCTATGGCGTTCTGCATTAGCATCGAACAGCCCCCGTGATATGCAGCTGTTCAGGGAAGCTAGAAGCCATTATACACAGGCAGTTAGAAAAGCCAAGGTTAGCTTTTTCAAGCAGAAATTTGCTTTCTGCAACACTAACTCAAAAAAGTTCTGGGACACTGTAAAGTCCATGGAGAATAAGAACACCTCCTCCCTGCTGCCCACTGCACTGAAGATAGGAAACACTGTCACCACTGATAAATCCACCATAATTGAGAATTTCAATAAGCATTTTTCTATGGCTGGCCATGCTTTCCACCTGGCTACTCCTACCCTGGTCAACAGCACTGCACCCCCCACAGCAACTCGCCCAAGCCTTCCCCATTTCTCTTTCTCCCAAATCCAGTCAGCTGATGTTCTGACAGAGCGGCAAAATCTGGACCCCTACAAATCAACCCGGGCTAGACAATCTGGACCCTTTCTTTCTAAAATTATCTGCCGAAATTGTTGCCACCCCTATTACTAGCCTGTTCAACCTCTCTTTCGTGTCGTCTGACATTCCCAAAGATTGGAAAGTAGCTGCGGTCATCCCCCTCTTCAAAGGGGGGGACACTCTTGACCCAAACTGCTACAGACCTATATCCATCCTACCTTGCCTTTCTAAGGTCTTTGAAAGCAAAGTCAACCAACAGATTACCGACCATTTCGAATCTCACCATACCTTCTCTGCTATGCAATCTTGTTTCAGAGCTGGTCATGGGTGCACCTCAGCCACGCTCAAGATCCTAAACGATATCTTAACCGCCATCGATAAGAAACATTACTGTGCAGCCGTATTCATTGATCTGGCCAAGGCTTTCAACTCTGTAAATCACCACATCCTCATCGGCAGACTCAACAGCCTTGGTTTCTCAAATGATTGCCTCGCCTGGTTCACCAACTACTTCTCTGATAGAGTTCAATGTGTAAAATCGGAGGGTCTGCTGTCCGGACCTCTGGCAGTCTCTATGGGGGTGCCACAGGGTTCAATTGTTGGACCGACTCTCTTCTCTGTATACATCAATGATGTCGCTCTTGCTGCTGGTGAGTCTCTGATCCACCTCTACGCAGACAACATCATTCTGTATACTTCTGGCCCTTCTTAGGACACTGTGTTAACAACCCTCCAGGCAAGCTTCAATGCCATACAACTCTCCTTCCGTGGCCTCCAATTGCTCTTAAATACAAGTAAAACTAAATGCATGCTCTTCAACCGATCGCTGCCTGCACCTGCCCGCCTGTCCAACATCACTACTCTGGACGGCTCTGACTTAGAATACGTGGACAATTACAAATACCTAGGTGTCTGGTTAGACTGTAAACTCTCCTTCCAGACCCACATCAAACATCTCCAATCCAGAGTTAAATCTAGAATTGGCTTCCTATTTCGCAACAAAGCATCCTTCACTCATGCTGCCAAACATACCCTTGTAAAACTGACCATCCTACCAATCCTCGACTTCGGTGATGTCATTTACAAAATAGCCTCCAATACCCTACTCAACTAATTGGATGCAGTCTATCACAGTGCAATCTGTTTTGTCACCAAAGCCCCATATACTACCCACCATTGCGACCTGTACGCTCTCGTTGGCTGGCCCTCGCTTCATACTCGTCGCCAAACCCACTGGCTCCATGTCATCTACAAGACCCTGCTAGGTAAAGTCCCCCCTTATCTCAGCTCGCTGGTCACCATAGCATCACCCACCTGTAGCATGCCCTCCAGCAGGTATATCTCTCTGGTCACCCCCAAAACCAATTCTTTCTTTGGCTGCCTCTCCTTCCAGTTCTCTGCTACCAATGACTGGAACGAACTACAAAAATCTCTGAAACTGGAAACACTTATCTCCCTCACTAGCTTTAAGCACCAACTGTCAGAGCAGCTCACAGATTACTGCACCTGTACATAGCCCACCTATAATTTAAGCCCAAACAACTACCTCTTTCCCTACTGTATTTATTTTATTTATTTTGCTCTTTTGCACCCCATTATTTTTATTTCTACTTTGCACATTCTTCCACTGCAAATCTACCATTCCAGTGTTTTACTTGCTATATTGTATTTACTTTGCCACCATGGCCCTTTTTTTGCCTTTACCTCCCTTATCTCACCTCATTTGCTCACATCGTATATAGACTTGTTTATACTGTATTATTGACTGTATGTTTGTTTTACTCTGGTGTAACTCTGTCCTTGTATGTGTCGAACTGCTTTGCTTTATCTTGGCCAGGTCACAATTGTAAATGAGAACTTGTTCTCAACTTGCCTACCTGGTTAAATAAAGGTGTTCTCAACTTGCCTACCTGGTTAAATAAAGGTGAAATAAATAAATTTTAAAAAAGTGTATCTATGATAAAAATGACAGACCTCTACATGCTTTGTAAGTAGGAAACACTGGCGATTTTGCAGGCTATCAAATACTTGTTCTCCCCACTGTATAGCCATATTATAAAGTATGAAAAGGCTTGTTCGTTCACATGTCATGAATTCACTATGACATGATATTTGTATACGTTTTGTTAGACTTTTATTATGTAATAGATCATATGGGTTGAAAAGTGTTTTATTAGAAAAGTATGAAAATCAAATTAAATATTATTATTCACGTGCCGAATACAACCGGTGTAGACCTTAGTGAAATGCTTACTTACAAGCCCTTCACCAACAATGCAGTTAAGAAAAATACTTGTAAAGTACAAAAAAAGTCCCTCTGACACCGCCTGCTATAGAAGTCCTGAGTGGCAGGAAGCTTGGCCCTAGTGATGTACTGGGCCGTACGCACTGCCCTCTGTAGTGCCTTGCACTACAAAATAGCATTCTCACTTTTTTTCATCTAGGCAAGTCAGTTAAAGAACAAATTCTTATTTACAATGACAGCCTATGAAAGTTTTTCAGATCTTACAGTTGTCTGCGCCAGACCCTAGCGTGAGAGAAAAGAGCGCTTCCCCTTAGTTAAATGGGGGCTATACATTTTCAAAATTAACACCTACATTTTAACACACGTTATAATTCAACATTTTTTTTACTATTTCTTCCAGATATAGGTGTCCTGTTAGCCCTGAACATTATCCGTTTCCAATTCCCCATCGCAAAGTCTTTTCCGCGCTCCGTCGAAGCTCTGTCCACTTTCCATCCAGGGAAAGATCCGCCTTCGACTTTGTTGTTCCTGGGTATGTCTCAACGATAACCGCGGCCATCGCCGTAATTGTTCCCGATTTTCGAAAAGACTGTCCAGCTTATTCATCAGTGTTCCGAAAATATGGTAATCGCGCCATTTAAAACTGAACATTATTTGAAAAAAATGTACATCCTTGCATGCTTTGGAAGATACATATGAACTGACCGTTTTCGAAGCATTTGCACTATCAAATTGTTCACATGCTAAAATTGTCACTCTGGAGTGCGGGGTATACGCCATTGAAGCGATTCTTAGGGCCATTAGATCACTTCGGCCACAGACCTGTTCTTCCAACGCATATCCGGGCAGCCTTGAAGCACTCAGGGCGCGTTCCATTTGACACAGCGCTAGTCTTATTTTAAGCCATTCTCTCATCCTTAGCGCTGGAGAAAAACTCTCGGGTTCTGCCCGATAAAAGGGTTGGGACACGCTGTCTGTGAATATCTTAACCGTAGATTCCTCCGGGCTGAATATGTAAGACATATGACCCTCGCTTGTTCACAAAAATCCTTTAAAACATTCGGGAGCCTCACGCAAAACATCATCCAGGCTTTTGTCATTGGATTCATGACATGAGCTGCAAAGCACTCCGATAATTGCCCTTGTAGACATATTTTAGATGTTTAATATTCAGGTCTTTATTTAAAAAATTGCTTGTTCTGGACATTTATAAGGCATATGCCACAGCCCAGGACATTCCTGCTTCATCAGATAACAAACATAAGGGCGATAAAACTGGGGGGTGGGGGGGTCATACCCTGTCCACAACTTCAAACACAACCCCCCCAGTTCAACCAGGCCCCTAGACATCAATCACCAGGACTACTTCAAAGGATGACATATAGCTATGAAATAACACACAACCCCTAACACGTGACCACTGGAACAGGGGGGACGGGGCGGGGGCACATATTCGGACATGCACAGGTCATCATGACGCAAGGTCATCAATCAATCACTTTGCCGCGTGCCGTCTACTTTAATCTCTCTCTCTGCTCAACAACACTGACTGTGAATCAATCTGGTTGATTCTTTGCTCAACAACACTGACTGTGAATCAATCTGGTTGATTCTCTGGTTGATTCTCTGCTCAACAACACGGACTGTGAATCAATCTGGTTGATTCTCTGCTCAACAACACTGACTGTGAATCAATCTGGTTGATTCTCTGGTTGATTCTCTGCTCAACAACACTGACTGTGAATCAATCTGGTTGATTCTCTGCTCAACAACACTGATCGCGTCAAACTTTGCTGTGTGTCCAGGCTGTCACTTCTGTCATCAGCTACTAACACCAGTGCTGCACCTTTGTCCTTGTCCCTGGATGACGTCTTCCTGCTCCCTCTTCCATAGTGAGAACACTGATGGCTCAACATGGTTTTCTGAGAGACTGGATGAAGGCATCCTGCTCCCTCTTCCATAGTGGGAACACTGCTGGCTCAACATGGGCTTCCTGGTTATGAAAGAAAGTGTGATGGTCAATGGTAGCCACTCTCATTGTTTGAAGCATTTGTAGTCTTTGTTGGCATGTATCCAGACCTCAGAATGGTAGTAGAAAGGAGCCTGTTCCCCACATTGCTTCCTCACAATCATTGGCTGCCTCGACCACTCCCCCACCTGACCACAGGACCAGTATTGCTGACTGATCTTCATTCCTACCGCCCTCATCACCACCCCTGAAGTCTCTTCACTGTCTGATCTTCATTCCCACAGCCTTCATCACCACCCCTGGAGTCTCTGCACCGAGTAAGTGAAGATAGTATAAGAAACCTCTCCCATTCTACTTGTCTATTATCTTTGTTTAGAAATAGTCATTTGTGTGACCTACTGATTTTCCTTACAATTTCTTTTAAGGATTTAGAAATATAGAAATGGTAGAACCGGAAACTAATATAAAAGGTGTGTACAGCAGTAGTTATATAGGATGATAGGAGGCCGGCTAGAGGTGACTATTTAACAGTCTGATGACCTGGAGATGACCTGGAGATAGACCACACATTAAGTATTGTGGTGGCAGCATCATGTTATGGGTATGCTTGTCACTGGCAGGGACTGGAGAGTTTATCAGGATCAAAATAAATATGAAAGGAGCAAAGTGTAGACTTTGTATAGGCACTGTACAGCCTTAACTGTGGAGTGACCCCATAAAATGGGATATCAGCCAACTCAGTGACAACCACAGAACACAACTATGTATAGTTTACACAAATATGAGTCTCTTAGCTCTTTTTGCAGGACTTTGACTGTGATACATCACCCTCCATAACCAACCTATTGTGTGTATTGAACATTCATATTGGACAGCCTTACCTATAGAGTAGCACCACCACCCATCAGCCCATTCTCTTCTTGATGTCAAAGCTGCATTGTATTGCTGCTATAGGAGTTTATGATTAATAATCCTATTTACTTCAAGCCCCACTAAGATGTCACCATACTATTCATTTAAAGCCCCTCTGTCAGATATACATCATCAGAGTGGGAAACCAACTGACATGGAAACAATGGAGCAAATGTATCACTATCAGAGGGGTGTATTATGACATCAGATAGAACTACTCAGACATTCCAAATATCACTTGATTATCGAGGGGTGTATTATGACATCATATAGAACTACTCAGACATTCCAAATCAGGCTTCATCCACATCATGAAGGTGGATATTGATCCAACCATTTCAAAAGTAATGACCGGGCTGACGGAAACAGGATATGCCTGAATATTTTTATAAATGCTGACAGACGATATGTTAGTTTGTCTGACATGGTTGGGTCTTTTTGTGCCAGTATAAACGTTTTAGTGAGAAATGGCGATGGAAACTCCTTTATGTACAAATATTTATATATCAATGATGACTAATTATGTATACATTTCAATCAGGACTGACTAATCAGAATACTAGCGTGTTACTGTATATGTACTAACCCGAATACTATTATGTTACTGTATATGTACTAATCAGAATACTATTCTGTATATGTATGAGTTTTCTTTCTTGATCCCAGTACTGAAAATAATGTGTGTGTGAATGTGGTCAAGAGTTTAGAACAATGACGGTCTGTTCCTTGGTACAAATGAATGAACTATATCTCCAAACTGACTAGAATGCTTATCTACACTAGCTGACCTTGGCTCAAGGCCTTGGCTCAAGGCGAGGAGGGAAGGCTTGAGAACTATAGAGCCTTTCTACCAGTGTCAAGAAGAGACGGAACATTTAGAAAACGCTGACGTCATTTTCCGTTTATAACCTGTGGTAAAATGTGTACTCAGTACTCTCTTGAATAAACTCTGCAGTCTGATTTTAAGACTGGGCTCTGTCTATCATTATAGAATAAGGGAATTACAATTCCTTATGAATTGACAGTGTTTCATTTTAATTGGGTATTAAAACAGAGAGCAATTTAATTCCTTCAACAAATAACCATCATATCTGAGTTAACTTGGAGTCACGTGATGATATGTTGTGTGGTCCTCCCTCTAAAACTTGGAAAACCATGTCGTTTATTAGGCTACAGATGAAATAAGTTATGAACTTCACAGGGTGGTGAAACTACATGTGATGAGCTTGATGCTCAATTCCAATACATTTTGAGGGTCTTATTCTGGTGACATGATGACCGATGCTTGGTTGCCATTTGACAAATAAAATAATTGCTCTCACCCATAATAATCTCATCAATCGGGTAACAATGTTTATTCAACCAGTGGGAGGTTTGTAATTGCCCCCAGGAAAGTCGAAAGAGGAACTCTTCATTGAGACAATGATAAACAGCAATCTGTGGGAGAGTTGTGGTGGATATTATAAAATAAGGATCTGCTGGAGTCCAAGTCAAACCAAGATTCTTTATTTCTGAGGTCAAATCAAATGACATTTTATTTGTCACATACACATGGTTAGCAGATGTTAGTGCGAGTGTAGCGAAATGCTTGTGCTTCTAGTTCCGACAATGCAGTAATAACCAACAAGTAATCTAGCTAACAATTCCAAAACTACTACCTTATAGACACAAGTGTAAGGGGATATGTACATAAAGATATATGAATGAGTGATGGTACAGAGCGGCATAGGCAAGATACAGTAGATGGTATTGAGTGCAGTATATACATATGAGATGAGTATGTAAACAAAGTGGCATAGTTAGTGGCTAGTGATACATGTATTACATAAAGATGCAGTAGATGATATAGAGTACAGTATATACGTATGCATATGAGATGAATAATGTAGGGTATGTAAACCTTATATTAGGTAGCCTTGTTTAAAGTGGCTAGTGATATATTTTACATCATTTCCCATCAATTCCCATTATTAAAGTGGCTGGAGTTGAGTCAGTGTGTTGGCAGCAGCCACTCAATGTTAGTGGTGGCTGTTTAACAGTCTGATGGCCTTGAGATAGAAGCTGTTTTTCAGTCTCTCGGTCCCAGCTTTGATGCACCTGTACTGACCTCGCCTTCTGGATGATAGCGGGGTGAACAGGCAGTGGCTCGGGTGGTTGTTGTCCTTGATGATCTTTATGGACTTCCTGTGACATCGGGTGGTGTAGGTGTCTTGGAGGGCAGGTAGTTTGCCCCCGGTGATGCGTTGTGCAGACCTCACTACCCTCTGGAGAGCCTAACGGTTGTGGGCGGAGCAGTTGCCGTACCAGGCGGTGATACAGCCCGACAGGATGCTCTCGATTGTGCATCTGTAGAAGTTTGTGAGTGCTTTTGGTGACAGGCCGAATTTCTTCAGCCTCCTGAGGTTGAAGAGGCGCTGCTGGGTGGACCAATTCAGTTTGTCTGTGATGTGTATGCCGAGGAACATAAAACTTACTACCCTCTCCAATACTGTTCCATCGATGTGGATAGGGGGGTGTTCCCCCTGCTGTTTCCTGAAGTCCACAATCATGTCCTTAGTTTTGTAGGTCAAATATATGTTTGAGTATACCCTGTACCATTTAATTTCATATGGTAAAGACAGGTAAACACATTGTCGGTCAACAATATAAGACAATGGGAGCACTGTGTATGTTCTCTGATGAATTTTAAGCCAATGTGATGTGAAATATCAATATACACGCTAAGAGAAGTAATTTCTCTCTCCTGTGTGGATTCTCTAATGACGTTTAAATGACTGTTATGAGTACTATGTTTTCCCACAGTCTGAGCTTTTCTAAGCCTTCTCCTCTGTGTGCAGTCTAATGTGTTCTTTCAGGCTTCCTAACTGGGCAAAAGCTTTGCACCCTGGGAGGAGTGGTAAGGCTTCTGCCCTGTGTGTATTCTCTCATGTCGTTTCAGCGTCCCTGAATTGTTGAAACACTTTCCACACTGGGAGCAGTGGTAAGGCTTTTCCCCCGTGTGTATTCTCTCATGTTGTTTCAGGTATCCTATCTGGCTGAAAAACTTTCCACATTGGGAGCAGTGGTATGGCTTCTCTCCTGTGTGTATTCTCTCATGCCGTTTCAGCTTTCCTGAATGGCTGAAACGCTTTCCACACTGGGAGCAGTGGTAAGGCTTCTCTCCCGTGTGTATTCTCTCGTGTTGTTTCAGGTCCCCCGGCTGGTTGAAACACTTTCCACATTGGGAGCAGTGGTAAGGCTTCTCTCCTGTGTGTATTCTCTCATGCCGTTTCAGCTTCCCTGAATGGTTGAAACGCTTTCCACACTGGGAGCAGTGGTAAGGCTTCTCCCCCGTGTGTATTCTCTCGTGTTGGTTCAGGAATGCTTTCCGGCTGAAACTCTTTCCACATTGGGAGCAGTGGTAAGGCTTCTCTCCTGTGTGTATTCTCTCGTGTTGTTTCAGCTCCACCGAACGGACGAAACACTTTCCACAATGGGAGCAGTGGTAAGGCTTCTCTCCTGTGTGTATTCTCTCATGTAGTTTCAGGTGTCCTCTCTGGTTGAAACCCTTTCCACACTGGTAGCAGTGGTAAGGCTTCTCCCCTGTGTGTATTCTCTCATGCTGTTTCAGCACCTCCAAATGGACGAAACACTTTCCACAATGGGAGCAGTGGTAAGGCTTCTCTCCTGTGTGTATTCTCTCATGTAGTTTCAGCTCCCCCGACTGGTTGAAACACTTTCCACATTGGGAGCAGTGGTAAGGCTTCTCTCCTGTGTGTATTCTCTCATGAGCTTTCAGGTTTGCTTTCCGGCTGAAACTCTTTCCACACTGGGAGCAGTGGTAAGGCTTCTCTCCTGTGTGTATTCTCTCATGTTGTTTCAGGTTTACTCTCTGGTTGAAACACTTTCCACATTGGGAGCAGTGGTAAGGCTTCTCTCCTGTGTGTATTCTCTCATGTTGTTTCAGCTCCCCCGACTGGTTGAAACACTTTCCACATTGGGAGCAGTGGTAAGGCTTCTCTCCTGTGTGTATTCTCTCATGAGCTTTCAGGTGTGCTTTCTGGTGAAAACTCTTTCCACACTGGGAGCAGTGGTGTCGTCTTGCTAGTTTGGACGTCCCTGGCTCTGGTTCCTCCGAGTCTGGCCTTTCTCCTGCCAAAGACAGTGTTATTTTTAAATAGAGACCCGAATGAAACCACATGATAAAACAACCTTGCTACGAGGGTAAATCCTAAATCAGATCTCTCAATAACCTGAGGCCAGATTTAACAATCTTAGTGTGATTTTAAAACAAATGTAGAGCTTCCTGGTAATTACTGCTATGTTTACATTACTTATTTTATTCATCCTGTTTTACAAGTCAGAACACAAAAAACTGGACAGTTCTAGGACACTGAAGACACAGACGTCACTGGATTCCAATTGAACAGGTGGTTCTAAATATATAACATTCATAGCTGTATGATACAGAATGTGACCTACACACTTCCTTAAACATAAAATAACTAAAGAAGTCATTTTGTGTGGAAGTCCAAAACTTGTTTTTACGTCGAAGATACAAAGCACATCAGTAACATCTCCCCGTTGTTGAAAGGGTTCGACACCTGCTGTTTAAATGGCCCGATTTCTTATTTAGACATTCACAGATTTTCAACATTTTGATTATCGCTGATGTCATATTTTGGGTAAATGTTCCTAAAACTGATAGTAACAACAATAAACAAAAATATAAACGCAACATGTAAAGTGTTGGATGTTTCATGAGCATCACTGTTAGTCAACATTTATTCTTTGCCAAGATAATCCATCCACCTGACAGGTGTGGCATATCAAGAAGCTGATTGAACAGCTTGCTTATTACACAGGTGCACCTTGTGCTGGGGATAATAAAAGGCTACTCGAAAATGTGCAGTTTGTTCACACAACAATGCCACAGGTCTCTGAGGGAGCGGGCAATTGGCATGCTGATTGCAGGAATGTCCACTGGAGCTGTTAGGAAATGTAATGTACAGTACCAGTCAAAAGGTTGGACTTACCTACTCATTCAAGGGTTTTTCTTTATTTTTACTATTTTCTACATTGTAGAATAATAAAGACATCAAAATGATTAAAAACACATGGAATCATGTAGTAACCACAAGTGTTAAATCAAAATATATATTTTATTCTTCAAAAGTTGCCACCCTTGCTTTCTCTCAACCAGATTCACCTGGAATCCTTTTCCAACAGTCTTGTAGGCATTCCCACATATGTTGAGAACTTGTAGGCCGCTTTCCCTTCACCTCTGCGATCCAACTCATCCCAAACCATCTTGATTTGGTTGAGGTCGGGGGATTGTGTAGGCCAGGTCATCTGATGCAGCACTCCATCACTCTTCTACTTAATCAAATAGCTCTTACACAACCTGGAAGTGTGTTGGGTCATTGTCCTGTTGAAAAACAAATGACAGTGGGACTAAGCCCAAACCAGATGGGATGGCATATAGCTGTAGAATGCTGTGGAAGCCATGCTGGTTAAGTGTGACTTGAATAAATAAATCACTGACATTGTCAATAGCAAAGCACCCGCACACCATCACATCTCCTCCTCCATGCTTCACGGTGGGAACCACACATGCGGAGATAAACTGTTCATCTACTCCTCGTCTCACAAAGACATGACGCTCGGATCCAAAAATCTCAAATTTGGACTCATCAGACCCAAGGACAGATATCCACCGGTCTAATGTCCATTGCTCGTGTTTCTTGGCCCAAGCAAGTCTCTTCTTATTATTGGTGTCCTTTAGTAGTGGTTTCCTTGCAGCAATTCGACCATGAAGGCCTGATTCACGCAGTCTCCTCTGAACCGATGATGTTGAGATGTGTCTCTTGCTTGAACTTTGTGAAGCATTTATTTGGGTTGCAATTTCTAAGTCTGGTAACTCTAATGAACTTATGCATCAGAAGTAACTCTGGGTCTTCCATTCTTGTGGTGGTCCTTAAAGTAATGATGGACTGTTGCTTCTCTTTGCTTATTTGAGCTGTTCTTGACATAATATGGACTTCACCTTTTACCCAATAGGGCTATCTTCTGTATACCCCCATACCTTGTCACAACACAACTGATTGGCTCAAACACATTAAAACCTGTTATGGCACATTAACTCTTGAAACTAGGGGGCACTATTTTAATTTATGGAAAAATAACGTTCCCAAAGTAAACAGGCTATTTCTCAGGACCAGGTACAAGAATATGCATATAATTGACAGCTTAGGATAGAAAACACTCAATATTGTCTGTGAATATAACAGAACTGATATTGCAGGCGAAAGCCTGAGAAAAATCCAATCAGGAAGTGACTCTTATTTTGAAGCCTCTGCATTCCTATGCATCCCTATTTACCATTGAAAGGGATATCAACCAGATTTTTATATGGCTTCCCTAATGTGTCTTCAGTCACTAGACATAGTTTCAGGCTTTTATTTTGAAAAATGAGCGTGAACGACAACATTGCGTCAGTGGTCAGGTGGTGGCTCTCAGAGTGATTTGTGCGTAATAGACAAAGGCGGCCATTGATATATTATCGAATAGATATTTGAAAAACACCTTGAGGATTGATTATAAAAAACATTTGCCATGTTTCTGTCGATATTATGGATCTAATTTGGAGTTTTTTTTCGGCGTTGTCGTGATCACAACTTCCGGTGGATTTCTCAACAAAACGTGAAGAATAAACGGAGGTATTTTGGCTATAAAAAATAATCTTTATGGAACAAAATTAACATTTGCTGTCTAACTGGGAGTCTCGCGAGTGAAAACATCCGAAGCTCAAAGGTAAACGATTTAATTGGATTGCTTTTCTGATTTTCGTGACCAAGCTCCCTGCTGCTAGCTGGACATAATGCTATGCTATCGATAAACTTACACAAATGCTTGTCTTGCTTTGGCTGTAAAGAATAATTTCAAAATCTGAGATGACAGGGTGATTAACAAAAGGCTAAGCTGTGTTTCACTATATTTCACTTGTGATTTCATGAATATGAATATTTTCTAGTAAGAATGTTTGTCTGTTGCGTTATGCTAATTAGTGTAGTTGATGACAATTCTCCCGGAAACGGGAGGAGTAGTTCCAAAAGGTTAAAACACATTAAAACCTGCTAGTGGAACGTTGACAACATCCGGTGAAATTGCAGAGTGCAAAATATTTATTTATTTGAACTTTAACTTTCATACATTCACAAGTGCAAAGCTTAACTTCTTGTTAATCTAGCCACCGTGTCAGATTTCAGAAAGGCTTTACGGCAAAAGCAAACCATGCAATTATCTGAGGACAGCACCCCATCAAACAAACATACAACAATCATATTTCAACCCGCCAGGCGCGACACAAACCTCAGAAATAACAATATAATTTGTGCCTTACCTTTGAAGAGCTTCTTCTATTGGCACTCCAATATGTCCCATAAACATCACAAATGGTCCTTTTGTTCGATTAATTCTGTTGTTATATTTCCAAAATGTCCATTTATTTGTTGCATTTGATTAAAAAAAACACTGGTTCCAACTCGCCCAGCATGACTACAAAACATCTAATAAGTTACCTGTAAACGCTGTCCAAACATTTCAAACAACTTTCCTAATCTAACTTTAGGTATTTTAAAACATAAATAATCGAGAAAATTTAAGATGGGATAAACTGTGTTCAATACCGGATAAAAACAACGTGAAGCGCGTGACCTGGAGTGCGCATCAAAACATTAGAGAGCACTAGGCTGGACCCTCGTTCTGAATAGCCGAACTTCTTCATTTCTCTAAAGAAAAACATCAACCAATTTCTAAAGACTGTTGACATCTAGTGGAAGCAATAGGAACTGCAACCAAGTGCCACACAAAACCATTTGAAAACAGAGTCACCTCAACAACAAAAAGTTCCTCCTGGATGGTTTGTCCACGGGGTTTCACCTGCCAAATAAGTTATGTTAAACTCACAGACATTATTTTTACAGTTTTAGAAACTTTAGAGTGTTTTCTATCCAAACCTACCAATTATATGCATATCCTAGCTTCTGGGCCTGAGTAGCAGGTAGTTTACTTTGGGAACGCTTTTCATCCGGACGTGAAAATACTGCCCCCTATCCCAAACAGGTTATAGGGAAAGAAATTCCACAACTTAACTTCTAAAAAGGCAATTAATTGAAATTCATTCCCGGTGACTACCTCATGATGCTACAGTCCTCCTTTAAGACTCCATAATGTTTCATCATTAGATGCTACAGTCCTCCTTTAAGACTCCATAATGTTTCATCATTAGATGCTACAGTCCTCCTTTAAGACTCCATAATGTTTCATCATTAGATGCTACAGTCCTCCTTTAAGTCTCCATAATGTTTCATCATTAGATGCTACAGTCCTCCTTTAAGACTCCATAATGTTTCATCATTAGATGCTACAGTCCTCCTTTAAGTCTCCATCGTGTTTAGAATGTGTCTGGAAGCGCTACTCTATCTATTCTACTCTCATCCTTTCAGTTTTAATAATATTTAATAATAATAATAATAATAATGTTATAATAGGTAATAACTAACTTTAATAACTAGGGTTAATACCTGCCTGGCGCCCCAACAAAATCTTCATATTTACCCCCCTCTAACAATACCGCTACAGAATTAGCGTAGTAGGCCATGTAACTTAAGGTAATCAGAAATATGTATTCCTTGCCACCCATTCTGAAACTAACTGCAGCTCTATGTTAAGTGTTGCAGTCATTTCAGTCGCTGTAGTAGCTGACGTGTACAATGTTGAGTCATCCGCATATATAGACACACTGGCTTTACTCAAATGTCACTGGCATGTTGTTGGTAAAGATTGAAAAAAAGTGAATGCCAAACAGCTGCCCTGGGGAATTCCTGATTCTACCTGGATTTTGTTGTACAGGCTTCCATTAAAGAACACTCTTTGTGTTCCGTTAGACAGGTAGCTCTGGGGCGGCAGGTAGCCTAGTGGTTAGAGCGGTAGGCCAGTAACCGAGAGATTGCTGGATTGAATCCCCGAGTTGACAAGGTAAAACTCTGTCGTTCTGCCCCTGAACAAGGCAGTCCTAGGCCATCATTGAAAAAAATTAATTTGTTCTTAACTGACTTGCCTAGTTAAATAAAGGTTACATTTTAAAAGAAAAACTCTTTATCCACAATATAGCAGGGGGTGTAAAGCCATTTTTATCATCAATTTCGCTCAGCCAATCAGTCATTTGCAAGTGCTGTGCTTGTTGAATGAACTTCCCTATAAGCTAAAAGTCTATATTTGTTTACTGTAAAATAGCATTGTATCTGGTCAAATACTTTTTTTCCAAAATTGTAAGGGTCGGTAACAGGCTGATTGGTTGGCTATTTAAGCCAGTAAAGGGAGCTTTACTATTCTTGGGTAGTGGAATGACTTTAGCTTCCCTCCAGGCCTGAGGGCACACACTTTCTAGTAGGCTTAAATTAAAGACAAGGCAAATAAGAATGGCAATATCGGCCGCTATTATCCTCAATTTTCCATCCTCGTTGTCAGACACCAGTGACTTGTCATTGTTGATTTTATTTGCACAACATTTCATTGAAGATTCTCCAAAGATTTTTTACAATCATTCTTCATGTATTTTATCTTTGTTTCATTGTGTACTTTCTTCTTTTTACTCAGTTTAGTCAAATGATGTCTCAATTTGCAATAGGTTTGCCAATCAGTTATTCAGCCAGACCTATATGCCATCTCTTTTGCCTCCCTCTTCATCATACCATTTTTTAAATTCCTCATCAATTCATGTGGATTCAACCGTTTTTACAGTCATTTTCTTAATGGGTGCATGCTTATTAGTAACTGGGATAAGCAGTTTCAAATGTGTCAAGGGCAGTGTCTGGTTGCTCATCATTACACACCACGGACCAACAAATATTATTTACATCAACAACATAGGAATCACTACAAAAAAATGTATGACCTCTTATACACAATATTAGTCCCAGCCTTTGGAACGGTGGTTTTCCTAGACATGGCTCCTATATTGTGATCACTACATCTGGTGGATCTGGATACTGCTTTAAAACCCATTTCTGCAGCATTAGTAAAGACATGATCAAAACATGTTGATGATTTCATTCCTCTACTGTTTGTCACTACCCTGGTAGGTTGATTGATAACCTGAACCAGGTTGCCGGCACTGGTTACAGTTTGAAGCTTTTGCTTGAGTAGGCAGCCTGATCACAGTTTTTCTTCAGTACTAGTTAATTAATGACCAAAGTCTTGAGTTTAGTTTGCCTGTTCTACAGTCTTGTAAAGATAGCCGCGTTGACTGGGACAGGCAATGTAACATCCATAATGTTTTAAGGAAAAGTTTTTGTAAAACAAGCACCTTACATTGGATCATCTAGAAACTTTCTCTCCAAAGCTGACTTTCATCAAGGTTTTATATGGTCTATTGGTTTCTCTCTTTTCATTGGCAGAATCCTTTTTCAGTGTTATGATATTCATTACATCCATATACACTACTCTAACTTCCTGTCAACTAACATAACTCTGCTGGTTATCCTGGTAACAGATACCAGTGGGCAGATCTATTGTATTTGTTCAAACTAAACTACAGCACTTACTTTGATGTGTCAAATCTGATCCTTTCTTCTCTTCTCCTCCTCTCACAGTTCCACTCAGCCCTGTTGTTTTCCTGCAGTCCACCAGCAGCACAGACAACCTCTTCATACCCAGCAGTAAGGTGCTACCGGGAGAGGCACGATACAGGGACTCCGGGAGGGAGGAAGGGCAAGTGTTGTCCTGCTAACCATAAAGAGGGGACACAGACGCACATCATTATGGATGCTGATGTCACTGTTGTCATAAAGTGCTTTACAGAAACCCAGCCCACAAGCGAGAGAAAGCTGTTTGCTCGTCCAGACCAAGCTGTACCATCTGGTGTTCTGATCTGGAGAGACTCTTCTCTGCCTCGTCAGCATCAGGATGTTGTTGAGGCTCCCCAGAGGATCCACCATAGTCATGTCTCTCTCCTGTGTGAACGAGAACATCAAAATGAGTAGTAAACTCCCTTTGATATTTTAAGTAGAACATATGCTTCAATATTGAATTTTAAAAGCCTGTTATACTAGATGAGGGGAACTTTAATATAGACAACATGGAGAATTCAATACATCTAATTGAAAAGTCCCTAAAATATATGAACCAATGGCAGATTGACCCTTTAACAATTCCTACAGTACTGAACAACATATTCAAGTGTAGAACTTCAGTAGAATGCCACTTTAAAACCACACATTAGTTCAACAACGGCATAGTTTGTGTCCCTGTTGAAGACAGTACTCACTGGTGTTAATCTGATATTCTGTCTCTTCCTCTTTCACTCCAAAAACGTCTTCCTCCTTCACCTTTATTGAGATATCATCCTGTTCCTCTCTAAACGGTTCTTTCTCTTCTATCACTATAACAGCCTCCTCTTCCTCCTTTTTCATTCTGAAATGTTCTTTCACTATAACAGCATCTTCTTCCTTCACTATAACAGTCTCCTCTTCCTCCTTTTTCATTCTGAAATGTTCTTCCACTATAACAGCATCTTCTTCCTTCACTATAACAGCCTCATCTTCCTCCTTTTTCATTCTAAAAGCTTCTTTCTCTTCTTTCACTGTAACCTCATCCTCTTCTTCAATGTTCAGCGCCAGAACTTCTTTCTCCAAACAGCAGACCTCCTCTTCTTTAGCAGGGGATGAGTACTTTAATGAGCTCATGGTCAGGGATGTTAGCTAGCTAGTTAGCATTAGCGACTAGCCTAGTGCTAGGCTCAGCATCAATCTTTAACAAGTTTGCAAATTAGGTTACAGTTAACCAGTTAATACGTCAACAGAACTGTGTTTAAAACACTGAGATTAGATAATGTACATTAACATGGTCTAAAGCGTCAATCTTTCACTTTTATGTTGGCTAGCAAGCTACCGACGTGGTTGGAAGAGTTGGCGCCTTGTTGTTCCTGAAGAAGGGTCCCGGCCAGTCCATTATACGTCACGGAAGAATCATCACCTGAAAGACGCTCATCGCCATCTGCTGACTGGAGTGGGTAACGCAGTTTGGAAACAATAGTTACAACACTTTTTGTATTGGAAAGAACGTCATAATTATTTAACAATAAGCTGATACATTTTCTCTTCCAAATAATAAGTTCCTGTACACAGACGTAGAAGCTCAATATGAATATGTAGATGATTAATAAATACTTATATGAATAGGTAGTGTGTTGATATACATTTTCTCTGTTAATTTTTCACATTCTTTTTTATCTACATGTGACCATACTATTCCCTTAAAGCCACGCTCTATAAGATACAAATCATCCTGTAAACAACAGAACAAATGCATCACATGCAAATAGCACTTGATTATCTGTAGTGCTTTACACTGGGTAGACAAAACATTAAGAACAGCTGCTCCTTCCATGACTTAGACAGACCAGGTGAATCCAGGCTAAAGCTATGATCCCTTACTGATGTCACTAGTTAAATCCACTTCAATCCGTGTAGATGAAGGGGGGAGACAGGTTAAATAATGATTTTTAAGCCTTGAGACATGAGACATGGATTGTGCATGTGTGCCATTTAGAGAGTTAATGGGGAAGACAAAATATTTAAGTTACTTTGCACGGGGTATGGTAGTGGGTGCCAGGCGCACCGGTTTGTGTCAAGAACTGCAACGCTGCTGGGTTTTTCAGCTCAACAGTTTCCCATGTGTACCAAGAGTGGTCCACCACCCAAACAGTGGAGGTCAGTGCCGTTTAAGATGAGGCAGGACGATTTGTTTTTTCATGAGCATGGCCTTAATTCTATTACAGCATATTGGACGACTGTCATTCATATTTCACTCACCCTGTTCAATGTAACAGCAATAGGTTTAGGCTACTACATGATACTCTAATTGTCCCTATACCCATCATGAGGTAGCAACCTAGCCTATGAATGAAAGTTTAGAATGTAGGTTCACACAGGTCGAGATAACATTTTGCGATGACAGACAGTGACACATAGACAGACAGTGACACATTCAATACTGCCTTGCACACTCTCGCCTGCATCTAGCTAAAATAGAGATATCACTGGACAAATTCAGGTATGTTTATCCCCGTTTTGTTCCATTTAAACGTTTGTCAACAGAATCGGCGGAATGAATACACCCCTGATCATGCATAAACACAGTTCACTTTCATTACAGACACGTTGTATTCCTTCTTGCATCTATGTGCTCTCCTCTTATCACCTTCTCCCTTTGTTTCTGTACTTCAATGCACAACACATCAGCTGTATGTCACCAGGAGAAAAAACCTTTCCAAGCCAAACCATTTCATAACTGCTACACACAGCTTACATTGTTGTCAACATATTAGCTAAAATAACATCATAGTCAACAGAGCTAAAATAACTAACTCGTGAGTAAACCTGCTACAATCATGCAGTAACGTTACAGTGTACAGTCAGTAAGCAGTTTAGCACTTACCTTGGCGGGTCCCAGTGGCAATAAATTAGTAAAACCAAAGGCTAGCCTTGACTTGGAAGAGTTCTAGTGTTGTGTTGGATAGTCATAGCCAGCTAGCTAACATAGCATCCCTTTGTTTGAGCCAAGTGTTTGAGTAGACTAAACTAGATAGCTGCATTTGCTAGCTAAGTAAGTGAAACTGAAAGTGGAAAATAAATGACAAAATATCTCTCTCTCGCTTCTCCTTCATTTTGGAATAAAATAATTTGTTCAAAACTGTTCAACTATTGTATTTTTCTCTCTTTTAGTCAACTACTCACCACATGTTATGCACTGCAGTGCTAGCTAGCTGTAGCTTATGCTTTCAGTACTAGATACATTATCTGATCCTTTCATTGGTTGGACATCATGTCAGTTCATGCTGCAAGAGCTCTGATAGGTTGGAGGACGTCCTCCGGAAGTTGTCATAATTACTGTGTAAGTCTATGGAAGGGCTTGAGAACCATGAGCCTCCAAGGTTTTGTATTGAAGTCAATGTACCCAGAGGAGGATGGAGGATGCAAAATAGTATGTTTTAATAAATTATTTGGTGACGTGATTATATTTAGTATAGTTTTATCTAAAAAGGACCACTTTTAAATATTTTACCATTTTAATTTTTCTGAAAATAACTGAGGACGATTGTTCTCCACTTCCTCCTCTGAGGAGACCCCACTGCACCCAAAGGACACCCAGCCAACTTGACACAATTGTGGGAAGCATTGGAGTCAACATGGGCCAGCATCCCTGTGGAATGCTTTCGACACCTTGTAGAGTCCATGCCCCGACGAATTGAGGCGGTTTAGAGGGGAAAAGGGGAGGGTCCAACTCCATATTAGGAAGGTGTTCCAGATGTTTGGTATAATCAGTGGATACATCTGCAATGTAGCAGACACTTTTATCTAAAGGGATTTGCAGTCATGTGTGCAAACACTTTACATATGGGTGGTCCCAGGAATCAAACCCACTACCCTGGTTTAACAAGCACTATACTCCACCAACTGAGCTACAGGACCACAAGGAATGATCAAGGAATGACGCAGATAAACACACACAGCCTGAGTTTCAGAAATATAATTGTATCAAAGACCGTAACATTGAAACTGCATATTTAGTTACAATCAAATATTATTTGTCACATGCGCTGAATACAACAGGTGTAGATCTTAACGTGAAATGCTTACTGACAAGCCCTTAACCAACAACGTAGATAAGAAAAATAAGGGTTGAGAAAATATTCCCAAAATAAAAAGTTTTAAAAAGTAGCTCAGTACCGAGGGGTAGCTCAGGCCTGAGGTGTAGACATTACCTGAGGTACCCCTCGGTCCTGAGCTTCCTTAGTAATGAGGCAGCCCTCAGTCCAGGTGGGCCCTTTGTTAGGGTTACTAGGCCAAGGTCGGCGGCGAGGGTCGCCACTCAAATGACGCTAAGAAAGCGGACTAAGACTATGGTAGAGTGGCGTCCACATCCCGCCACAGTGGACAAACGCCCACCCAGACCCTCTCCTATGGGTTTAGGTGTGCGGCCGGGAGTCCTCACCTTTGGGGGGGGGGGGTACTGTCACGCCCTGTCCTTAGTTATCTTTGTTTTCTTTATTATTTTGGTTAGGCCAGGGTGTGACATGGGTGATTTATGTGTTTCGTCTTGTCTAGGGGTTTATTAGATTTATGGGGTTGTGTTCATGTTAGGTGTCTAGGTAAGTCTATGGTTGCCTAGATTGGTTCTCAATCAGAGGATATATATACAGGAGGTACCAGTACAGAGGCAATATACAGGAGGTACCAGTACAGAGTCAATGTGGAGACTAGTACAGGGGGTACCAGTACCGAGTCAATGTGGAGACTATATACAGGGGGTACCAGTACAGAGTCAATGTGGAGGCTATATACAGGAGGTACCAGTCCCGAGTCAATGTGGAGACTATATACAGGGGGTACCAGTACAGAGTCAATGTGGAGGCTATATACAGGAGGTACCAGTACCGAGTCAATGTGGAGACTATATACAGGGGGTACCAGTACAGAGTCAATGTGGAGGCTATATACAGGAGGTACCAGTACCGAGTCAATGTGGAGGCTATATACAGGGGGTACCAGTACAGAGTGGAGGCTATACAAAGGATGTTTACATACGCTTAGGTTGGAGTCATTAAAACTCGGTTTTCAACCACTCCACAAATGTCTTGTTGACAAACTATAGTATATGCAAGTATAAACACCATGGGACCACACAGCCGTCATACCGCTCAGGAAGGAGACTTGTTCTGTCTCCTGGAGATCAACATACGTTGGTGCGAAAAGTGCAAACCAGTCCCAGAACAACAGCAAAAGACCTTGTGAAGATGCTGGAGGAAACAGGTACAAAAATATCTATATCCATAGTAAAATGAGTCCTATATCAACGTAACCTGAAAGGCCGCTCAGCAAGGAAGAAGCCACTGAAGAAGGACCTTGGCTAGGGATGTATTCTTGTTTTGAATCCCAGCCACCGTAGGAGGCCTTTTGCCTTTTGGTTGGCCACCGTTGTAAATAAGAATTTGTTCTTAACTGACTTGCCAAGTTAAATAAAGGTTCAATAATAAATAAATCAAATATAAATAAAGTACAGAGAGATAATTGATGAAAACCTGCTCCAGAGCACGCAGGACCTCAGACTGGGGCAAAGGTTCACCTTCCAACAGAACAACGACCCTAAGCACACTGACAAGACAACACAGAAGTGGCTTCGGGACAAGTCTCTGAATGTCCTTGTGTGGCCCAGCCAGAGCCTGGACTTGAACCCGATCGAACATCTCTGGAGAGACCTGAAAATACTTGTGCAGCGACGCTCCCCATCCAACCTGACAGAGGTTGAGAGGATCTGCAGAGAAGAATGGGAGAAAAATACAGGTGTGCCAAGCTTGTAGCGTCATACCCAAGAATACTTGAGGCTGTAATCGCTGCCAAAGGTGCTTCAACAAAGTACTGAGTTAAGGGTCTGAATACTTATGTAAATGTTATATTTCAGTTTTTAATTATAAAATACATTTGCAAACATTTCTAAAACCCTGTCTTTGCTTTGTCATTATGGGGTGTTGTGTGTAGATTGATGAGGAAAACATCCCAATTGAATCCATTTTAGATTAAGACGAACATAACAAAATGTGGAACAAGTCAAGAGGTCTGAATACCTCCCGAATGCGTTGTATGTAGACCAGAATATCAGGAACAGGCTGGATGTGAGAAGGAGTGTGGCATCTCACTGCCATTCAGCATTCAGGAAGTAAACTGAAAATGACAATTCCCTTCTATGGTTTTCAATTATGAAGAGGTGGAATTGGAATTTGATTTACTTCCTGAATTGACTGGAATTGAATTGGAATTGAATTGGAATTGAATTGGAATTGACTCCAAACCTGGTTTTACTACAAAGCTGTCAGCTTCATCATTCAGTCAATCGATGTAATAATGCATAACGCTCACAGATGTGCTTGTTCTCATTCAGAGAACATTTTTTAGTTGAATAACAAGAATAGAAGAAAAACATTTTATTATGCACCTGAATAACTTGGACATGTACAACCTGGTTGATTCTCTGCTCAACAACACTGATTGTGAATCAATCTGGTTGATTCTCTGCTGAACAACATTGACTGTGAATCAATCTGATTGATTCTCTGCTCAACAACACTGACTGTGAATCAATCTGGTTGATTCTCTGCTCAACAACACTGACTGTGAATCAATCTGGTTGATTCTCTGCTCAACAACACTGACTGTGAATCAATCTGGTTGATTCTCTGGTTGATTCTTCATCACCGTCACTGGAGTCTCTTCACTGTCTGATCTTCATTCCCACAGCCTTCATCTCAATCCCTGAAGTCTCTTCATTCCTACAGCCTTCATCTCCATCCCTGGAGTCTCTTCACTGTCTGATCTTCATTCCTACAGCCTTCATCTCCATCCCTGGAGTCTCTTCACTGTCTGATCTTCATTCCTACAGCCTTCATCTCCATCCCTGGAGTCTCTTCACTGTCTGATCTTCATTCCTACAGCCTTCATCATCGTCCCTGGAGTCTCTTCACTGTCTGATCTTCATTCCTACAGCCTTCATCTCCGTCCCTGGAGTCTCTTCACTGTCTGATCTTCATTCCTACAGCCTTCATCTCCATCCCTGGAGTCTCTTCACTGTCTGATCTTCATTCCTACAGCCTTCATCTCCGTCCCTGGAGTCTCTTCACTGTCTGATCTTCATTCCCACAGCCTTCATCTCCATCCCTGGAGTCTCTTCACTGTCTGATCTTCATTCCTACAGCCTTCATCTCCGTCCCTGGAGTCTCTTCACTGTCTGATCTTCATTCCCACAGCCTTCATCTCCATCCCTGGAGTCTCTTCACTGTCTGATCTTCATTCCTACAGCCTTCATCTCCATCCCTGGAGTCTCTTCACTGTCTGATCTTCATTCCTACAGCCTTCATCACCATCCCTGGAGTCTCTTCACTGAGTAAGTAAAGATAGTATAAGAAACCTCTCCCATTCTACTTGTCTATTATCTTTGTTTAGAAATAGTCATTTGTGTGACCTACTGATTTTCCCTACAATTCATTTTAAGGATTTAGAAATATTGAAATGGTAGAACGAGGAATGTCAGAGTCTGGAATATAAATATATACAATTTGTTTAAAATGTACATTATGGACCGTATATGAATATAAAAGGTGTGTACAGCAGTAGTTAGAGTGCCTTGCGAAAGTATTCGGCCCCCTTGAACTTTGCGTCCTTTTGCCACATTTCAGGCTTCAAACATAAAGATATAAAACTGTATTTTTTTGTGAAGAATCAACAACAAGTGGGACACAATCATGAAGTGGAACGACATTTATTGGATATTTCAAACTTTTTTAACAAATCAAAAACTGAAAAATTGGGCGTGCAAAATTATTCAGCCCCCTTAAGTTAATACTTTGTAGCGCCACCTTTTGCTGCGATTACAGCTTTAAGTCGCTTGGGGTATGTCTCTATCAGTTTTGCACATCGAGAGACTGACATTTTTTCCCATTCCTCCTTGTAAAACAGCTCGAGCTCAGTGAGGTTGGATGGAGAGCAATTGTGAACAGCAGTTTTCAGTTTTTTCCACAGATTCTCGATTGGATTCAGGTCTGGACTTTGACTTGGCCATTCTAACACCTGGATATGTTTATTTTTGAACCATTCCATTGTAGATTTTGCTTTATGTTTTGGATCATTGTCTTGTTGGAAGACAAATCTCCGTCCCAGTCTCAGGTCTTTTGCAGACTCCATCAGGTTTTCTTCCAGAATGGTCCTGTATTTGGCTCCATCCATCTTCCCATCAATTTTAACCATCTTCCCTGTCCCTGGTGAAGAAAAGCAGGCCCAAACCATGATGCTGCCACCACCATGTTTGACAGTGGGGATGGTGTGTTCAGGGTGATGAGCTGTGTTGCTTTTACGCCAAACATAACGTTTTGCATTGTTGCCAAAAAGTTCAATTTTGATTTCATCTGACCAGAGCACCTTCTTCCACATGTTTGGTGTGTCTCCCAGGTGGCTTGTGGCAAACTTTAAACAACACTTTCTATGGATATCTTTAAGAAATGGCTTTCTTCTTGCCACTTCCATAAAGGCCAGATTTGTGCAATATACGACTGATTGTTGTCCTATGGACAGAGTCTCCCACCTCAGCTGTAGATCTCTGCAGTTCATCCAGAGTGATCATGGGCCTCTTGGCTGCATCTCTGATCAGTCTTCTCCTTGTATGAGCTGAAAGTTTAGAGGGACGGCCAGGTCTTGGTAGATTTGCAGTGGTCTGATACTCATTCCATTTCAATATTATCACTTGCACAGTGCTCCTTGGGATGTTTAAAGCTTGGGAAATCTTTTTGTATCCAAATCCGGCTTTAAACTTCTTCACAACAGTATCTCGGACCTGCCTGGTGTGTTCCTTGTTCTTCATGATGCTCTCTGCGCTTTTAACGGACCTCTGAGACTATCACAGTGCAGGTGCATTTATACAGAGACTTGATTACACACAGGTGGATTGTATTTATCATCATTAGTCATTTAGGTCAACATTGGATCATTCAGAGATCCTCACTGAACTTCTGGAGAGAGTTTGCTGGGGCTGAATAATTTTGCACGCCCAATTTTTCAGTTTTTGATTTGTTAAAAAAGTTTGAAATATCCAATAAATGCCGTTCCACTTCATGATTGTGTCCCACTTGTTGTTCAGTTTTATATCTTTATATCTTTATGTTTGAAGACTGAAATGTGGCAAAAGGTCGCAAAGTTCAAGGGGGCCGAATACTTTTGCAAGGCACTGTATATAGGATGAGCCTTGACTAGAATACAGGGTGGAGTACTGGGTGGTAGACGGCTAGTAACAGTGACTAAATTCAGGGCAGGATACTGGGCGGAGGCCGGCTAGAAGTGACTATTTGAACATTGATATTGGACAGCCTTACCTATAGAGTAGCACCACCACCCATCAGACCATTCTCATGTTGATGTCAAAGCTGCAGTGTATTGTTGCTATAGGAGTTTATGATTAATAATCCTATTTCAAGACACACTAAGATGTCACCATACTATTCATTTAAAGCCCCTGTCAGATATAATCCATCAGAGTGGGAAACCAACTGACATGGAAACAATGGAGCAAATGTATCACTATCAGAGGGGTTTATTATGACATCATATAGAACTACTCAGACATTCCAAATATCACTTGATTATCAGAGGGGTGTATTATGACATCATATAGAACTACTCAGACATTCCAAATATCACTTGATTATCAGAGGGGTGAATTATGACATCATATAGAACTACTCAGACATTCCAAATCAGGCTTCATCCATATCATGAAGGTGGATATTGATCCAACCATTTCAAAAGTAATGACCAGGCTGATGGAAACAGGATATGCCTGTACACTTTTATAAATGCTGACAGACGATGTGTTAGTTTGTTTGACATGGTGGGTTGTGTCAGTAAAAACGTTTTAGTGAGAAATGGGATGGAAACTCCTTTATGTACAAATATTTATATAATAACCATCATGTCTTAGTTAACTTGGAGTCACGTGATGATATGTTGTGTGGTCCTCCCTCTAAAACTTGGAAAACCATGTAGTTTATTAGGCTACAGATGAAATAAGTTATGAACTTCACAGGGTGGTGAAACTACATGTGATGAGCTTGATGCTCCTTTCCAATACACTTTGAGGGTCTTAATCTGGTGACATGATGACCGATGCTTGGTTGCAATTTGACAATTAAAATAATTGCTCTCACCCATAATAATCTCATCATTCAGGTAACAACGTTTATTGAACCAGTGGGAGGTTTGTAAATGCCCCCAGGAAAGTCGAAAGAGGAACTCTTCATTGAGACAATAATACACAGCAATCTGTGGGAGAGTTGTGGTGGATATTATAAAATAAGGATCTGCTGGAGTCCAAGTCAAACCAAGATTCTTTATTTCTGAGCTCAGAGAGAATAACAGAGTTACACAGCGCAGTGTAGACAGTCTGAATTCCTGAAGCATTGGGTGATGAGCACATATCTTTATAGTTTCCTGTTCCTGGGAGGGACTTTATTCATACAAGGATGCAGGTGCAGCTGGTTTGCAACACAGAATGATAGTCCCAAGAACAGGAGATTATAATTGGACAGTTTCACAAGGTTAGTCACATACTCAGTTATGTGGACACACAAACATTTTCCATTACAGAGTCTGAACATTTTCATTTCATTAAATCATCAGTGGGCCAACAATGCAGATGTCAACAATGGAACTAATGCATCACATCCAAATATCACTTGATTATCTGTAGTGCTGGAGGAATGACACACCCAGATAAACACACACAAAGAGTTTAAAAAAGGACAATTTAAACACATGGAATCTGATCTATCCTACATTTGAACACAAGGAAACTGATTTACATTATATTCAAACTGAAATACTCCATATTGTCATGATGTGGCCTTTTCTGGGTATAGATTGTGGCTTCCCCCTCTCCTACACCCAGGTTCTGTTATCTCAGGTCGTAAATACCTGGCAGAGACTCTCTCACCCTTTTCATACAGAGAGAGACCACAGAGTGAACAAAGGAATTCACATGGCCGAACTCCTAAATCCCCAAAATGGCAAAATTAAACTATATGTCCACCTTTGAGAGTGTGGGAAGGGACTGTGGACACTTAAGGGACAGTTATGTTGAGTGTGTTTCATTTGGTGACCTCAGAGAGGACAGGAAACACTCATAACTATGTCTCTGAATGTGTACATTTCTCAATTATGGGGTTTGCATCTAATTATTGTATGAAATGAATGAGTAAAGATGCAACTATATATGAAATGTGATGTTAAACCTTTAATGTGAGAGAATTGTATTCCTTTAAAAGTTTAACTAAGTCATTGGTCCGTCCCCGAGGGCACAGACATGATCTGGTGTCATGGAACCGCCTATCCTATTGGTTTAACTAAGTCATTGGTCCGTCCCCGAGGGCACAGACATGATCTGGTGTCATGGAACCGCCTATCCTATTGGTTTAACTAAGTCATTGGTCCGTCCCCGAGGGCACAGACATGATCTGGTGTCATGGAACCGCCTATCCTATTGGTTTAACTAAGTCATTGGTCCGTCCCCGAGGGCACAGACATGATCTGGTGTCATGGAACCGCCTATCCTATTGGTTTAACTAAGTCATTGGTCCGTCCCCGAGGGCACAGACATGATCTGGTGTCATGGAACCGCCTATCCTATTGGTTTAACTAAGTCATTGGTCCGTCCCCGAGGGCACAGACATGATCTGGTGTCATGGAACCGCCTATCCTATTGTTTCGAATAAAAGCCCCTCCTAAAAAAAATCCTCTTCAGACTGAGCAAACCAATCACAGCATGAGCTGTGATTGCGAATAGTTTAGACAACGCATACCTCGGTGTAAGCTGAGGTGGCACATTTGAGTACCAAGACTAGAAAATCATCCCACGTGGAGCATTGGCTACACGGCTGGAAATGGTTCAACTCTGAGACTATCAATCCCAACAGAGTAAGAGCATTGGTAGGTCTGTGGGGGCAGCTAGAAATGATGTAAACCTGGGATGCGAATGACGACAACCGCCGAAACATCTATTCTATGAGAACATTTCTGAATGGTAATCTGAGGTATCCATTCTAACCAAGAAAGACTTTGAACTTCAGGGAAACAGAAGGAGAGAGACTCAGATGAGCTCTCCAGCAGACGGACTGGATTCCAACAGATCACAACGGCGTAAATATATATTGACTGCAATTATTCCTGAATGAGTGAGCATTCGTGTGCAAAGGATTAGCATTTAAAATAACATACAGTTGAAGTTGGAAGTTTACATACACTTAGTGGGGCAAAAACGTATTTAGTCAGCCACCAATTGTGCAAGTTCTCCCACTTAAAAAGATGAGAGAGGCCTGTAATTTTCATCATAGGTACACTACAACTATGACAGACAAAATGAGAAGACAAAAATCCAGAAATATTTATATATAAACAAGTAAACATTCTCTCCTGTGTGGATTCTCACGTTTTTTTTACGCTACTGATGAGTAAAATGCCTTCCCCCCAGTCTGAACATTTGTAAGGCTTCTCCCCCGTGTGCGGTCTCATGTCTTCTTTCAGGTGTCCTAATTGGGTAAAAACGCATTGCACGCTGGGATCAGTGGTAAGATTTCTTCCCTGTGTGAATTCGCTCATGCACTTTCAGGTTTCCTGACTGGCTAAAACTCTTTCCACACTGAGCGCAAAGGAAAGGCTTCTCCCCTGTGTGTATTCGCAAATGATCTTTGAGGATACCTAACTGCATAAAACTCTTTCCACACTGGGAGCAATGGTGAGGCTTCACTCCTGTGTGTATCCTCTCATGTCTTTTCATGTTAAGTAAATGGTTAAAACTCTTTCCACAATGGGAGCAGTAGTAAGGCTTCTCCCCTGTGTGTATTCGCAAATGATCTTTGAGGATACCTAACTGCATAAAACTCTTTCCACACTGGGAGCAATGGTGAGGCTTCACTCCTGTGTGTATCCTCTCATGTCTTTTCATGTTAAGTAAATGGTTAAAACTCTTTCCGCAATGGGAGCAGTGGTATGGCTTCTCCCCTGTGTGTATCCTCCCATGTCTTTTCATGTTTCCTAACTGGCTAAAACTATTTCCACACTGGCCGCAATGGTATGGCTTCTCTCCTGAGTGTATTCGCTCATGAGCTTTCAGGCTTCCTAACAGGCTAAAACTCTTTCCACACTGGCCGCAATGGTATGGCTTCTCTCCTGTGTGTGTCCTCTCAGGTCTTTTCAGGCTTCCTAACTTGATCTGGGAGCAGAGGTGTTGTCTTGATGTTGTGGAGGTCTTTGGTTCCTCCAAGTTTGGTTTTCCTCCTGCCAAAGACAGTGTTTATATAAAAAGAGACCAGAATGAAACCTCCACTCTCCAATTTTGTGTAAATTTGTTTACATTGCTTTGCCAAGATAATCCATCCACGTGACAGGTGTAGCATATCAAAAAGCTGATTAAACAGCATTACACAGGTGTACCTTGTGCTGGGCACAATAAAAAGCCACTCTAAAATATACAGTTGTCACACAACACAATGCCACAGATGTCTCAAGTTTTGAGGGAGTGTGCAAATGGATTGGGGACTGCAGGAATATCCAGTGGAGCTGCTACCAGAGAATTTAATGTTGCATTCTCTACCATCAGCCGCCTCCAATGTCTTTTTAGAGAATTTGGAAGTCCGTCCAACAGGCCTCACAACCGCAGATCAAGGCCCTCCACATCGTCTGAGATCAGCCACCCGGACAACTGATGAAACTGAGGAGTGTTTATCTCTGTAACAAAGCCCTTTTGTGGAGAAAACTAATTCTGATTCGCTGGGCATGGCTCCCAAGTGGGTGGGCTTACGTCCCAACAGACCCACCAATGGCTGCGCCCCTGCCCATTCATGTGAAGTCCATAGATTAGGGCCTAATAAATGTATTTACGTTGACTACTTTCCTAATTTGAACTGTAAATCATTGAAATTGTTGTTTTTATATCTGTTCAATATATACATACAGTGGGGAGAACAAGTATTTGATACACTGCCGATTTTGCAGGTTTTCCTACTTACAAAGCACGTAGAGGTCAGTCATTTTTATCATAGGTACACTTCAACTGTGAGAGACGGAATCTAAAACAAAAATCCAGAAAATCACATTGTAGGATTTTTAAGTAATTAATTAGCATTTTATTGCAGGACATCAGTATTTGATCACCTAGCAACCAGTAAGAATTCCGTCTCTCACAGACCTGTTAGTTTTTCTTTAAGAAGCCCTCCTGTTCTCCACTCATTACCTGTATTAACTGCAGCTGTTTGAACTCGTTACCTGTATAAAAGACACCTGTCCACACACTCAATCACACAGACTCCAACCTCTCCACAATGGCTAAGACCAGAGAGGGTGTAAGGACATCATGGATACAATTGTAGACCTGCAAAAGGCTGGGATGGGCTACAGGACAATAGGCAAGCAGCTAGCTTGGCCTAGCCAGTCTCCAGACCTGAACCCAATAGAAAATCGTTGGAGCGAGCTGAAAGTCCGTATTGCCCAGCGAGAGCCTCGAAACCTGAAGGATCTGGAGAAGGTCTGTATGGAGGAGTGGGCCAAAATCCCTGCTGCAGTGTGTGCAAACCTGGTCAAGAACTACAGGAAACATATGATCTCTGTAATTGCAAACAAAGGTTTCTGTACCAAACATTAAGTTGTGCTTTTCTGATGTATCAAATACTTATGTCATGCAATAAAATGCAAATTAATTACTTAAAAATCATACAATGTGATTTTCTGGATTTTTGTTTTAGATTCCGTCTCTCACGGTTGAAGTGTACCTATGATAAAAATTACAGACCTATACATGCTTTGTAAGTAGGAAAACCTGCAAAATCGGCAGTGTGTTAAATACTTGTTCTCCCTACTGTGTATAGAGAACCAGTCAAAAATTTGGACACACCTACTCATTCAAGGGTTTCTTTATTTTTTAAAACTATTTTCTACATTGTAGAATAATAGTGAAGACATCAAAACTATGAAATAACACAAATGGAATCATGTGTTAAACAAATCAAAATATATTTTATATTTGAGATTCTTCAAAGTAGCCACCCTTTGTCTTGACAGCTTTGCACACTCTTGGCATTCTCTCAACCAGCTTCATGAGGTAGTCATCTGGAAAGCATTTCAATTAACAGGTGTGCCTTGTTTAAATATTAATTTGTGTTTTTCCTTCTTAGTGCGTTTGAGCCAATCAGTTGCGTTGTGACAAGTTAAAGGGGTATACAGAAGACAGCCCTATTTGGTAAAAGACCAAGTCCAAATGGCTCAAATAAGCAAAAAGAAACAGCCCATCATTACTTGAAGACATGGTCAGTCAATACCAAATATTTCAAGAACATTGAAAGTTTCTTTAAGCACAGTCGCAAAAAACATCAAAAGCTACGATGAAACTGGCTCTCATGAGGACCTCCACAGGAAAGGAAGACCCAGAGTTACCTCTGCTATGATGAAACTGGCTCTCATGAGGACCTCCACAGGAAAGGAAGACCCAGAGTTACCTCTGCTACGATGAAACTGGCTCTCATGAGGACCTCCACAGGAAAGGAAGACCCAGAGTTACCTCTGCTATGATGAAACTGGCTCTCATGAGGACCTCCACAGGAAAGGAAGACCCAGAGTTACCTCTGCTACGATGAAACTGGCTCTCATGAGGACCTCCACAGGAAAGGAAGACCCAGAGTTACCTCTGCTACGATGAAACTGGCTCTCATGAGGACCTCCACAGGAAAGGAAGACCCAGAGTTACCTCTGCTATGATGAAACTGGCTCTCATGAGGACCTCCACAGGAAAGGAAGACCCAGAGTTACCTCTGCTATGATGAAACTGGCTCTCATGAGGACCTCCACAGGAAAGGAAGACCCAGAGTTACCTCTGCTATGATGAAACTGGCTCTCATGAGGACCTCCACAGGAAAGGAAGACCCAGAGTTACCTCTGCTATGATGAAACTGGCTCTCATGAGGACCTCCACAGGAAAGGAAGACCCAGAGTTACCTCTGCTATGATGAAACTGGCTCTCATGAGGACCGCCACAGGAAAGGAAGACCCAGAGTTACCTCTGCTATGATGAAACTGGCTCTCATGAGGACCTCCACAGGAAAGGAAGACCCAGAGTTACCTCTGCTATGATGAAACTGGCTCTCATGAGGACCTCCACAGGAAAGGAAGACCCAGAGTTACCTCTGCTACGATGAAAATGGCTCTCATGAGGACCTCCACAGGAAAGGAAGACCCAGAGTTACCTCTGCTATGATGAAACTGGCTCTCATGAGGACCTCCACAGGAAAGGAAGACCCAGAGTTACCTCTGCTACGATGAAACTGGCTCTCATGAGGACCTCCACAGGAAAGGAAGACCCAGAGTTACCTCTGCTATGATGAAACTGGCTCTCATGAGGACATCCACAGGAAAGGAAGACCCAGAGTTACCTCTGCTATGATGAAACTGGCTCTCATGAGGACCTCCACAGGAAAGGAAGACCCAGAGTTACCTCTGCTATGATGAAACTGGCTCTCATGAGGACCTCCACAGGAAAGGAAGACCCAGAGTTACCTCTGCTATGATGAAACTGGCTCTCATGAGGACCTCCACAGGAAAGGAAGACCCAGAGTTACCTCTGCTATGATGAAACTGGCTCTCATGAGGACCGCCACAGGAAAGGAAGACCCAGAGTTACCTCTGCTATGATGAAACTGGCTCTCATGAGGACCGCCACAGGAAAGGAAGACCCAGAGTTACCTCTGCTATGATGAAACTGGCTCTCATGAGGACCTCCACAGGAAAGGAAGACCCAGAGTTACCTCTGCTATGATGAAACTGGCTCTCATGAGGACCGCCACAGGAAAGGAAGACCCAGAGTTACCTCTGCTATGATGAAACTGGCTCTCATGAGGACCTCCACAGGAAAGGAAGACCCAGAGTTACCTCTGCTATGATGAAACTGGCTCTCATGAGGACCTCCACAGGAAAGGAAGACCCATAGTTACCTCTGCTACGATGAAACTGGCTCTCATGAGGACCTCCACAGGAAAGGAAGACCCAGAGTTACCTCTGCTACGATGAAACTGGCTCTCATGAGGACCTCCACAGGAAAGGAAGACCCAGAGTTACCTCTGCTACGATGAAACTGGCTCTCATGAGGACCTCCACAGGAAAGGAAGACCCAGAGTTACCTCTGCTACGATGAAACTGGCTCTCATGAGGACCTCCACAGGAAAGGAAGACCCAGAGTTACCTCTGCTACGATGAAACTGGCTCTCATGAGGACCTCCACAGGAAAGGAAGACCCAGAGTTACCTCTGCTATGATGAAACTGGCTCTCATGAGGACCGCCACAGGAAAGGAAGACCCAGAGTTACCTCTGCTATGATGAAACTGGCTCTCATGAGGACCTCCACAGGAAAGGAAGACCCAGAGTTACCTCTGCTATGATGAAACTGGCTCTCATGAGGACCTCCACAGGAAAGGAAGACCCAGAGTTACCTCTGCTACGATGAAACTGGCTCTCATGAGGACCTCCACAGGAAAGGAAGACCCAGAGTTACCTCTGCTACGATGAAACTGGCTCTCATGAGGACCTCCACAGGAAAGGAAGACCCAGAGTTACCTCTGCTACGATGAAACTGGCTCTCATGAGGACCTCCACAGGAAAGGAAGACCCAGAGTTACCTCTGCTACGATGAAACTGGCTCTCATGAGGACCTCCACAGGAAAGGAAGACCCAGAGTTACCTCTGCTACGATGAAACTGGCTCTCATGAGGACCTCCACAGGAAAGGAAGACCCAGAGTTACCTCTGCTACGATGAAACTGGCTCTCATGAGGACCTCCACAGGAAAGGAAGACCCAGAGTTACCTCTGCTACGATGAAACTGGCTCTCATGAGGACCTCCACAGGAAAGGAAGACCCAGAGTTACCTCTGCTACGATGAAACTGGCTCTCATGAGGACCTCCACAGGAAAGGAAGACCCAGAGTTACCTCTGCTACGATGAAACTGGCTCTCATGAGGACCTCCACAGGAAAGGAAGACCCAGAGTTACCTCTGCTATGATGAAACTGGCTCTCATGAGGACCTCCACAGGAAAGGAAGACCCAGTTACTTCATTACTTACCAGCCTCAGAAATTGCAGCCCAAATAAATGATTTACAGAGTTCAATTAAGAGACACAACTCAACATCAACTGTTCAGAGGAGACTGTGTGAATCAAGAAGCATGAGCAATGGACCGGTGGAAATCTGTCCTTTGGTCTGATGAGTCCAAATTTGAGATTTCCGGTTCCAACCGACATGTCTGTGAGACGCAGAGTAGGTGAACGGATGATCTCCACGTGTGTTTCCCACCGTGAAGCATTGATGAGCATTCATGAGTGATGGTGCTTTGCTGGTGACACTGTTTGTGATTTATTTAGAATTCAAGTCACACTTAACCAGCATCGCTATCACAGCATTCTGCAGCGATACACCATCCCATCTGGTTTGTGCTTAGTGGGACTATCATTTGTTTTTCAACAGGACAATGACCCAACCACAACCAGGCTGTGTAAGTTCTATTTGACCAAGAAGGAGAGTGATGGAGTGCTGCATCAGATGACCTGGCCTTCACAATCACCTGACCTCAACCCAAATTGAGATGAATTGAGATGGTTTGGGATGAGTTGGACCGAAGAGTTACGGAAAAGTAGCCAACATGTGCCCAGCATGTGGGAACTCCTTCAAGACTGTTGGAAAAGCATTCCAGGTTAAGCTGGTTGAGAGAATACCAAGCGTGTGCAAAGTTGTTTTTGTTTTAGTCAGGGACAGCCCTATTGGGAACAGATACCAATGGGCAGATCTATTTTATTTGTTCAAACTAAACTACAGCACTTACTTTGATGTGTCAAATCTGATCCTTTCTTCTCTTCTCCTCCTCTCACAGTTCCACTCAGCCCTGTTGTTTTCCTGCAGTCCACCAGCAGCACAGACAACCTCTTCATACCCAGTAGTAAGGTGCTACCGGGAGAGGCACGATAGAGGGACTCCGGGAGGGCGGAAGGGCTAGCATTGTCCTGGTAACCATAAAGAGGGGACACAGACACATATCATTATGGATGCTGATGTCACTGTTGTCATAAAGTGCCTTACAGAAACCCAGACCCAGATAGAGCAAGCTGTATGCTAGACCAGACCAAGCTGTACCATCTGGTGTTCTGATCTGGAGAGACTCTTCTCTGTCTCGTCAGCATTAGGATGTTGTTGAGGCTCCCCAGAGGATCCACGATAGTAATGTCTCTCTCCTGTTTGAACGAGAACATCAAACAGATGCATTAATATCTCTAAATTAATTGGGTGCCTTTTGTGTCCCTTTGATATTTTAAGTATAAATTATGCTCCATTATTACATTTTAAAAGCCTGTTATATATAATTAAATCTCATTTAAAAGTCCCAAAAATATATGTAGCAATGGCAGATTGACCCTTTAACAATTTATATAGTACTGAACATCACATTGAAGTGAAGAACTTAAGTAGAATGCCCCTTAAAAACCACACATTAGTTCAACAACTGCATAGTTTGTGCCCCTGTTTTTAAGACAATACTCACTGGTGTTAATGAGATATTCTGTCTCCTCCTCTTTCACTCCCAAAACGTCTTCCTCCTTCACCTTTACTGAGATAGAACCTTTTAGAGAGGAAGAGGATGCTTTCTCTTCTTTCCCTATAACAGCCTCCTCTTCCTCCTTTTTCATTCTGAAAGGTTCTTTCTCTCCTTTCACTGTAATATCCTCCTCTTCGTCTTTCACGACAATGTTCAGCGGCAGAGCATCTTTCTCTCCTTTCACTGTAATATCCTCCTCTTCGTCTTTCACGACAATGTTCAGCGCCAGAGCTTCTTTCTCCGTACAGCAGACATCCTCTTCTTCAGCAGGGGATGAGTAGTTAAATGAGCTCATGGTCAGGGATGTTAGCTAGCTAGTTAGCATTAGCGAATAGCCTAGTGCTAGGCTCAGTATCAATCTTTAACCAATTTGCAACTTGAACAAGCAAATTAGGTTCAAGTTAACGTCAACTGAAATGTGTTTTAAACACTGCGATTAGCTAATGTACGTTAACATGGCCTAAAACGTCAATCTTTCAGTTTTACCTTGTCTACCAAGCTACGGAGGTGGTTGAAAGAGTAGCAGTGTTGTTGTTCATGAAGAAGCGTCCCGTCCAGTCCATTATACGTCACGCTAGAAGCATCTGCTGGCTGGAGTGGGTAACGCAGTTTGGAAACAGTTAGTACACTTTTTGTATTGGAAAGAACGTCATAATTATTTAACAATGAGCTGATATATTTTCTCTTTCGTCTTACAACTAATACTTTCCTGTACACAGACGTAGAAGCGTAATATGAATATGTAGATGATGAATAAATACTTCCATGAATAGGTAGTGTGTTTATACACATTTACTCTGTTAATTTTTTCTCTAGATGTGACCATACTATTCCCTTAAAGCTACAATACAAAGCTACAACAGGTGTAGACATTACCGTGAAATTCTTACTGACAAGCCCTTAACCAACAATGTAGTTAAGAAAAATAAGAGGTAAGAAAATAAGTTACACAATAAAAAAATATACCGTGTTTATACAGGATGTACCAGTACAGAGTCAATGTGGAGGCTGTATACAGGGGGTACCAGTACAGAGTCAATGTGGAGGCTATATACAGGGGGTACCAGTACAGAGTCAATGTGGAGGCTGTATACAGGGGGTACCGGTACAGAGTCAATGTGGAGGCTGTATACAGAAGGTACCAGTACAGAGTCAATGTGGAGGCTATATACAGGGGGTACCGGTACAGAGTCAATGTGGAGGCTGTATACAGGGGGTACCGGTACAGAGTCAATGTGGAGGCTGTATACAGGAGGTACCAGTACAGAGTCAATATGGAGGCTATATACAGGGGGTACTGGTACAGAGTCAATGTGGAGGCTATATACAGGAGGTACCAGTACAGAGTCAATGTGGAGGCTATATACAGGAGGTACCAGTACAGAGTCGATGTGGAGGCTATATACAGGGGGTACCAGTACAGAGTCAATGTGGAGGCTGTATACAGGGGGTACCGGTACAGAGTCAATGTGGAGGCTATATACAGGAGGTACCAGTACAGATTCGATGTGGAGGCTGTATACAGGAGGTACCAGTATAGAGTCAATGTGGAGGCTATATACAGGAGGTACCAGTACAGAGTCGATGTGGAGGCTATATACAGGAGGTACCAGTACAGAGTCAATGTGGAGGCTATATACAGGAGGTACCAGTACAGAGTCGATGTGGAGGCTGTATACAGGAGGTACCAGTATAGAGTCAATGTGGAGGCTATATACAGGAGGTACCAGTACAGAGTCAATGTGGAGGCTATATACAGGAGGTACCAGTACAGGGTCAATGTGAAGGCTATATACAGGAGGTACCAGTACAGAGTCAATGTGGAGGCTATATACAGGAGGTACCAGTACAGAGTCGATGTGGAGGCTGTATACAGGAGGTACCAGTATAGAGTCAATGTGGAGGCTATATACAGGAGGTACCAGTACAGAGTTAATGTGGAGCCTATATACAGGGGTACCAGTACAGAGTCAATGTGGAGGCTATATACAGGGGGTAACAGTACAGTGTCAATGTGGAGGCTATATATAGGGGGTACCGGTACAGAGTCAATGTGGAGGCTATATACAGGGGGTAACAGTACAGTGTCAATGTGGAGGCTATATATAGGGGGTACCGGTACAGAGTCAATGTGGAGGATATATACAGGGGTACCAGTACAGAGTCAATGTGGAGGCTATATACAGGAGGTACCGGTACAGAGTCAATGTGGAGGATATATACAGGGGGTACCAGTACAGTGTCAATGTGGAGGCTATATACAGGAGGTACCAGTACAGAGTCAATGTGCCGGGGCACCGGTTAGTCAAGGTAAATGAGGCAATATGCACATGTAGGTAGAGTTAAAGTGACTACGCATAGATAATAAACAGAGAGTAGCAGCAGCGTAAAGGGGTGGGGGTTGGACCATGATAGTTTGTTGTTGATGCGGACACCAAGGAACTTGAAACTCTCAACCTGCTCCCCTACAGCTCCGTCGATGAGAAATGGGGCGTGCTTGGGCCTCCTTTTCCTTTAGTCCACAATCATCTTCTTTATCTTGATCACATTGAGGGAATGGTTGCTGTCCTGGCACCACACAACCAGGTCTCTGACCTTATCCCTGTAGGCTTTCTTGTTGTTGTTGTCAGTGATCAGGCCTGATGACACTGTTGTGTCATCAGCGAACTTAATGATGGTGTGGGAGTCGTGTCTGGCCATGCATTCATGAGTGAACAGGGAGTACAGGAGGGGGCTGAGCATGCACCCCTGAGGGGCCCCCTGTGATGAGGATCAGCGTGGCAGATGTGTTGTTACTTACTCCTACCACCTGGGGGTGGCCTGTCAGGAAGTCCAGGATCCAGTTACCAGGTTCCCAAGCTTAGAGATGAGCTTTGAGGGCACTATGGTGTTGAAAGCGGAGCTGTAGTCAATGAATAGCATTCTCACCTTTGTTATTTTTTTTATCTAGGTAAGTCAGAACAAATTCTTATTTACAATGACAGCCTATGAAAGTGGGTTAACTTGTCACGAATCCAACACCTGCTGCTTATTCAAACCAGCCCACTGGGCTCAGACGTCAGTTCAACATCTAGTTTCTATTTACATTTCTTTGATTCGTCAACTAATGTGAATTTAACATGAAATCAACACAAAATGTCACCAGTCATTGGATATTGGTTGCAAGTTGGGTGATACACAAAATGTTACCCGTCATTGGATTTAGGTCGCAAGTTGGGTGAAACACAAAATGTTACCCGTCATTGGATTTAGGTCGCAAGTTGGGTGAAACACAAAATGTTACCAGTCATTGGATTTAGGTTGCAAGTTGGGTGAAACACAAAATGTTACCTGTCATTGGATTTAGGTCGCAAATTGGGTGAAACACAAAATGTTACCCGTCATTGGATTTAGGTCGCAAATTGGGTGAAACACAAAATGTTACCAGTCATTGGATTTAGGTTGCAAGTTGGTTGAAACACAAAATGTTACCTGTGGAAACAATGTTTATTCAATCAGTGGGAGGCTTGTAAATTCCCCCAGGAAAGTGGAACGAGGAACTCTTCTTTGAGACAATGATAAACAGCAATCCTTGGGAGAGTTGTGGTGGATATTATAAAATAAGGATCTGCTGGAGTCCAAGTCAAACCAAGATTCTTTATTTCTGAGCTCAGAGAGAATAACAGAGTTACACAGCGCAGTGTAGACAGTCTGAATTCCTGAAACATTGAGTGATTAGCACATATCTTTATAGTTTCCTGTTCTTGGGAGGGACTTTATTCATACAAGGACACATGTACAAATTGGTTTGCAACACAGGATGATACTCCCAAGAACAGGAGCTTATAATAGGACAGTTTCACAAGGTTAGTCACATACTCAGTTATGTGGACACACAAACAATTAACATTTTCCATTACAGAGTCTGAACATTTTCATTTCATTAAATCATGTTTTCTAATAAAAACAAACAAATATATGTTTGAGTATACCCTGTACCATTTAATTTCATCTGGTAAAGACAGGTAAACACATTGTCAGTCAACAATATAAGACAACGGGAGCACTGTGTATGTTCTCTGATGAATTTGAAGTCAATGTGATGTGAAATATCAATATACACGCTAAGAGAAGTAATTTCTCTATTCTCTAATGACGTTTAAGTGACTTATGAGTAATATGTTTTCCCACAGTCTGAGCTTTTCTAAGCCTTCTCCTCTGTGTGCAGTCTAATGTGTTCTTTCAGGCTTCCTAAATGGGCAAAAGCTTTGCAACCTGGGCGGAGTGGTAAGGCTTCTGCCCTGTGTGTATTCTCATGCTTTTTCAGGTTTCCTCTCTGGTTGAAACACTTTCCACATTGGGAGCAGTGGTAAGGCTTCTCTCCTGTGTGTATTCTCTCATGTCGTTTCAGATCCCCTGAATGGATGAAACACTTTCCACATTGGGAGCAGTGGTAAGGCTTCTCTCCCGTGTGTATTCTCTCATGTTGTTTCAGCTCCCCCGACCGGTTGAAACACTTTCCACATTGGGAGCAGTGGTAAGGCTTCTCTCCTGTGTGTATTCTCTCATGTTGTTTCAGCTCCCCCGACTGGTTGAAACACTTTCCACATTGGGAGCAGTGGTAATGCTTCTCTCCTGTGTGTATTCTCTTATGTCGTTTCAGCTCCTCCGACCGGTTGAAACACTTTCCACATTGGGAGCAGTGGTAAGGCTTCTCTCCTGTGTGTCTTCTCTCATGAGCTTTCAGGTTTGCTTTCCGGTTGAAACTCTTTCCACACTGGGAGCAGTGGTAAGGCTTCTCTCCTGTGTGTATTCTCTCATGAGCTTCCAGGTTTACTCTCTGGTTGAAACACATTCCACATTGGGAGCAGTGGTAAGGCTTCTCTCGTGTGTGTATTCTCTCATGTCGTTTCAGATCCCCTGAATGGATGAAACACTTTCCACATTGGGAGCAGTGGTAAGGCTTCTCTCCCGTGTGTATTCTCTCGTGTTGTTTCAGCGCCCACAACTGGTTGAAACACCTTCCACATTGGGAGCAGTGGTAAGGCTTCTCTCCTGTGTGCATTCTCTCGTGAGCTTTCAGGTTTGCTTTCTGGTTGAAACACCTTCCACATTGGGAGCAGTGGTAAGGCTTCTCTCCTGTGTGTATTCTCTCGTGTTGTTTCAGCGCCCACGACTGGTTGAAACACCTTCCACATTGGGAGCAGTGGTAAGGCTTCTCTCCTGTGTGTATTCTCTCGTGAGCTTTCAGGTTTGCTTTATGGTTGAAACACATTCCACATTGGGAGCAGTGGTAAGGCTTCTCTCCTGTGTGTATTCTCTCATGTTGTTTCAGCTCCCTCGACTGGTTGAAACTCTTTCCACACTGGGAGCAGTGGTAAGGCTCCTCCCCTGTGTGTATTCTCTCATGTTGTTTCAGCTCCCTCGACTGGTTGAAACACTTTCCACATTGGGAGCAGTGGTAAGGCTTCTCTCCTGTGTGTATTCTCTCGTGAGCTTTCAGGTTTGCTTTCTGGTTGAAACACTTTCCACATTGGGAGCAGTGGTAAGGCTTCTCTCCTGTGTGTATTCTCTCATGAGCTTTCAGGTTTGCTTTCTGGTTGAAACTCTTTCCACATTGGGAGCAGTGGTAAGGCTTCTCTCCTGTGTGTATTCTCTCATGTTGTTTCAGCTCCCCCGAACAGACGAAACACTTTCCACATTGGGAACAGTGGTAAGGCTTCTCCCCTGTGTGCATTTTCTCATGTTGTTTCAGGTCCCATAACCGGTTACAATTTTTTCCACAGTGGGAGCAGTGGTGTCGTCTTGCTAGTTTGGACGTCCCTGGCTCTGGTTCCTCTGAGTCTGGTCTTTCTCCTGCCAAAGACAGTGTTATTTTTAAATAGAGACCCGAATGAAACCACATGATAAAACAACCTGTTTTAACAATCTTAGTGTGATTTTAAAACAAATGTAGAGCTTCCTGGTAATTACTGCTATGTTTACATTACTTATTTTATTCATCCTGTTTTACAAGTCAGAACACAAAAACCTAGACAGTTCTAGGACACTGAAGACACAGACGTCGCTGGATTCCAATTGAACAGGTGGTTCTAAATATATAACTTTCATAGCTGTATGATACAGAATGTGACCTACACACTTCCTTAAACATCAAATAACTAAAGAAGTCATTTTGTGTGGAAATCCAAAACTTGTTTTTACATCGAAGATACAAAGCACATCAGTAACATCTCCCCGTTGTTGAAAGGGTTCGACACATTGCTGTTTAAATGGACCAATTTCTTATTTAGACATTCACAGATTTTCAACATTTTGATTATCGCTGATACCACAGCAGAATGCTGGTGGAATGGTTAAGTGTGACTTGAATAAATAAATCACTGACATTGTCAATAGCAAAGCACCCGCACACCATCACATCTCCTCCTCCATGCTTCACGGTGGGAACCACACATGCGGAGATAATCTGTTCATCTACTCCTCGTCTCACAAAGACATGACGCTCGGATCCAAAAATCTCAAATTTGGACTCATCAGACCCAAGGACAGATATCCACCGGTCTAATGTCCATTGCTCGTGTTTCTTGGCCCAAGCAAGTCTCTTCTTCTTATTGGTGTCCTTTAGTAGTGGTTTCCTTGCAGCAATTCGACCATGAAGGCCTGTTTCACGCAGTCTCCTCTGAACCGATGATGTTGAGATGTGTCTCTTGCTTGAACTTTGTGAAGCATTTATTTGGGTTGCAATTTCTAAGTCTGGTAACTCTAATGAACTTATGCATCAGAAGTAACTCTGGGTCTTCCATTCTTGTGGTGGTCCTTAAAGTAATGATGGACTGTTGCTTCTCTTTGCTTATTTGAGCTGTTCTTGACATAATATGGACTTCACCTTTTACCCAATAGGGTTATCTTCTGTATACCCCCATACCTTGTCACAACACAACTGATTGGCTCAAACACATTAAAACCTGTTATGGCACATTAACTCTTGAAACTAGGGGGCACTATTTTAATTTATGGAAAAATAACGTTCCCAAAGTAAACGGGCTATTTCTCAGGACCAGGTGCTAGAATATGCATATAATTGACAGCTTAGGATAGAAAACACTCAATATTGTCTGTGAATATAACAGAACTGATATTGGAGGCGAAAGCCTGAGAAAAATCCAATCAGGAAGTGACTCTCATTTTGAAACCTCTGCGTTCCTATGCATCCCTATTGACCATTGAAAGGGATATCAACCAGATTCCTTTTTCTAGCTTCCCTAATGTGTCTACAGTCACTAGACATAGTTTCAGGTTTTTATTTTGAAAAATGAGCGTGAACGACAACATTGCGTCAGTGGTCAGGTGGTGGCTCTCAGAGTGATTTGTGCGTAATAGACAAAGGCGGCCATTGATATATTATCGAATAGATATTTGAAAAACACCTTGAGGATTGATTATAAAAAACATTTGCCATGTTTCTGTCGATATTATGGATCTAATTTGGAGTTTTTTTTCGGCGTTGTCGTGATCACAACTTCCGGTGGATTTCTCAACAAAACGTGAAGAATAAACGGAGGTATTTTGGCTATAAAAAATAATCTTTATGGAACAAAATTAACATTTGCTGTCTAACTGGGAGTCTCGCGAGTGAAAACATCCGAAGCTCAAAGGTAAACGATTTAATTGGATTGCTTTTCTGATTTTCGTGACCAAGCTCCCTGCTGCTAGCTGGACATAATGCTATGCTAGGCTATCGATAAACTTACACAAATGCTTGTCTTGCTTTGGCTGTAAAGCATAATTTCAAAATCTGAGATGACAGGGTGATTAACAAAAGGCTAAGCTGTGTTTCACTATATTTCACTTGTGATTTCATGAATATGAATATTTTCTAGTAAGAATGTTTGTCTGTTGCGTTATGCTAATTAGTGTAGTTGATGACAATTCTCCCGGAAACGGGAGGACTAGTTAGAGCGGTAGGCCAGTAACCGAGAGATTGCTGGATTGAATCCCCGAGTTGACAAGGTAAAACTCTGTCGTTCTGCCCCTGAACAAGGCAGTCCTAGGACGTCATTGAAAAAAATTAATTTGTTCTTAACTGACTTGCCTAGTTAAATAAAGGTTACATTTTAAAAGAAAAACTCTTTATCCACAATATAGCAGGGGGTGTAAAGCCATTTTTATCATCAATTTCGCTCAGCCAATCAGTCATTTGCAAGTGCTGTGCTTGTTGAATGAACTTCCCTATAAGCTAAAAGTCTATATTTGTTTACTGTAAAATAGCAGTGTATCTGGTCAAATATTTTTTTCCCCAAAATTGTAAGGGTTGGTAACAGTCTGATTGGTCAGCTATTTAAGCCAGTAAAGGCAGCTTTACTATTCTTGGGTAGTGGAATGACTTTAGCTTCCCTCCAAGCCTGAGGGCACACACTTTCTAGTAGGCTTAAATTAAAGACAAGGCAAATAAGAATGGCAATATCGGCCGCTATTATCCTCAATTTTCCATCCACGTTGTCAGACACCAGTGACTTGTCATTGTTGATTTTATTTGCACAAAATTTCATTGAAGATTCTCCAAAGATTTTTTACAATCATTCTTCATGTATTTTATCTTTGTTTCATTGTGTACTATCTTCTTTTTACTCAGTTTAGTCAAATGATGTCTCAATTTGCAATAGGTTTGCCAATCAGTTATTCAGCCAGACCTATATGCCATCTCTTTTGCCTCCCTCTTCATCATAACATTTTTTAAATTCCTCATCAATTCATGTGGATTCAACCGTTTTTACAGTCATTTTCTTAATGGGTGCATGCTTATTAGTAACTGGGATAAGCAGTTTCAAACGTGTCAAGGGCAGTGTCTGGTTGCTCATCATTACACACCACGGACCAACAAATATTATTTACATCAACAACATAGGAATCACTACAAAAAAATGTATGACCTCTTATACACAATATTAGTCCCAGCCTTTGGAACGGTGGTTTTCCTAGACATGGCTCCTATATTGTGATCACTACATCTGGTGGATCTGGATACTGCTTTAAAACCCATTTCTGCAGCATTAGTAAAGATATGATCAAAACATGTTGATGATTTCATTCCTCTACTGTTTGTAACTACCCTGGTAGGTTGATTGATAACCTGAACCAGGTTGCCGGCACTGGTTACAGTTTGAAGCTTTTGCTTGAGTGGGCAGCCTGATCAAAACTTTTCTTCAGTACTAGTTAATTAATGACCAAAGTCTTGAGTTTAGTTTGCCTGTTCTACAGTCTTTTAAAGATAGGGGCGTTGACTGGGACAGGCAATGTAACATCCATAATGTTTTAAGGAAAAGTTTTTGTAAAACAAGCACCTTACATTGGATCATCTTGAAACTTTCTCTCTAAAGCTGACTTTAATCAAGGTTTTATATGGTCTATTGGTTTCTCTCTTTTCATTGGCAGAATCCTTTTTCAGTGTTATGATATTCATAACATCCATATACACTACTCTAACTTCCTGTCAACTAACAGAACTCTGCTGGTTGTCCTGGTAACAGATACCAGTGGGCAGATCGATTGTATTTGTTCAAACTAAACTACTTACTTTGATGTGTCAAATCTGATCCTTTCATCTCTTCTCCTCCTCTCACAGTTCCACTCAGCCCTGTTGTTTTCCTGCAGTCCACCAGCAGCACAGACAACCTCTTCATACCCAGCAGTAAGGTGCTACCGGGAGAGGCACGATACAGGGACTCCGGGAGGGAGGAAGGGCAAGTGTTGTCCTGCTAACCATAAAGAGGGGACACAGACGCACATCATTATGGATGCTGATGTCACTGTTGTCATAAAGTGCTTTACAGAAACCCAGCCCACAAGCGAGAGAAAGCTGTTTGCTCGTCCAGACCAAGCTGTACCATCTGGTGTTCTGATCTGGAGAGACTCTTCTCTGCCTCGTCAGCATCAGGATGTTGTTGAGGCTCCCCAGAGGATCCACCATAGTCATGTCTCTCTCCTGTGTGAACGAGAACATCAAAATGAGTAGTAAACTCCCTTTGATATTTTAAGTAGAACATATGCTTCAATATTGAATTTTAAAAGCCTGTTATACTAGATGAGGGGAACTTTAATATAGACAACATGGAGAATTCAATACATCTAATTGAAAAGTCCCTAAAATATATGAACCAATGGCAGATTGACCCTTTAGCAATTCCTACAGTACTGAACAACATATTCAAGTGTAGAACTTCAGTAGAATGCCACTTTAAAACCACACATTAGTTCAACAACGGCATAGTTTGTGTCCCTGTTGAAGACAGTACTCACTGGTGTTAATCTGATATTCTGTCTCTTCCTCTTTCACTCCAAAAACGTCTTCCTCCTTCACCTTTATTGAGATATCATCCTGTTCCTCTCTAAACGGTTCTTTCTCTTCTATCACTATAACAGCCTCCTCTTCCTCCTTTTTCATTCTGAAATCTTCTTCCTTCACTATAACAGTCTCCTCTTCCTCCTTTTTCATTCTGAAATGTTCTTCCACTATAACAGCATCTTCTTCCTTCACTATAACAGCCTCATCTTCCTCCTTTTTCATTCTAAAAGCTTCTTTCTCTTCTTTCACTGTAACCTCATCCTCTTCTTCAATGTTCAGCGCCAGAACTTCTTTCTCCAAACAGCAGACCTCCTCTTCTTTAGCAGGGGATGAGTACTTTAATGAGCTCATGGTCAGGGATGTTAGCTAGCTAGTTAGCATTAGCGACTAGCCTAGTGCTAGGCTCAGCATCAATCTTTAACAAGTTTGCAAATTAGGTTACAGTTAACCAGTTAATACGTCAACAGAACTGTGTTTAAAACACTGAGATTAGATAATGTACATTAACATGGTCTAAAGCGTCAATCTTTCACTTTTATGTTGGCTAGCAAGCTACCGACGTGGTTGGAAGAGTTGGCGCCTTGTTGTTCCTGAAGAAGGGTCCCGGCCAGTCCATTATACGTCACGGAAGAATCATCACCTGAAAGACGCTCATCGCCATCTGCTGTCTGGAGTGGGTAACGCAGTTTGGAAACAATAGTTACAACACTTTTTGTATTGGAAAGAACGTCATAATTATTTAACAATAAGCTGATACATTTTCTCTTCCAAATAATACGTTCCTGTACACTGACGTAGAAGCTCAATATTAATATGTAGATGATTAATAAATACTTCTATGAATAGGTAGTGTGTTGATATACATTTTCTCTGTTAATTTTTCACATTCTTTTTTATCTACATGTGACCATAGTATTCCCTTAAAGCCACGCTCTATAAGATACAAATCCTCCTGTAAACAACAGAACAAATGCATCACATGCAAATAGCACTTGATTATCTGTAGTGCTTTACACTGGGTAGACAAAACATTAAGAACAGCTGCTCCTTCCATGACTTAGACAGACCAGGTGAATCCAGGCTAAAGCTATGATCCCTTACTGATGTCACTAGTTAAATCCACTTCAATCCGTGTAGATGAAGGGAGGAGACAGGTTAACAGACAGTGACACATTCAATACTGCCTTGCACACTCTCGCCTGCATCTAGCTGAAATAGAGATATCACTGGACAAATTCAGGTATGTTTATTCAGGTATGTTTATCCCCGTTTTGTTCCATTTAAACGTTTGTCAACAGAATCGGCGGAATGAATACACCCCTGATCATGCAAAAACACAGTTCACTTTCATTACAGACACGTTGTATTCCTTCTTGCATCTATGTGCTCTCCTCTTATCACCTTCTCCCTTTGTTTCTGTACTTCAATGCACAACACATCAGCTGTATGTGACCAGGCAAAAAAACCTTTCCAAGCCAAACCATTTCATAACTGAAACACACAGCTTACATTGTTGTCACCATATTAGCTAAAGTAACATCATAGTCAACAGAGCTAATAGAACTAACTCGTTAGTAAACCTGCTACAATCATGCAGTAACATTACAGTGTACAGTCAGTAAGCAGTTTAGCACTTACCTTGGCGGGTCCCAGTGGCAATAAATTAGTAAAACCAAAAGCTTGCCTTGACTTGGAAAAGTTCCAGTGTTGTGTTGGATAGTCATAGCCAGCTAGCTAACATAGCATCCCTCTGTTTGAGCCAAGTGTTTGAGTAGACTAAACTAGATAGCTGCATTTGCTAGCTAAGTAAGTGAAACTGAAAGTGGAAAATAAATGACAAAATATCTCTCTCTCGCTTCTCCTTCATTTTGGAATAAAATAATTTGTTCAAAACTGTTCAACTATTGTATTTTTCTCTCTTTTAGTCAACTACTCACCACATGTTATGCACTGCAGTGCTAGCTAGCTGTAGCTTATGCTTTCAGTACTAGATTCATTCTCTGATCCTTTCATTGGTTGGACATCATGTCAGTTCATGCAGCAAGAGCTCTGATGGGTTGGAGGATGTCCTCCGGAAGTTGTCATAATAACAGTGTAAGTCTATGGAAGCCTTGAGAACCATAATCCTCCAAGGTTTTGTATTGAAGTCAATGTACCTAGAGGAGGATGGAGGATGCAAAATAGTATGTTTTAATAAATTATTTGGTGACGTGATTATATTTAGTATAGTTTCATCTAAAAAGGACCACTTTTAAATATTTTAATATATGGTCCTCCCCTTCCTCCTCTGAGGAGACCCCACTGCACCCAAAGGACACCCAGCCAACTTGACACAATTGTGGGAAGCATTGGAGTCAACATGGGCCAGCATCCCTGTGGAATGCTTTCGACACCTTGTAGAGTCCATGCCCCGACGAATTGAGGCTGTTCTGAGGGAGAAAGGGGAGGGTCCAACTCCATATTAGGATGATTATATTTAGTATAGTTTTATAGCTCAGGCCTGAGGTGTAGACATTACCATGAAATTCTTACTGACAAGCCCTTAACCAACAATGTAGTTAAGAAAAATAAGAGGTAAGAAAAAAAGTTACACAATAAAAAAATATACAGTGTTTACAGAGTTAATGTGGAGGCTGTATACAGGGGGTACCAGTACAGAGTCAATGTGGAGGCTATATACAGGGGGTACCAGTACAGAGTCAATGTGGAGGCTATATACAGGGGGTACCAGTACAGAGTCAATGTGGAGGCTATATACAGGGGGTACCAGTACCGAGTCAATGTGGAGGCTATATACAGGAGGTACCGGTACAGAGTCAATGTGGAGGCTATATACAGGGGGTACCGGTACAGAGTCAATGTGGAGGCTATATACAGGAGGTACCAGTACAGAGTCAATGTGGAGGCTATATACAGGGGGTACCGGTACAGAGTCAATGTGGAGGCTATATACAGGAGGTACCAGTACAGAGTCAATGTGGAGACTATATACAGGAGGTACCGGTACAGAGTCAATGTGGAGGCTATATACAGGGGGTACCGGTACAGAGTCAATGTGGAGGCTATATACAGGAGGTACCAGTACAGAGTCAATGTGGAGGCTATATACAGGGGGTACCGGTACAGAGTCAATGTGGAGGCTATATACAGGAGGTACCAGTACAGAGTCAATGTGGAGACTATATACAGGAGGTACCAGTACAGAGTGAATGTGGAGGCTATATACAGGGGGTACTGGTACAGAGTCAATGTGGAGGCTATATACAGGAGGTACAAGTACAGAGTCAATGTGGAGGCTATATACAGGAGGTACCAGTACAGAGTCAATGTGGAGGCTGTATACAGGAGGTACCAGTACAGAGTCAATGTGGAGGCTATATACAGGAGGTACTGGTACAGAGTCAATGTGGAGGCTATATACAGGAGGTACCAGTACAGAGTCAATGTGGAGGCTATATACAGGAGGTACCAGTACAGAGTCAATGTGGAGGCTGTATACAGGAGGTACCAGTACAGAGTCAATGTGGAGGCTATATACAGGAGGTACCAGTACAGAGTCAATGTGGAGGCTATATACAGGAGGTACCTGTACAGAGTCAATGTGGAGGCTATATACAGGGGGTACTAGAACAGAGACAATGTGGAGGCTATATACAGGGGGTACCAGTACAGAGTCAATGTGGAGGCTATATACAGGGGGTACCAGTACAGAGACAATGTGGAGGCTATATACAGGGGGTACCAGTACAGAGTCAATGTGGAGGCTATATACAGGAGGTACCAGTACAGAGTTAATGTGGAGGCTATATACAGGAGGTACCAGTACAGAGTCAATGTGGAGGCTATATACAGGAGGTACCAGTACAGAGTCAATGTGGAGGCTATTTTCAGGGGGTACCAGTACAGAGTCAATGTGGAGGCTATATACAGGAGGTACCAGTACAGAGACAATGTGGAGGCTATATACAGGAGGTACCAGTACAGAGACAATGTGGAGGCTATATACAGGGGGTACCAGTACAGAGTCAATGTGGAGGCTATATACAGGGGGTACCAGTACAGAGACAATGTGGAGGCTATATACTCGAGGTACCAGTACAGAGACAATGTGGAGGCTATATACAGGAGGTACCAGTACAGAGACAATGTGGAGGCTATATACAGGAGGTACCAGTACAGAGACAATGTGGAGGCTATATACAGGGGGTACCAGTACAGAGTCAATGTGGAGGCTATATACAGGAGGTACCAGTACAGAGTCAATGTGGAGGCTATATACAGGGGGTACCAGTACAGAGTCAATGTGGAGGCTATATACAGGAGGTACCAGTACAGAGACAATGTGGAGGCTATATACAGGAGGTACCAGTACAGAGTTACATATCAGGAGCAGGTGTTGAAATAAAATACATACAGCTTTATACAGTTTGATTTAATGAGGCTTAATGACCAAAAGCACAATTCTATTTTGTAAACATGAGACAAGTGTACGAGGAGATGCGTGTCTCATGAACTTTAAGTAGCCTTTATTTGTTGTGATATAATCCTTTCGAGACAGGATTGTGTCACGGATCTGGGGAAGTGGACCAAAGCATTTCTGCAGCATTGAAGGTCCTAAAGAACACAGTGGCCGCCATCATTCTTAAATGGAAAGTTTGGAAGTTTGGAACCACCAAGACTTCCTAGTGCTGGCCGCCCAGCCAAACTGAACAATTGGGGGAGAAGGGCCTTGGTCAGGGACGTTACTGAGAACCCGATGGTCACTCTGACAGAGCTCCAGAGTTCCTCTGTGGAGATGGGAGAACCTTCCAGAAGGACAACCATCTCTGCAGCACTCCACCAATTTGGCCTTTTTGGTAGAGTGGCCAGACGGAAGCCACTTCTCAGTAAAAGGCACATGAAAGTCTGTTTGGAGTTTGCCAAAAGGCACCTAAAGGACTCTCAGACCATGAGAAACAAGATTCTCTGATCTGGTGAAACCAAGATTGAACTCTTTGACCTGAATGCCAAGCGTCAGGTCTGGAGGAAACCTGGCACCATCCCTACGGTGAATCGTGATGATGGCAATATCATGGTGTTATTGGGGATATTTTTCAGTGGCAGGGACTGGGAGACTAGTCAGGATCGAGGGAAAGATGTACGGAGCAAAGTACAGAGAGATAATTGATGAAAACCTGCTCAAGAGCACTCAGGACCTCAGACTGGGGCAAAGGTTCACCTTTCCACAGGACAACGACCCTAAGCACACAGCAAAGACAACATAGAAGTGGCTTTGGGACAAGTCTCTGAATGTCCTTGAGTGGCCCAGCCAGAGCCCGGATTTGAATCTGATCAAACAACTCTGAAGAAATCCTGAAAATAGCTGCGCATTGACGCTCTCCATCCAACCTGACAGATCTTGAGAGGATCTGCAGAGAAGAATGGGAGAAAACACCACAAATACAGGGGTGCCAAGATTGTAGTGTTATACCCAAGGCGGCTTGAGGCTATAATCACTGCCAAAAGAGCTTCAACAAAGCACTCTCTGCTCAACAACACTGACTGTGAATCAATCTGGTTGATTCTCTGGTTGATTCTCTGCTCAACAACACTGATCGCGTCAAACTTTGCTGTGTGTCCAGGCTGTCACTTCTGTCATCAGCTACTAACACCAGTGCTGCACCTTTGTCCTTGTCCCTGGATGACGTCTTCCTGCTCCCTCTTCCATAGTGAGAACACTGATGGCTCAACATGGTTTTCTGAGAGACTGGATGAAGGCATTCTGCTCCCTCTTCCATAGTGGGAACACTGCTGGCTCAACATGGGCTTCCTGGTTATGAAAGAAAGTGTGATGGTCAATGGTAGCCTCTCCCATTGTTTGAAGCAGTTGTAGTCTTTGTTGGCATGTATCCAGACCCCAGAATGGTAGTAGAAAGGAGCCTGTTCCCCGCATGCTTCCTCACAATCATTGTCTGGATCGACCACTCCCCCACCTGACCACAGGACCAGTATTGCTGACTGATCTTCATTCCTACAGCCTTCATCACCGCCCCTGGAGTCTCTTCACTGTCTGATCTTCATTCCTACAGCCTTCATCACCATCCCTGGAGTCTCTTCACTGTCTGATCTTCATTCCTACAGCCTTCATCACCATCCCTGGAGTCTCTTCACTGTCTGATCTTCATTCCTACAGCCTTCATCACCGTCCCTGGAGTCTCTTCACTGTCTGATCTTCATTCCTACAGCCTTCATCTCCATCCCTGGAGTCTCTTCACTGTCTGATCTTCATTCCTACAGCCTTCATCTCCGTCCCTGGAGTCTCTTCACTGTCTGATCTTCATTCCTACAGCCTTCATCACCGCCCCTAGAGTCTCTTCACTGACTGATCTTCATTCCTACAGCCTTCATCACCGTCCCTGGAGTCTCTTCACTGTCTGATCTTCATTCCTACAGCCTTCATCTCCGTCCCTGGAGTCTCTTCACTGTCTGATCTTCATTCCTACAGCCTTCATCACCGCCCCTGGAGTCTCTTCACTGTCTGATCTTCATTCCTACAGCCTTCATCACCGTCCCTGGAGTCTCTTCACTGAGTAAGTATAGATAGTATAAGAAACCTCTCCCATTCTACTTGTCTATTATCTTTGTTTAGAAATAGTCATTTGTGTGACCTACTGATTTTCCCTACAATTCATTTTAAGGATTTAGAAATATAGAAATGGTAGAACGAGGAATGTCAGAGTCTGGAATATAAATATATACAATTTGTTTAAAATGTATATGATGGTGTGTCTAGACATTATGGACCGTATATGAATATAAAAGGTGTGTACAGCAGTAGTTATATAGGATGAGCCTTGACTAGAATACAGGGTGGAGTACTGGGTGGTAGACGGCTAGTAACAGTGACTAAGTTCAGGGCAGGATACTGGGCGGAGGCCGGCTAGAAGTGACTATTTGAACATTCATATTGGACAGCCTTACCTATAGAGTAGCACCACCACCCATCAGCCCATTCTCTTCTTGATGTCAAAGCTGCAGTGTATTGTTGCTATAGGAGTTTATGATTAATAATCCTATTTCAAGACACACTAAGATGTCACCATACTATTCATTTAAAGCCCCTCTGTCAGATATAAACCATCAGAGTGGGAAACCAACTGACATGGAAACAATGGAGCAAATGTATCACTATCAGAGGGGTCTATTATGACATCATATAGAACTACTCAGACATTCCAAATATCACTTGATTATCAGAGGGGTGAATTATGACATCATATAGAACTACTCAGACATTCCAAATCAGGCTTCATCCACATCATGAAGGTGGATATTGATCCAACCATCTCAAAAGTAATGACCGGGCTATGACCGGGAAACAGGATATGCCTGTACACTTTTATAAATGGTGACAGACGATTTGTTACTTCGTTTGACAATTTGTTTGTATATTTGTGTCAGTAAAAATGTCTAAGTGAGAAATGGCTGTGGAAACTCCTTAATGATAACAATCACATCTTAGTTAACTTGGAGTCACATGATATGTTGTGTGGTCCTCCCACTATGACTTGAGAAACCACGTAGTTTATTAGGCTACAGATGAAATAAGTTATGAACTTCACAGGGTTGTGAAAGTGCACGTGATGAGCTTGATGCTCCATTCCAATACATTTTGAGGTTCTTATTCTGGTGACATGATGATCGAAGCTTGGTTGCCATTTAACAAATAAAATAATAATCTCATCTATCGGGTAATGTTTATTCAACCAGTGGGAGGTTTGTAAATGCCCCCAGGAAAGTGGAACGAGGAACTCTTCATTGAGACAATAATACACAGCAATCTGTGGGAGAGTTGTGGTGGATATTATAAAATAAGGATAAAATAAGGATCTGCTGGAGTCCAAGTCAAACCAAGATTCTTTATTTCTGAGCTCAGAGAGAATAACAGAGTTACACAGCGCAGTGTAGACAGTCTGAATTCCTGAAGCATTGGGTGATGAGCACATATCTTTATAGTTTCCTGTTCCTGGGAGGGACTTTATTCATACAAGGACACAGGTGCAAATTGGTTTGCAACACAGGATGATACTCCCAAGAACAGGAGCTTATAATAGGACAGTTTCACAAGGTTGTGAACATTTTTATTTCATTAAATCATCAGTGGGCTACAATGCAAATGTCAACAATGGAACTAATGCATCACATCCAAATATCACTTGATTATCTGTAGTGCTGGAGGAATGACACACCCAGATAAACACACAGAGTTTAAAAAAAGGACAGTTTAAAAGAAGGAACCTGATCTTCTTTATATTCAAACTGACAGACTCCATATTCACTTCATGTTTTCTAATAAAAACAAACAAATATATGTTTAAGTATACCCTGTACCATTTAATTTCATCTGGTAAAGACAGGTAAACACATTGTCAGTCAACAATATAAGACAACGGGAGCACTGTGTATGTTCTCTGATGATTTTTAAGTCAATGTGATGTGAAATATCAATATACACGCTAAGAGAAGTAATATCTCTCTCCTGTGTGGATTCTCTAATGACGTTTAAATGACTGTTATGAGTACTATGTTTTCCCACAGTCTGAGCTTTTCTAAGCCTTCTCCTCTGTGTGCAGTCTAATGTGTTCTTTCAGGCACCCTATATGGGCAAAAGCTTTGCACCCTGGGAGGAGTGGTAAGGCTTCTGCCCTGTGTGTATTCTCTCATGTCGTTTCAGGTTTCCTCTCTGGTTGAAACACTTTCCACATTGGGAGCAGTGGTAAGGCTTCTCTCCTGTGTGTATTCTCTCATGTTGTTTCAGCTCGTCTGAACGGCCGAAACACTTTCCACATTGGGAGCAGTAGTAAGGCTTCTCTCCTGTGTGTATTCTCTTATGTTGTTTCAGCTCCGCCGAACGGTCGAAACACTTTCCACATTGGGAGCAGTGGTAAGGCTTCTCTCCTGTGTGTATTCTCTCATGCCATTTCAGCAATCCTGAATGGTTGAAACACATTCCACACTGGGAGCAGTGGTAAGGCTTCTCTCCTGTGTGTATTCTCTCATGTTGTTTCAGCTCACCCGAACGGCCGAAACACTTTCCACATTGGGAGCAGTGGTAAGGCTTCTCTCCGGTGTGTATTCTCTCATGCCGTTTCAGCGTCCCTGAATGGTTGAAACACATTCCACACTGGGAGCAGTGGTAAGGCTTCTCTCCTGTGTGTATTCTCTCATGCTGTTTCAGCTCCTCCGAACGGCCGAAACACTTTCCACATTGGGAGCAGTGGTAAGGCTTCTCTCCGGTGTGTATTCTCTCATGCCGTTTCATCTCCCATGAATGGTTGAAACACCTACCACATTGGGAGCAGTGGTAAGGCTTCTCTCCGGTGTGTATTCTCTCATGCCGTTTCAGCTTCCCTGAATGGTTAAAACACATTCCACACTGGGAGCAGTGGTAAGGCTTCTCTCCTGTGTGTATTCTCTCATGCTGTTTTAGCTCCTCCGAACGGCCGAAACACTTTCCACATTGGGAGCAGTGGTAAGGTTTCTCCCCTGTGTGTATTCTCTCGTGAGCTTTCAGGTGTGCTTTCTGGTGAAAACTCTTTCCACACTGTGAACAGTGGTAAGGCTTCTCTCCTGTGTGTATTCTCTCATGTTGTTTCAGCTCCTCTGAACGGCCGAAACACTTTCCACATTGGGAGCAGTGGTAAGGCTTCTCTCCGGTGTGTATTCTCTCATGCCGTTTCAGCTCCCATGGATGGTTGAAACACCTACCACATTGGGAGCAGTGGTAAGGCTTCTCTCCGGTGTGTATTCTCTCATGCCGTTTCAGCTTCCCTGAATGGTTAAAACACATTCCACATTGGGAGCAGTGGTAAGATTTCTCCCCTGTGTGTATTCTCTCATGAGCTTTCAGCTGTGCTTTCTGGTTACAACTCTTTCCACAGTGGGAGCACTGGAGTCGTCTTGCTGGTTTGGACGTCCCTGGCTCTGGTTCCTCTGAGTCTGGTCTTTCTCCTGCCAAAGACAGTGTTATTTTTAAATAGAGACCCAGATGAAACCACATGATAAAACAACCTTGCTACGAAGGTAAATCCTAAATCAGATCTCTCAATAACCTGAGGCCAGTTTTAACAATCTTATTACAAACTTATTTCATTCATCCTATTTTACAAGTCAGAACACAAAAACCTAGACAGTTCTAGGACACTGAAGACACAGACGTCGCTGGATTCCAATTGAACAGGTGGTTATAAATATATAACTTTCATAGCTGTATGATACATAATGTGACCTACACACTTCCTTAAACATAAAATAACTAAAGAAGTAATTTTGTGTGGAAATCCAAAACCTGTTTTTACGTCGCAGATACAAAGCACATCAGTAACATCTCCCCGTTGTTGAAAGGGTTCGACACATTGCTGTTTAAATGGACCAATTTCTTATTTAGACATTCACAGATTTTCAACATTTTGATTATCGCTGAGTAGTCATGCTGGTTAAGTGTGACTTGAATAAATAAATCACTGACATTGTCAATAGCAAAGCACCCGCACACCATCACATCTCCTCCTCCATGCTTCACGGTGGGAACCACACATGCGGAGATAATCTGTTCATCTACTCCTCGTCTCACAAAGACATGACGCTCGGAACCAAAAATCTCAAATTTGGACTCATCAGACCCATGGACAGATATCCACCGGTCTAATGTCCATTGCTCGTGTTTCTTGGCCCAAGCAAGTCTCTTCTTCTTATTGGTGTCCTTTAGTAGTGGTTTCCTTGCAGCAATTTGTCCATGAAGGCCTGATTCACGCAGTCTCCTCTGAACCGATGATGTTGAGATGTGTCTCTTGCTTGAACTTTGTGAAGCATTTATTTGGGTTGCAATTTCTAAGTCTGGTAACTCTAATGAACTTATGCATCAGAAGTAACTCTGGGTCTTCCATTCTTGTGGTGGTCCTTAAAGTAATGATGCACTGTTGCTTCTCTTTGCTTATTTGAGCTGTTCTTGACATAATATGGACTTCACCTTTTACCCAATAGGGCTATCTTCTGTATACCCCCATACCTTGTCACAACACAACTGATTGGCTCAAACACATTAAAACCTGTTATGGCACATTAACTCTTGAAACTAGGGGGCACTATTTTAATTTATGGAAAAATAACGTTCCCAAAGTAAACGGGCTATTTCTCAGGACCAGGTACAAGAATATGCATATAATTGACAGCTTAGGATAGAAAACACTCTAAAGTTACCAAAACTGTAAAAATATTGTCTGTGAATATAACAGAACTGATATTGCAGGCGAAAGCCTGAGAAAAATCCAATCAGGAAGTGACTCTTATTTTGAAGCCTCTGCATTCCTATGCATCCCTATTTACCATTGAAAGGGATATCAACCAGATTCCTTTTTATATGGCTTCCCTAATGTGTCTTCGGTCACTAGACATAGTTTCAGGCTTTTATTTTGAAAAATGAGCGTGAACGACAACATTGCGTCAGTGGTCAGGTGGTGGCTCTCAGAGTGATTTGTGCGTAATAGACAAAGGCGGCCATTGATATATTATCGAATAGATATTTGAAAAACACCTTGAGGATTGATTATAAAAAACATTTGGCCATGTTTCTGTCGATATTATGGATCTAATTTGGAGTTTTTTTTCGGCGTTGTCGTGATCACAACTTCCGGTGGATTTCTCAACAAAACGTGAAGAATAAACGGAGGTATTTTGGCTATAAAAAATAATCTTTATGGAACAAAATGAACATTTGCTGTCTAACTGGAAGTCTCGCGAGTGAAAACATCCGAAGCTCAAAGGTAAACGATTTAATTGGATTGCTTTTCTGATTTTCGTGACCAAGCTCCCTGCTGCTAGCTGGACATAATGCTATGCTAGGCTATCGATAAACTTACACAAATGCTTGTCTTGCTTTGGCTGTAAAGCATAATTTCAAAATCTGAGATGACAGGGTGATTAACAAAAGGCTAAGCTGTGTTTCACTATATTTCACTTGTGATTTCATGAATATTTTCTAGTAAGAATGTTTGTCTGTTGCGTTATGCTAATTAGTGTAGTTGATGACAATTCTCCCGGAAACGGGAGGAGTAGTTCCAAAAGGTTAAAACACATTAAAACCTGCTAGTGGAACGTTGACAACATCCGGTGAAATTGCAGAGTGCAAAATATTTATATATTTGAAATATTTAACTTTCATGCATTCACAAGTGCAAAGCTTAACTTCTTGTTAATCTAGCCACCGTGTCAGATTTCAGAAAGGCTTTGCGGCAAAAGCAAACCATGCAATTATCTGAGGAAAGCACCCCATCAAACAAACACATGACAATCATATTTCAACCCGCCAGGCGCGACACAAACCTCAGAAATAACAATATAATTTGTGCCTTACCTTTGAAGAGCTTCTTCTGTTGGCACTCCAATATGTCCCATAAACATCACAAATGGTCCTTTTGTTCAATTAATTCCGTCGTTATATCTCCAAAATGTCCATTTATTTGGTGCATTTGATTAAAAAAAACACTGGTTCCAACTCACCCAGCATGACTACAAAATATCTAATAAGTTACCTGTAAACGCTGTCCAAACATTTCAAACAACTTTCCTAATCTAACTTTAGGTATTTTAAAACATAAATAATCGAGAAAATTTAAGATGGGATAAACTGTGTTCAATACCGGATAAAAACAACGTGAAGCGCGTGACCTGGAGTGCGCATCAAAACATTAGAGAGCACTAGGCTGGACCCTCGTTCTGAATAGCCGAACTTCTTCATTTCTCTAAAGAAAAACATCAACCAATTTCTAAAGACTGTTGACATCTAGTGGAAGCAATAGGAACTGCAACCAAGTGCCACACAAAACCATTTGAAAACAGAGTCACCTCAACAACAAAAAATTCCTCCTGGATGGTTTGTCCACGGGGTTTCACCTGCCAAATAAGTTATGTTAAACTCACAGACATTATTTTTACAGTTTTAGAAACCTTAGGGTGTTCTCTATCCGAATCTACCAATTATATAAATATCCTAGCTTCTGGGCCTGAGTAGCAGGTAGTTTACTTTGGGAACGCTTTTCATCCGGACGTGAAAATACTGCCCACTATCCCAAACAGGTTATAGGGAAAGAAATTCCACAACTTAACTTCTAAAAAGGCAATTAATTGAAATTCATTCCCGGTGACTACCTCATGATGCTACAGTCCTCCTTTAAGACTCCATAATGTTTCATCATTAGATGCTACAGTCCTCCTTTAAGACTCCATAATGTTTCATCATTAGATGCTACAGTCCTCCTTTAAGACTCCATAATGTTTCATCATTAGATGTTACAGTCCTCCTTTAAGTCTCCATCATGTTTAGAATGTGTCTGGAAGCGCTACTCTATCTATTCTACTCTCATCCTTTCGGTTTTAATAATATTTAATAATAATAATAATAATAATGTTATAATAGGTAATAACTAACTTTAATAACTAGGGTTAATACCTGCCTGGCGCCCCAACAAAATCTTCATATTTACCCCCCTCTAACAATACCGCTACAGAATTAGCGTAGTAGGCCATGTAACTTAAGGTAATCAGAAATATGTATTCCTTGCCACCCATTCTGAAACTAACTGCAGCTCTTTGTTAAGTGTTGCAGTCATTTCAGTCGCTGTAGTAGCTGACGTGTACAATGTTGAGTCATTCGCATACATAGACACACTGGCTTTACTCAAATGTCACTGGCATGTTGTTGGTAAAGATTGAAAAAAAGTGAGTGCCAAACAGCTGCCCTGGGGAATTCCTGATTCTACCTTGATTTTGTTGTACAGGCTTCCATTAAAGAACACTCTTTGTGTTCCGTTAGACAGGTAGCTCTGGGGCGGCAGGTAGCCTAGTGGTTAGAGCGGTAGGCCAGTAACCGAGAGATTGCTGGATTGAATCCCCGAGTTGACAAGGTAAAACTCTGTCGTTCTGCCCCTGAACAAGGCAGTCCTAGGCCGTCATTGAAAAAAATTAATTTGTTCTTAACTGACTTGCCTAGTTAAATAAAGGTTACATTTTAAAAGAAAAACTCTTTATCCACAATATAGCAGGGGGTGTAAAGCCATTTTTATCATCAATTTCGCTCAGCCAATCAGTCATTTGCAAGTGCTGTGCTTGTTGAATGAACTTCCCTATAAGCTAAAAGTCTATATTTGTTTACTGTAAAATAGCAGTGTATCTGGTCAAATATTTTTTTCCCAAAAATTGTAAGGGTTGGTAACAGTCTGATTGGTCAGCTATTTAAGCCAGTAAAGGCAGCTTTACTATTCTTGGGTAGTGGAATGACTTTAGCTTCCCTCCAGGCCTGAGGGCACACACTTTCTAGTAGGCTTAAATTAAAGACAAGGCAAATAGGAATGGCAATATCGGCCGCTATTATCCTGACTTGTCATTGTTGATTTTATTTGCACAACATTTAATTGAAGATTCTCCAAAGATTTTTTACAATCATTCTTCATGTAATTTATCTTTGTTTCATTGTGTACTTTATTCTTTTTACTCAGTTTAGTCAAATGATGTCTCAATTTGCAATAGGTTTGCCAATCAGTTATTCAGCCAGACCTATTTGCCATCTCTTTTGCCTCCCTCTTCATCATACCATTTTTTAAATTCCTCATCAATTCATGTGGATTCAACCGTTTTTACAGTCATTTTCTTAATGGGTGCATGCTTATTAGTAACTGGGATAAGCAGTTTCAAACGTGTCAAGGGCAGTGTCTGGTTGCTCATCATTACACACCACGGACCAACAAATATTATTTACATCAACAACATAGGAATCACTACAAAAAAATGTATGACCTCTTATACACAATATTAGTCCCAGCCTTTGGAACGGTGGTTTTCCTAGACATGGCTACTATATTGTGATCACTACATCTGGTGGATCTGGATACTGCTTTAAAACCCATTTCTGCAGCATTAGTAAAGATATGATCAAACCATGTTGATGATTTCATTCCTCTACTGTTTGTAACTACCCTGGTAGGTTGATTGATAACCTGAACCAGGTTGCCGGCACTGGTTACAGTTTGAAGCTTTTGCTTGAGTAGGCAGCCTGATCACAGCTTTCCTCCAGTATTAGTTAATTAATGACCAAAGTCTTGAGTTTAGTTTGCCTGTTCTACAGTCTAGTAAAGATAGGGGGGTTGACTGGGACAGGCAATGTAACATCCATAATGTTTTAAGGAAAAGTTTTTGTAAAACAAGCACCTTACATTGGATCATCTTGAAACTTTCTCTCTAAAGCTGACTTTAATCAAGGTTTTATATGGTCTATTGGTTTCTCTCTTTTCATTGGCAGAATCCTTTTTCAGTGTTATGATATTCATAACATCCATATACACTACTCTATCTTCCTGTCAACTAACAGAACTCTGCTGGTTGTCCTGGTAACAGATACCAGTGGGCAGATCGATTGTATTTGTTCAAACTAAACTACTTACTTTGATGTGTCAAATCTGATCCTTTCATCTCTTCTCCTCCTCTCACAGTTCCACTCAGCCCTGTTGTTTTCCTGCAGTCCACCAGCAGCACAGACAACCTCTTCATACCCAGCAGTAAGGTGCTACCGGGAGAGGCACGATACAGGGACTCCGGGAGGGAGGAAGGGCAAGTGTTGTCCTGCTAACCATAAAGAGGGGACACAGACGCACATCATTATGGATGCTGATGTCACTGTTGTCATAAAGTGCTTTACAGAAACCCAGCCCACAAGCGAGAGAAAGCTGTTTGCTCGTCCAGACCAAGCTGTACCATCTGGTGTTCTGATCTGGAGAGACTCTTCTCTGCCTCGTCAGCATCAGGATGTTGTTGAGGCTCCCCAGAGGATCCACCATAGTCATGTCTCTCTCCTGTGTGAACGAGAACATCAAAATGAGTAGTAAACTCCCTTTGATATTTTAAGTAGAACATATGCTTCAATATTGAATTTTAAAAGCCTGTTATACTAGATGAGGGGAACTTTAATATAGACAACATGGAGAATTCAATACATCTAATTGAAAAGTCCCTAAAATATATGAACCAATGGCAGATTGACCCTTTAACAATTCCTACAGTACTGAACAACATATTCAAGTGTAGAACTTCAGTAGAATGCCACTTTAAAACCACACATTAGTTCAACAACGGCATAGTTTGTGTCCCTGTTGAAGACAGTACTCACTGGTGTTAATCTGATATTCTGTCTCTTCCTCTTTCACTCCAAAAACGTCTTCCTCCTTCACCTTTATTGAGATATCATCCTGTTCCTCTCTAAACGGTTCTTTCTCTTCTATCACTATAACAGCCTCCTCTTCCTCCTTTTTCATTCTGAAATCTTCTTCCTTCACTATAACAGTCTCCTCTTCCTCCTTTTTCATTCTGAAATGTTCTTCCACTATAACAGCATCTTCTTCCTTCACTATAACAGCCTCATCTTCCTCCTTTTTCATTCTAAAAGCTTCTTTCTCTTCTTTCACTGTAACCTCATCCTCTTCTTCAATGTTCAGCGCCAGAACTTCTTTCTCCAAACAGCAGACCTCCTCTTCTTTAGCAGGGGATGAGTACTTTAATGAGCTCATGGTCAGGGATGTTAGCTAGCTAGTTAGCATTAGCGACTAGCCTAGTGCTAGGCTCAGCATCAATCTTTAACAAGTTTGCAAATTAGGTTACAGTTAACCAGTTAATACGTCAACAGAACTGTGTTTAAAACACTGAGATTAGATAATGTACATTAACATGGTCTAAAGCGTCAATCTTTCACTTTTATGTTGGCTAGCAAGCTACCGACGTGGTTGGAAGAGTTGGCGCCTTGTTGTTCCTGAAGAAGGGTCCCGGCCAGTCCATTATACGTCACGGAAGAATCATCACCTGAAAGACGCTCATCGCCATCTGCTGTCTGGAGTGGGTAACGCAGTTTGGAAACAATAGTTACAACACTTTTTGTATTGGAAAGAACGTCATAATTATTTAACAATAAGCTGATACATTTTCTCTTCCAAATAATACGTTCCTGTACACTGACGTAGAAGCTCAATATTAATATGTAGATGATTAATAAATACTTCTATGAATAGGTAGTGTGTTGATATACATTTTCTCTGTTCATTTTTCACATTCTTTTTTATCTACATGTGACCATAGTATTCCCTTAAAGCCACGCTCTATAAGATACAAATCATCCTGTAAACAACAGGACCTGCTCCTTCCATGACTTAGAAAGACTAGGTGAATCCAGGCTAAAGCTATGATCCCTTACTGATGTCACTAGTTAAATCCACTTCAATCCGTGTAGATGAAGGGGGGAGACAGGTTAACAGACAGTGACACATTCAATACTGCCTTGCACACTCTCGCCTGCATCTAGCTGAAATAGAGATATCACTGGACAAATTCAGGTATGTTTATTCAGGTATGTTTATCCCCGTTTTGTTCCATTTAAACGTTTGTCAACAGAATCGGCGGAATGAATACACCCCTGATCATGCAAAAACACAGTTCACTTTCATTACAGACACGTTGTATTCCTTCTTGCATCTATGTGCTCTCCTCTTATCACCTTCTCCCTTTGTTTCTGTACTTCAATGCACAACACATCAGCTGTATGTGACCAGGCAAAAAAACCTTTCCAAGCCAAACCATTTCATAACTGAAACACACAGCTTACATTGTTGTCACCATATTAGCTAAAGTAACATCATAGTCAACAGAGCTAATAGAACTAACTCGTTAGTAAACCTGCTACAATCATGCAGTAACATTACAGTGTACAGTCAGTAAGCAGTTTAGCACTTACCTTGGCGGGTCCCAGTGGCAATAAATTAGTAAAACCAAAAGCTTGCCTTGACTTGGAAAAGTTCCAGTGTTGTGTTGGATAGTCATAGCCAGCTAGCTAACATAGCATCCCTCTGTTTGAGCCAAGTGTTTGAGTAGACTAAACTAGATAGCTGCATTTGCTAGCTAAGTAAGTGAAACTGAAAGTGGAAAATAAATGACGAAATATCTCTCTCGCTTCTCCTTCATTTTGGAATAAAATAATTTGTTCAAAACTGTTCAACTATTGTATTTTTCTCTCTTTTAGTCAACTACTCACCACATGTTATGCACTGCAGTGCTAGCTAGCTGTAGCTTATGCTTTCAGTTCTAGATACATTATCTGATCCTTTCATTGGTTGGACATCATGTCAGTTCATGCTGCAAGAGCTCTGATAGGTTGGAGGACGTCCTCCGGAAGTTGTCATAATTACTGTGTAAGTCTATGGAAGGGCTTGAGAACCATGAGCCTCCTAGGTTTTGTATTGAAGTCAATGTACCCAGAGGAGGATGGAGGATGCAAAATAGTATGTTTTAATAAATTATTTGGTGACGTGATTATATTTAGTATAGTTTTATCTAAAAAGGACCACTTTTAAATATTTTACCATTTTAATTTTTCTGAAAATAACTGAGGACGATTGTTCTCCCCTTCCTCCTCTGAGGAGACCCCACTGCACCCAAAGGACACCCAGCCAACTTGACACAATTGTGGGAAGCATTGGAGTCAACATGGGCCAGCATCCCTGTGGAATGCTTTCGACACCTTGTAGAGTCCATGCCCCGACGAATTGAGGCGGTTTAGAGGGGAAAAGGGGAGGGTCCAACTCCATATTAGGAAGGTGTTCCAGATGTTTGGTATAATCAGTGGATACATCTGCAATTTAGCAGACACTTTTATCCAAAGGGATTTGCAGTCATGTGTGCAAACACTTTACATATGGGTGGTCCCAGGAATCAAACCCACTACCCTGGTTTAACAAGCACTATACTCCACCAACTGAGCTACAGGACCACAAGGAATGATCAAGGAATGACGCAGATAAACACACACAGCCTGAGTTTCAGAAATATAATTGTATCAAAGACCGTAACATTGAAACTGCATATTTAGTTACAATCAAATATTATTTGTCACATGCGCTGAATACAACAGGTGTAGATCTTAACGTGAAATGCTTACTGACAAGCCCTTAACCAACAACGTAGATAAGAAAAATAAGGGTTGAGAAAATATTCCCAAAATAAAAAGTTTTAAAAAGTAGCTCAGTACCGAGGGGTAGTTCAGGCCTGAGGTGTAGACATTACCTGAGCTACCCCTCGGTCCTGAGCTTCCTCAGTAATGAGGCAGCCCTCAGTCCAGGTGGGCCCTTTGTTAGGGTTACTAGGCCAAGGTCGGCGGTGAGGGTCGCCACTCAAATGACGCTAAGAAAGCGGACTAAGACTATGGTAGAGTGGCGTCCAAGTCCCGCCACAGTGGAAAGACGCCCACCCAGACCCTCTCCTATGGGTTTAGGTGTGCGGCCGGGAGTCCGCACCTTTGGGGGGGGGGGTACTGTCACGCCCTGTCCTTAGTTATCTTTGTTTTCGTTATTATTTTGGTTAGGCCAGGGTGTGACATGGGTGATTTATGTGTTTCGTCTTGTCTAGGGGTTTATTAGATTTATGGGGTTGTGTTCATGTTAGGTGTCTAGGTAAGTCTATGGTTGCCTAGATTGGTTCTCAATCAGAGGATATATATAGAGGAGGTACCAGTACAGTGTCAATGTGGAGGCTATATACAGGAGGTACCAGTACAGAGTCAATATACAGGAGGTACCAGTACAGAGTCAATGTGGAGACTATATACAGGGGGTACCAGTACAGAGTCAATGTGGAGGCTATATACAGGGGGTTACCGGTACAGAGTCAATGTGGAGGCTATATACAGGAGGTACCAGTACAGATTCAATATACAGGAGGTACCAGTACAGAGTCAATATACAGGAGGTACCAGTACAGAGTCAATATACAGGAGGTACCAGTACCGAGTCAATGTGGAGACTATATACAGGGGGTACCAGTACAGAGTCAATGTGGAGGCTATATACAGGAGGTACCAGTACAGAGGCAATATACAGGAGGTACCAGTACAGAGTCAATGTGGAGACTAGTACAGGGGGTACCAGTCCCGAGTCAATGTGGAGACTATATACAGGGGGTACCAGTACAGAGGCAATATACAGGAGGTACCAGTACAGAGTCAATGTGGAGACTAGTACAGGGGGTACCAGTCCCGAGTCAATGTGGAGACTATATACAGGGGGTACCAGTACAGAGTCAATGTGGAGGCTATATACAGGAGGTACCAGTACCGAGTCAATGTGGAGACTATATACAGGGGGTACCAGTACAGAGTCAATGTGGAGGCTATATACAGGAGGTACCAGTACCGAGTCAATGTGGAGGCTATACACAGGAGGTACCAGTACAGAGTGGAGGCTATACAAGGGATGTTTACATACACTTAGGTTGGAGTCATTAAAACTCGGTTTTCAACCACTCCACAAACGTCTTGTTGACAAACTATAGTATATGCAAGTATAAACACCATGGGACCACACAGCCGTCATACCGCTCAGGAAGGAGACTTGTTCTGTCTCCTAGAGATCAACATACGTTGGTGCGAAAAGTGCAAACCAGTCCCAGAACAACAGCAAAAGACCTTGTGAAGATGCTGGAGGAAACAGGTACAAAAATATCGATATCCATAGTAAAATGAGTCCTATATCAACATAACCTGAAAGGCCGCTCAGCAAGGAAGAAGCCACTGAAGGACCTTGGCTAGGGATGTATCCTTGTTTTGAATCCCAGCCACCATAGGAGGCCTTTTGCCTTTTGGTAGGCCGCCGTTGTAAATAAGAATTTGTTCTTAACTGACTTGCCAAGTTAAATAAAGGTTCAATAATAAATAAATTAAATAAAAATAAAGTACAGAGAGATAATTGATGAAAACCTGCTCCAGAGCACGCAGGACCTCAGACTGGGGCAAAGGTTCACCTTCCAACAGGACAACAACCCTAAGCACACAGACAAAAGACAACGCAGAAGTGGCTTCGGGACAAGTCTCTGAATGTCCTTGTGTGGCCCAGCCAGAGCCTGGACTTGAACCCGATCGAACATCTCTGGAGAGACCTGAAAATAGCTGTGCAGCGACGCTCCCCATCCAACCTGACAGAGGTTGAGAGGATCTGCAGAGAAGAATGGGAAAAAATACAGGTGTGCCAAGCTTGTAGCGTCATACCCAAGAATACTTGAGGCTGTAATCGCTGCCAAAGGTGCTTCAACAAAGTACTGAGTAAAGGGTCTGAATACTTATGTAAATGTTATATTTCAGTTTTTAATTATAAAATACATTTGCAAACATTTCTAAAACCCTGTCTTTGCTTTGTCATTATGGGGTGTTGTGTGTAGATTGATGAGGAAAACATCCCAATTGAATCTATTTTAGATTAAGACGAACATAACAAAATGTGGAACAAGTCAAGAGGTCTGAATACCTCCCGAATGCGTTGTATGTAGACCAGAATATCAGGAACAGGCTGGATGTGAGAAGGAGTGTGGCATCTCACTGCCATTCAGCATTCAGGAAGTAAACTGAAAATGACAATTCCCTTCTATGGTTTTCAATTATGAAGAGGTGGAATTGGAATTTGATTTACTTCCTGAATTGAATTGGAATTGAATTGGAATTGAATTGGAATTGACTCCAAACCTGGTTTTACTACAAAGCTGTCAGCTTCATCATTCAGTCAATCGATGTAATAATGCATAACGCTCACAGATGTGCTTGTTCTCATTCAGAGAACATTTTTTAGTTGAATAACAAGAATAGAAGAAAAACATGTTATTATGCACCTGAATAACTTGGACATGGACAACCTGGTTGATTCTCTGCTCAACAACACTGACTGTGAATCAATCTGGTTGATTCTCTGCTCAACAACACTGATTGTGAATCAATCTGGTTGATTCTCTGCTCAACAACACTGATTGTGAATCAATCTGGTTGATTCTCTGCTGAACAACACTGACTGTGAATCAATCTGGTTGATTCTCTGCTCAACAACACTGATTGTGAATCAATCTGGTTGATTCTCTGCTCAACAACACTGATTGTGAATCAATCTGGTTGATTCTCTGCTGAACAACACTGACTGTGAATCAATCTGGTTGATTCTCTGCTCAACAACACTGATTGTGAATCAATCTGGTTGATTCTCTGCTCAACAACACTGACTGTGAATCAATCTGGTTGATTCTCTGCTCAACAACACTGACTGTGAATCAATCTGGTTGATTCTCTGGTTGATTCTTCATCACCGTCACTGGAGTCTCTTCACTGTCTGATCTTCATTCCCACAGTCTTCATCTCCATCCCTGGAGTCTCTTCACTGTCTGATATTCATTCCTACAGCCTTCATCACCGTCCCTGGAGTCTCTTCACTGTCTGATCTTCATTCCTACAGCCTTCATCTCCATCCCTGGAGTCTCTTCACTGTCTGATCTTCATTCCTACAGCCTACATCACCGTCCCTGGAGTCTCTTCACTGTCTGATCTTCATTCCTACAGCCTTCATCACCGTCACTGGAGTCTCTTCACTGTCTGATCTTCATTCCTACAGCCTTCATCACCGTCCCTGGAGTCTCTTCACTGTCTGATCTTCATTCCTACAGCCTTCATCTCCGTCCCTGGAGTCTCTTCACTGTCTGATCTTCATTCCTACAGCCTTCATCTCCGTCCCTGGAGTCTCTTCACTGTCTGATCTTCATTCCCACAGCCTTCATCTCCATCCCTGGAGTCTCTTCACTGTCTGATCTTCATTCCTACAGCCTTCATCTCCATCCCTGGAGTCTCTTCACTGTCTGATCTTCATTCCTACAGCCTTCATCACCATCCCTGGAGTCTCTTCACCGAGTAAGTATAGATAGTATAAGAAACCTCTCCCATTCTACTTGTCTATTATCTTTGTTTAGAAATAGTCATTTGTGTGACCTACTGATTTTCCCTACAATTCATTTTAAGGATTTAGAAATATTGAAATGGTAGAACGAGGAATGTCAGAGTCTGGAATATAAATATATACAATTTGTTTAAAATGTATATGATGGTGTGACATTATGGACCGTATATGAATATAAAAGGTGTGTACAGCAGTAGTTACAGTGCCTTGCGAAAGTATTCGGCCCCCTTGAACTTTGCGTCCTTTTGCCACATTTCAGGCTTCAAACATAAAGATATAAAACTGTATTTTTTTGTGAAGAATCAACAACAAGTGGGACACAATCATGAAGTGGAACGACATTTATTGGATATTTCAAACTTTTTTAACAAATCAAAAACTGAAAAATTGGGCGTGCAAAATTATTCAGCCCCCTTAAGTTAATACTTTGTAGCGCCACCTTTTGCTGCGATTACAGCTGTAAGTCGCTTGGGGTATGTCTCTATCAGTTTTGCACATCGAGAGACTGAAATTTTTTCCCATTCCTCCTTGTAAAACAGCTCGAGCTCAGTGAGGTTGGATGGAGAGCATTTGTGAACAGCAGTTTTCAGTTTTTTCCACAGATTCTCGATTGGATTCAGGTCTGGACTTTGACTTGGCCATTCTAACACCTGGATATGTTTATTTTTGAACCATTCCATTGTAGATTTTGCTTTATGTTTTGGATCATTGTCTTGTTGGAAGACAAATCTCCGTCCCAGTCTCAGGTCTTTTGCAGACTCCATCAGGTTTTCTTCCAGAATGGTCCTGTATTTGGCTCCATCCATCTTCCCATCAATTTTAACCATCTTCCCTGTCCCTGGTGAAGAAAAGCAGGCCCAAACCATGATGCTGCCACCACCATGTTTGACAGTGGGGATGGTGTGTTCAGGGTGATGAGCTGTGTTGCTTTTACGCCAAACATAACGTTTTGCATTGTTGCCAAAAAGTTCAATTTTGATTTCATCTGACCAGAGCACCTTCTTCCACATGTTTGGTGTGTCTCCCAGGTGGCTTGTGGCAAACTTTAAACAACACTTTCTATGGATATCTTTAAGAAATGGATTTCTTCTTGCCACTCTTCCATAAAGGCCAGATTTGTGCAATATACGACTGATTGTTGTCCTATGGACAGAGTCTCCCACCTCAGCTGTAGATCTCTGCAGTTCATCCAGAGTGATCATGGGCCTCTTGGCTGCATCTCTGATCAATCTTCTCCTTGTATGAGCTGAAAGTTTAGAGGGAAGGCCAGGTCTTGGTAGATTTGCAGTGGTATGATACTCCTTCCATTTCAATATTATCACTTGCACAGTGCTCCTTGGGATGTTTAAAGCTTGGGAAATCTTTTTGTATCCAAATCCGGCTTTAAACTTCTTCACAACAGTATCTCGGACCTGCCTGGTGTGTTCCTTGTTCTTCATGATGCTCTCTGCGCTTTTAACGGACCTCTGAGACTATCACAGTGCAGGTGCATTTATACAGAGACTTGATTACACACAGGTGGATTGTATTTATCATCATTAGTCATTTAGGTCAACATTGGATCATTCAGAGATCCTCACTGAACTTCTGGAGAGAGTTTGCTGGGGCTGAATAATTTTGCACGCCCAATTTTTCAGTTTTTGATTTGTTAAAAAAGTTTGAAATATCCAATAAATGCCGTTCCACTTCATGATTGTGTCCCACTTGTTGTTCAGTTTTATATCTTTATATCTTTATGTTTGAAGACTGAAATGTGGCAAAAGGTCGCAAAGTTCAAGGGGGCCGAATACTTTCGCAAGGCACTGTATATAGGATGAGCCTTGACTAGAATACAGGGTGGAGTACTGGGTGGTAGACGGCTAGTAACAGTGACTAAATTCAGGGCAGGATACTGGGCGGAGGCCGGCTAGAAGTGACTATTTGAACATTCATATTGGACAGCCTTACCTATAGAGTAGCACCACCACCCATCAGACCATTCTCATGTTGATGTCAAAGCTGCAGTGTATTGTTGCTGTAGGAGTTTATGATTAATAATCCTATTTCAAGACACACTAAGATGTCACCATACTATTCATTTAAAGCCCCTGTCAGATATAAACCATCAGAGTGGGAAACCAACTGACATGGAAACAATGGAGCAAATGTATCACTATCAGAGGGGTGTATTATGACATCAGATAGAACTACTCAGACATTCCAAATATCACTTGATTATCAGAGGGGTGAATTATGACATCATATAGAACTACTCAGACATTCCAAATCAGGCTTCATCCACATCATGAAGGTGGATATTGATCCAACCATTTCAAAAGTAATGACCGGGCTGACGGAAACAGGATATGCCTGTACACTTTTATAAATGCTGACAGACGATTTGTTACTTCGTTTGACAATTTGTTTGTATATTTGTGTCAGTAAAAATGTCTAAGTGAGAAATGGCTGTGGAAACTCCTTAATGATAACAATCACATCTTAGTTAACTTGGAGTCACATGATATGTTGTGTGGTCCTCCCACTATGACTTGAGAAACCATGTAGTTTATTGGGCTACAGATGAAATAAGTTATGAACTTCACAGAGTGCTGAAAGTGCACGTAATGAGCTTGATGCTCCTTTCCAATACATTTTGAGGTTCTTATTCTGGTGACATGATGATCGATGATTGGTTGCCATTTGACAAATAAAATAATAATCTCATCATTCGGGTAACAACGTTTATTCAACCAGTGGGAGGTTTGTAAATGCCCCCAGGAAAGTGGAACGAGGAACTCTTCATTGAGACAATAATACACAGCAATCTGTGGGAGAGTTGTGGTGGATATTATAAAATAAGGATCTGCTGGAGTCCAAGTCAAACCAAGATTCTTTATTTCTGAGCTCAGAGAGAATAACAGAGTTACACAGCGCAGTGTAGACAGTCTGAATTCCTGAAGCATTGGGTGATGAGCACATATCTTTATAGTTTCCTGTTCCTGGGAGGGACTTTATTCATACAAGGACACAGGTGCAAATTGGTTTGCAACACAGGATGATACTCCCAAGAACAGGAGCTTATAATAGGACAGTTTCACAAGGTTGTGAACATTTTCATTTCATTAAATCATCAGTGGGCTACAATACAAATGTCAACAATGGAACTAATGCATCACATCCAAATATCACTTGATTATCTGTAGTGCTGGAGGAATGACACACCCAGATAAACACAAAGAGTTTAAAAAAAGGACAGTTTAAAAGAAGGAACCTGATCTTCTTTATATTCAAACTGACAGACTCCATATTCACTTCATGTCTTCTAATAGAAACAAACAAATATATGTTTGAGTATACCCTGTACCATTTAATTTCATCTGGTAAAGACAGGTAAACATATTGTCAGTCAACAATATAAGACAACGGGAGCACTGTGTATGTTCTCTGATGAATTTGAAGTCAATGTGATGTGAAATATCAACATACACGCTAAGAGAAGTAATTTCTCTCTCCTGTGTGGATTCTCTAATGACATTTAAATGACTGTTATGAGTAATATGTTTTCCCACAGTTTGAGCCTTTATAAGCCTTCTCCTCTGTGTGCAGTCTAATGTGTTCTTTCAGGCTTCCTAAATGGGCAAAAGCTTTGCACCCTGGGAGGAGTGGTAAGGCTTCTGCCCTGTGTGTATTCTCTCATGTCGTTTCAGCTCCCCTGACCGGTTGAAACACTTTCCACATTGGGAGCAGTGGTAAGGCTTCTCTCCTGTGTGTATTCTCTCATGTTGTTTCAGGTCCCACGACTGGTTGAAGCACTTTCCACACTGGGAGCAGTGGTAAGGCTTCTCTCCTGTGTGTATTCTTTCATGTTGTTTCAGGTTTCCTCTCTGGTTGAAACACTTTCCACATTGGGAGCAGTGGTAAGGCTTCTCTCCTGTGTGTATTCTCTCATGAGCTTTCAGCATCCCCGACCGGGTGAAACACTTTCCACATTGGGAGCAGTGGTAAGGCTTCTCTCCTGTGTGTATTCTCTCGTGGGCTTTCAGGTTTGATTTCCAGTTGAAACGCTTTCCACACTGGGAGCAGTGGTAAGGCTTCTCTCCTGTGTGTATCCTTTCATGAGCTTTCAGCATCTCCGACCGGGTGAAACACTTTCCACATTGGGAGCAGTGGTAAGGCTTCTCTCCTGTGTGTATTCTCTCGTGGGCTTTCAGGTTTGATTTCCAGTTGAAACAATTTCCACACTGGGAGCAGTGGTAAGGCTTCTCTCCTGTGTGTATTCTTTCATGAGCTTTCAGCTTCCCTGGATGGTTGAAACTCTTTCCAAACTGGGAGCAGTGGTAAGGCTTCTCTCCTGTGTGCATTCTTTCATGTTGTTTCAGGTTTACTCTCTGGTTGAAACACTTTCCACATTGGGAGCAGTGGTAAGGCTTCTCTCCTGTGTGTATTCTCTCATGGGCTTTCAGGTTTGATTTCCAGTTGAAACGCTCTCCACACTGGGAGCAGTGGTAAGGCTTCTCCCCTGTGTGTATTCTTTCATGTTGTTTCAGGTGTGCTTTCCGGCGTAAACTCTTTCCACACTGGGAGCAGTGGTAAGGCTTCTCTCCTGTGTGTATTCTTTCATGTCGTTTCAGGTGTGCTTTCCGGCGAAAACTCTTTCCACACTGGGAGCAGTGGTAAGGCTTCTCTCCTGTGTGTATTCTCTCATGTTGTTTCAGGTCCCCCGACTGGTTGAAGCACTTTCCACATTGGGAGCAGTGGTAAGGCTTCTCTCCTGTGTGTATTCTCTCATGGGCTTTCAGGTTTGATTTCCAGTTGAAACGCTCTCCACACTGGGAGCAGTGGTAAGGCTTCTCCCCTGTGTGTATTCTCTCATGTTGTTTCAGGTATACTCTCTGGTTGAAACACTTTCCACATTGGGAGCAGTGGTAAGGCTTCTCTCCTGTGTGTATTCTCTCATGTTGTTTCAGGTCCCATAACCGGTTACAACTCTTTCCACAGTGGGAGCAGTGGTGTCGTCTTGCTAGTTTGGACGTCCCTGGCTCTGGTTCCTCCGAGTCTGGCCTTTCTCCTGCCAAAGACAGTGTTATTTTTAAATAGAGACCCGAATGAAACCACGTGATAAAACAACCTTGCTACGAGGGTAAATCCTAAATCAGATCTCTCAATAACCCGAGGCCAGTTTTAACAATCTTAGTGTGATTTTAAAACAAATGTAGAGCTTCCTGGTAATTACTGCTATGTTTACATTACTTATTTTATTCATCCTGTTTTACAAGTCAGAACACAAAAACCTAGACAGTTCTAGGACACTGAAGACACAGACGTCGCTGGATTCAAATTGAACAGGTGGTTCTAAATATATAACATTCATAGCTGTATGATACAGAATGTGACCTACACACTTCCTTAAACATAAAATAACTAAAGAAGTAATTTTGTGTGGAAGTCCAAAACTTGTTTTTACGTCGAAGATACAAAGCACATCAGTAACATCTCCCCGTTGTTGAAAGGGTTCGACACATTGCTGTTTAATTGGACCAATTTCTTATTTAGACATTCACAGATTTTCAACATTTTGATTATCGCTGATGTCATATTTTGTGAAAAAGTCAAAAATAAGGTGAAATATTTGGGTAAAATGTTCCTAAAACTGATAGTAACTACAATAAACAAAAATATAAACGCAACATGTAAAGTGTTGGATGTTTCATGAGCTGAAAAAAAAAGATTGCAGAATTTTTTACATCCCTGTTAGTCAACATTTATTCTTTGCCAAAATAATCCATCCACCTGACAGGTGTGGCATATCAAGAAGCTGATTGAACAGCTTGGTTATTACACAGATGTACCTTGTCCTGGGGGTAATAAAAGGCTACTCGAAAATGTGCAGTTTGGTCACACAACAATGCCACAGATCTCTGAGGGAGCGGGCAATTGGCATGCTGACTGCAGGAATGTCCACTGGAGCTGTTGTCAGGGAATTTAATGTACAGTACCAGTCAAAAGGTTGGACTCACCTACTCATTCAAGGGTTTTTCTTGATTTTTACTATTTTCTACATAGCAAAATAATGGAGAAGACATCAAAATGATTAAAAAACACATGGAATCATGTAGTAACCACAAGTGTTAAAATAAAATATATATTTTATTCTTCAAAAGTTGCCACCCTTGCTTTCTCTCAACCAGCTTCACCTGGAATCCTTTTCCAACAGTCCTGTAGGAGTTCCCATATATGCTGAGAACTTGTAGGCTGCTTTTCCTTTTGGGTGAGGTCGAGGCCAGGTCATCTGATGCAGCACTCCATCTTGGTCAAATAGCTCTTACACAGCCTGGAGGTGTGTTGGGTCATTGTCCTGTTGAAAAACAAATGACAGTGGGACTAAGCCCAAACCAGATGGGATGGCATATCGCTGCAGAATGCTGTGGTAGTCATGCTGGTTAAGTGTGACTTGAATAAATAAATCACTGACATTGTCAATAGCAAAGCACCCGCACACCATCACATCTCCTCCTCCATGCTTCACGGTGGGAACCACACATACGGAGATAATCTGTTCATCTACTCCTCGTCTCACAAAGACATGACGCTCGGAACCAAATACTCAAATTTGGACTCATCAGACAGATATCCACCGGTCTCATGTCCATTGCTCGTGTTTCTTGGCCCAAGCAAGTCTCTTCTTCCTATTGGTGTCCTTTAGTAGTGGTTTCCTTGCAGCAATTCGACCATAAAAGCCTGATTAACGCAGTCTCCTCTGAACCGATGATGTTGAGATGTGTCTGTTGCTTGAACTTTGTGAAGTATTTATTTGGGCTGCAATTTCTAAGTCTGGTAACTCTAATGAACTTATGCATCAGAAGTAACTCTGGATCTTCCATTCTTGTGGTGGTCCTTAAAGTAATGATGGACTGTTGCTTCTCTTTGCTTATTTGAGCTGTTCTTGACATAATATGGACTTCACCTTTTACCCAATAGGGCTATCTTCTGTATACCCCCCTACCTTGTCACAACACAACTGATTGGCTCAAACACATTAAAAACCTGTTATGGCACATTAACTCTTGAAACTAGGGGGCACTATTTTCATTTTTGGAAAAATAACATTCCCAAAGTAAACGGGCTATTTCTCAGGACCAGGTGCTAGAATATGCATATAATTGACAGCTTAGGATAGAAAACACTATAGTTTCCAAAACTGTAAAAATATTGTCTGTGAATATAAAAGAACTGATATTGCAGGCGAATGCCTGAGAAAAATCCAATCAGGAAGTGACTCTTATTTTGAAGCCTCTGCGTTCCTATGCATCCCTATTGACCATTGAAAGGGATATCAACCAGATTCCTTTTTCTATGGCTTCCCTAATGTGTCTACAGTCACTAGACATGGTTTCAGGCTTTTGTTTTGAAAAATGAGCGTGAACGACAACATTGCGTCAGTGGTCAGGTGGTGGCTCTCAGATTGATTTGTGCGTAATAGACAAAGGCGGCCATTGTGCCTCTCGCTCTTAGTGAAAAGCCAATTGTCCCGGTTGATATGGCTATCGATAAACTTACACAAATGCTTGTCTTGCTTTGGCTGTAAAGCATAATTTCAAAATCTGAGATGACAGGGTGATTAACAAAAGGCTAAGCTGTGTTTCACTATATTTCACTTGTGATTTCATGAATATTATCTAGTAAGATTTTTTGTCCGTTGCGTTATGCTAATTAGTGTAGTTGATGACAATTCTCCCGGATCCGGGAGGAGTAGTTCCAAAAGGTTCAAACACATTAAAACCTGCTAGCGGAACGTTGACAACATCCGGTGAAATTGCAGAGTGCAAAGTATTTTTTTATTTATTAGAAATATTTAACTTTCATACATTCACAAGTGCAAAGCTTAACTTCTTGTTAATCTAGTCACCGTGTCAGATTTCAAAAAGGCTTTACGGCAAAAGCAAACCATGCGATTATCTGAGGAAAGCACCCCATCAAACAAACACATGACAATCATATTTCAACCCGCCAGGCACGACACAAACCTCAGAAATAATGATATAATTCGTGCCTTACCTTTGAAGAGCTTCTTCTTTTGGCACTCCAATATGTCCCATAAACATCACAAATGGTCCTTTTGTTCAATTAATTTCGTTGTTATATCTCCAAAATGTCCATTTATTTGGCGCGTTTGATTTAAAAAAAACACTGGTTCCAACTCACCCAGCATGACTACAAAATATCTAATACGATACCTGTAAATGCTGTCCAAACATTTGAAACAACTTTCCTAAACCAAACTTTAGGTATTTTAAAAAGTAAATAATCGAGAAAATTTAAGATGGGATAAACTGTGTTCAATACCGGATAAAAACAACGTGAAGCGCGTGACCTGGAGCGCGCATCAAAACATTAGAGAGCACTAGGCTGGACCCTCGTTCTGAATAGCCGAACTTCTTCATTTCTGTAAAGAAAAACATCAACCAATTTCTAAAGACTGTTGACATCTAGTGGAAGCAATAGGAACTGCAACCAAGTGCCACACAAAACCATTTGAAAACAGAGTCACCTCAACAACAAAAAATTCCTCCTGGATGGTTTGTCCTCGGGGTTTCACCTGCCAAATAAGTTATGATATACACACAGACATTATTTTAACAGTTTTAGAAACTTTAGTGTTTTCTATCCAAACCCAAACCTGTATGATACAGAATGTGACCTACACACTTCCTTAAACATAAAATAACTAAAGAAGTAATTTTGTGTGGAAGTCCAAAACTTGTTTTTACGTCGCAGATACAAAGCACATCAGTAACATCTCCCCGTTGTTGAAAGGGTTCGACACATTGCTGTTTAAATGGACCAATTTCTTACTTAGACATTCACAGATGTTCAACATTTTGATTATCGCTGATGTCATATTTTGGGTAAATGTTCCTAAAACTGATAGTAACAACAAAAAAACAAAATATAAATGCAACATGTAAAGTGTTGGATGTTTCATGAGCATCACTGTTAGTCAACATTTATTCTTTGCCAAGATAATCCATCCACCTGACAGGTGTGGCATATCAAGAAGCTGATTGAACAGCTTGGTTATTACACAGGTGCACCTTGTGCTGGAGATAATTAAAGGCTACTCGAAAATGTGCAGTTTGTTCACACAACCTCTGCGATCCAACTCATCCCAAACCATCTTGATACAATACATTAGATTCAAAGGTACCAAAAAGTACAGTAAAAATTACTTCCATCTCTGGAAATGTGGGGGATTGTGTCGGGAGATTGTGTAGGCCAGGTCATCTGATGCAGCACTCCATCACTCTCCTACTTGATCAAATAGCTCTTACACAGCCAGGAGGTGTGTTGGGTCATTGTCCTGTTGAAAAACAAATGACAGTGGGACTAAGCCCAAACCAGATGGGATGGCATATAGCTGTAGAATGCTGTGGAAGCCATGCTGGTTAAGAGTGACTTCTGTTCATCTACTCCTCGTCTCACAAAGACATGACGCTCGGATCCAAAAATCTCAAATTTGGACTCATCAGACCCAAGGACAGATATCCACCGGTCTAATGTCCATTGTTCGTGTTTCTTGGCCCAAGCAAGTCTCTTCTTCTTCTTCTCCTTTAGTAGTGGTTTCCTTGCAGCAATTCGAACATGAAGGCCTGATTCACGCAGTCTCCTTGTTAATCTCCTTGTTAATCTAGCCACCGTGTCAGATTTCAAAAAGGCTTTACGGCAAAAGCGAACTATGCGATTATCTGAGGACAGCACCCCATCAAACAAACACATGACAATCATATTTCAACCCATGACAATCATATTTCAACCCACCAGGCGCGACACAAACCTCAGAAATAATGATATAATTCGTGCCTTACCTTTGAAGAGCTTCTTCTTTTGGCACTCCAATATGTCCCATAAACATCACAAATGGTCCTTTTGTTCGATTAATTTCGTTGTTATATCTCCAAAATGTCCATTTATTTGGCGCGTTTGATTTAAAAAAAACACTGGTTCCAACTCTCCCAGCATGACTACAAAATATCTAATACGATACCTGTAAATGCTGTCCAAACATTTCAAACAACTTTCCTAATCCAACTTTAGGTATTTTAAAACGTAAATAATCGAGAAAATTTAAGATGGGATAAACTGTGTTCAATACCGGATAAAAACAACGTGAAGCGCGTGACCTGGAGTGCGCATCAAAACATTAGAGAGCACTAGGCTGGACCCTCGTTCTGAATAGCCGAACTTCTTCATTTCTCTAAAGAAAAACATCAACCAATTTCTAAAGACTGTTGACATCTAGTGGAAGCAATAGGAACTGCAACCAAGTGCCACACAAAACCATTTGAAAACAGAGTCACCTCAACAACAAAAAATTCCTCCTGGATGGTTTGTCCTCGGGGTTTCACCTGCCAAATAAGTTATGTTATACTCACAGACATTATTTTAACAGTTTTAGAAACTTTAGAGTGTTTTCTATCCAAACCTACCAATTATATGCATATCCTAGCTTCTGGGCAGGTAGCAGGTAGTTTACTTTGGGAACGCTTTTCATCCAGACGTGAAAATACTGCCCCCTATCCCAAACAGGTTAAGACTCCATAATGGTTCATCATTAGATGCTACAGTCCTCCTTTAAGACTCCATAATGCTTCATCATTAGATGCTACAGTCCTCTAAGTCTCCACCATGTTTAGAATGTGTCTGGAAGCATCACTCTATCTATTCTACTCTCATCCTTTCGGATTTAATAAGATTTAATAATAATAATAACAATGTTATAATAGGTAATAACTAACTTTAATAACTAGGGTTAATACCTGCCTGGAGCACCAACAAAATCTTCATATTTACCCCCCACCGCTACAGAATTAGCGTAGTAGGCCATGTAACTTAAGGTGATCAGAAATATTTAGGACTAACATTCCTTGCCACCCATTCTCAAACTAACTGCAGCTCTATGTTAAATGTTGCAGTCATTTCAGTCGCTGTAGTAGATGACGTGTACAGTGTTGAGTCATCCGCATACATAGACACACTGGCTTTACTTAAATGTCACTGGCATGTTGTTGGTAAAGATTGAAAAAAGAAGGTGCCAAACAGCTGCCCTGGGGATTTCCTGATTCTACCTTGATTTTGTTGTACAGGCTTCCATTAAAGAACACTGTGTTCTGTTAGACAGGTGTTGGGGAATAATCAGAATTGGTTGGTAACATAGGTAAGATGTTTTATATTCATCATATGTTTGTAAGTTACTTCTCATCAGAATGTTATTTTTGTATAATACTGTGGCGGGGTTGCAGTATCTGTTCTATGTCAAGACTAAGTTGTTTGGGCCGGAGAGAGGGGAGAGGTCAAGAGTGTATCTCTTGGCTCCACAATGTCTGTGTGCCAGTCAGTGTGTCTCTGTGATCTTGTCAAGATAGGATGGATTTGATATATGCCTGGAGGATTGGTTTATGGTTCTGAGTTTGAGAAAATAACATGTTTTAGGAGACAAAGCTGAACGATGAATTATGCCGATAATGCTGTGTTATCCTATGCTGTCTCACTAGGGAACACACTTTCTAGTGGGCTTAAATTGAAGATAATGCGAATAGAACTGGCAATATCGGCCGCTATTATCCTCAATCATTTTCCATCCACGTTATCAGACACCATGCCATTGTTGATTTTTTGACCCAAAATTCAATTGAAGGTGTTCCAAAGCTTTTTACAATCATTCTTCATGTCATTTATCTTTGTTTCATAGTGTAGTTTCTTCTTTTTATTCAGTTTAGTCACATGATTTCTCAATTTGCAATAGGTTTGCCAATCAGTTATTCAGCCAGACCTATATGCCATCTCTTTTGCCTCCCTCTTCATCATAACATTTTTAAATTCCTCATCAATCCACGTGGATTTAACAGTTTTTAGTCATTTTCTTAATGGGTGCTTGCTTATTAGTAACTGGGATAAGCAATTTCATAAACGTGTCAAGGGCAGCGTCTGGTTGCTCGTCATTACACACCACGGACCAACAAATATTGTTTTCATTGTTGGAATCGGCCAAACTTTGAACATGGAGTCATTAAAGAAGTGATAGGAAGTGAAAGAGACTGGCTGTTATGTCAGAAGTTAATGGTTCTCTGAAGAAAGACAGGTGGCTTTGGAATGTGTTGGGTGGACAAGAGGAGAGCAAAGTGTGAAACAGGGGAGGCAGACAAACATCTGTGGATTAGATGAAGGAGAGGTTGAGGTCAGGACAGATTCTCATCAGGGAGATAAAGGTCTGGTATCCTGTTACCCTCTAGACTCTCTTCCTGTGGAACCATAAGATGTAAGGATTGGAGAGAAGGAGGAGTGTCTTAAGTGGGATATATATCTGGATGGAACAAATGTTGGGTTGTCTGAATTACAGATGTACAGAACCTTTGGGAATAATTAAACTTGGTTAAAGCTTCTCTAGTGTCCGTGAGTTAATTACTGTGAAAATAAACAACCTAATAACATCAACAACACAGGAATCACCACAAACAATTGTATGACCTCTTATATAGAACATTAGGCCCAGCCTATTGGACTTTGGTTGTCCTAGATATGACTACTATATTGTGATCACAACAGCCGATGAATTTGGATACTGCTTTCAAACACATTTCTGCAGCAATAGTAAAGATATGATCAAAATATGTTGATTCAATTTCTGTACTGTTTGTAACTACCCTGGTAGGTTGATTGATAACCTGAACCAGGTTGCAGGCACTGGTTACAGTTCGAAGCTTTCTCTTGAGTAGGCAGCCTGATCACAGCTTTCCTCCAGTATTAGTTTATTAATTAACAGTGTCTTGAGTTTAGTTTGCCTGTTCTACAGTCTAGTAAAGATAGGGGGGGTTGACTGGGACAGGCAATGTAACATCCATAATGTTTTGAGAAAAAGTTTTTGTAAAACAAGCACCTTACATTGGATCATCTTGAAACTTTCTCTCCAAAGCTGACTTTAATCAAGGTTTTATATGGTCTACTGATTTCTCTCTTTTCATTGGCAGAATCCTTTTTCAGTGTTATGATATTCATAACATCCATATCCATCAGTCTATCTTCCTGACAACGAACAGAACTCTGCTGGTTGTCGTGGTAACAGATACCAATGAATATATCTATTTATTTGTTCAAACTAAACTACAGCACTTACTTTGAGTCAAATCTGATCCTTTCCTCTCTTCTCCTCCTCCCACAGTTCCACTCAGCCCCATTGTTTTCCTGCAGTCCACCAGCAGCAAGGTGCTAACAGGAGAGGCATGACACGGGGACTCCGAGAGGGTGGAAGGGCTAGCGTTGTCCTGGTAACCATAAAGAGGGGACACAGACGCACATCATTATGGATGCTGATGTCACTTGTCATGAAGTGCTCTACAGAAACCCAGCCCAGACCCCAATAGAGAAAGCTGTATGCTAGACCAGACCAAGCTGTATGCTAGACCAGACCAAGCTGTACCATCTGGTGTTCTGATCTGGAGAGACTCTTCTCTTCCTCGTCAGCATCAGGATGTTGTTGAGGCTTCCCAGAGGATCCACGATAGTCATGTGTCTCTCCTGTGTGAATGAGAACATCAAACAGATGGTAAACTTATGACCATCTATTGCAATCATAGAGCAATCATAGAGTCTTACAAGAGGCATGCATATGTCTAAAATGGCCACTTTCATCATGATTTCCTAAAATATTGTTTGTGATGCAAATGTAAAAGGGTCGTTCCACAAAATGGGTGGCCTTTGTTATTTTAAGTAGAAAATATGCACCAATATAGAATTTTAAAAGCCTGTTATATTAGATGAGGGGAACTTTAATATAGGCCACATGGAGAATTCAATACATCTAATTGAAAAGTCCCTAAAATATATGAACCAATGGCAGATTGACCCTTTAACAATTTATATAGTACTGAACAACATATTCAAGTGTAGAACTTCAGTAGAATGCCACTTTAAAACCACACATTAGTTCAACAACGGCATAGTTTGTGACCCTGTTGAAGACAGTACTCACTGGTGTTAATCTGATATTCTGTCTCTTCCTCTTTCACTCCCAAAAAGTCTTCCTCCTTCACCTTTATTGAGATAGCATCATCTTCCTCTCTAAACGGTTCTTTCTCTTCTTTCACTATAACAGCCTCCTCTTCCTCCTTTTTCATTCTGAAAGATTCTTTCTCCATACAGCAGACCCCCTCTTCATTAGTAAGGGAGGAGTAGTTTAGTGAGCTCATGGTCAGGGATGTTAGCTAGCTAGCTAGCATTAGCGTCTAGCCTAGTGCTAGGCTCAGTATCAATCTTTAACACGTTTGCAAATTGAACCAGTTGATACGTTAACCGAAAATCGTTTAAAACACTGAGATTAGATAATGTACATTAGCATGGTCTAAAACGTCAATCTTTCAGTTTTATGTTGGCTAGCAAGCTACCGACGTGGTTGAAAGAGTTGGCGCCTTGTTGTTCCTGAAGAAGCGTCCGTCCAGTCCATTATACGTCACGAAAGAAGCATCACCTGAAAGACGCTCGTCGCCATCTGCTGGCTGGAGTTTTTCAGCTCAACAGTTTCCCATGTGTACCAAGAATGGTCCACCACCCAAACAGTGGTGGTCAGTGCCGTTTAAGATGAGGCAGGACGATTTGTGTTTTCATGAGCATGGCCTTAATTCTATTACAGCATATTGGACGACTGTCATTCATATTTCACTCACCCTGTTCAATGTAACAGCAATAGGTTTAGGCTACTACATGATACTCTAATTGTCCCTATACCCATCATGAGGTAGCAACCTAGCCTATGAATGAAAGTTTAGAATGTAGGTTCACACAGGTCGAGAGAACATTTTGCGATGACAGACAGTGACACATAGACAGACAGTGACACATTCAATACTGCCTTGCACACTCTCGCCTGCATCTAGCTGAAATAGAGATATCACTGGACAAATTCAGGTATGTTTATCCCCGTTTTGTTCCATTTAAACGTTTGTCAACAGAATCGGCGGAATGAATACACCCCTGATCATGCATAAACACAGTTCACTTTCATTACAGACACGTTGTATTCCTTCTTGCATCTATGTGCTCTCCTCTTATCACCTTCTCCCTTCGTTTCTGTACTTCAATGCACAACACATCAGCTGTATGTCACCAGGAGAAAAAACCTTTCCAAGCCAAACCATTTCATAACTGCTACACACAGCTTACATTGTTGTCAACATATTAGCTAAAATAACATCATAGTCAACAGAGCTAATAGAACTAACTCGTGAGTAAACCTGCTACAATCATGCAGTAACGTTACAGTGTACAGTCAGTAAGCAGTTTAGCACTTACCTTGGCGGGTCCCAGTGGCAATAAATTAGTAAAACCAAAAGCTTGCCTTGACTTGGAAGAGTTCCAGTGTTGTGTTGGATAGTCATAGCCAGCTAGCTAACATAGCATCCCTCTGTTTGAGCCAAGTGTTTGAGTAGACTAAACTAGATAGCTGCATTTGCTAGCTAAGTAAGTGAAACTGAAAGTGGAAAATAAATGACGAAATATCTCTCTCTCGCTTCTCCTTCATTTTGGAATAAAATAATTTGTTCAAAACTGTTCAACTATTGTATTTTTCTCTCTTTTAGTCAACTACTCACCACATGTTATGCACTGCAGTGCTAGCTAGCTGTAGCTTATGCTTTCAGTACTAGATACATTCTCTGATCCTTTCATTGGTTGGACATCATGTCAGTTCATGCTGCAAGAGCTCTGATGTGTTGGAGGACGTCCTCCGGAAGTTGTCATAATAACAGTGTAAGTCTATGGAAGCCTTGACAACCATAATCCTCCAAGGTTTTGTATTGAAGTCAATGTACCTAGAGGAGGATGCAAAATAGTATGTTTTAATAAATTATTTGGTGACGTGATTATATTTAGTATAGTTTTATCTAAAAAGGACCACTTTTAAATATTTTAATATATGGTCCTCCCCTTCCTCCTCTGAGGAGACCCCACTGCACCCAAAGGACACCCAGCCAACTTGACACAATTGTGGGAAGCATTGGAGTCAACATGGGCCAGCATCCCTGTGGAATGCTTTCGACACTTTGTAGAGTCCATGCCCCGACGAATTGAGGCTGTTCTGAGGGGAAAAGGGGAGGGTCCAACTCCATATTAGGAAGGTGTTCCAGATGTTTGGTAGAATCAGTGGATACATCTGTCATTTAGCAGACACTTTTATCTAAAGGGATTTGCAGTCATGTGTGCAAACACTTTACATATGGGTGGTCCCAGGAATCAAACCCACTACCCTGGTTTAACAAGCACTATACTCCACCAACTGAGCTACAGGACCACAAGGAATGATCAAGGAATGACGCAGATAAACACACACAGCCTGAGTTTCAAAAATATAATTTAATCAAAGACCGTAACATTGAAACTGCATATTTAGAATACAACAGGTGTAGATCTTAACGTGAAATGCTTACTGACAAGCCCTTAACCAACAACGTAGATAAGAAAAATAAGTGTTAAGAAAATATGTGGAGGCTGTATACAGGGGGTACCAGTACAGAGTCAATGTGGAGGCTATATACAGGGGGTACCAGTACAGAGTCAATGTGGAGGCTATATACAGGAGGTACCAGTACAGAGTCAATGTGGAGACTATATACAGGGGGTACCAGTACAGAGTCAATGTGGAGGCTATATACAGGAGGTACCAGTACAGAGTCAATGTGGAGGCTATATACAGGGGGTACCAGTACAGAGTCAATGTGGAGGCTATATACAGGAGGTACCAGTACAGAGTCAATGTGGAGGCTATATACAGGAGGTACCAGTACAGAGTCAATGTGGAGGCTATATACAGGAGGTACCAGTACAGAGTCAATGTGGAGGCTATGTACAGGGGGTACCAGTACAGAGTCAATGTGGAGGCTATATACAGGGGGTACCAGTACAGAGTCAATGTGGAGGCTATATACAGGGGGTACCAGTACAGAGTCAATGTGGAGGCTATGTACAGGGGGTACCAGTACAGAGACAATGTGGAGGCTGTATACAGGAGGTACCAGTACAAAGTCAATGTGGAGGCTATATACAGGAGGTACCAGTACAGAGGTACATATCAGGAGCAGGTGTTGAAATAAAATACATACAGCTTCATACAGTTTGATTTAATGAGGCTTAATGACCAAAAGCACAATTCTATTTTGTAAACATGAGACAATTCTACGAGGAGATGCGTGTCTCATGAACTTTAAGTAGCCTTTATTTGTTGTGATATAATCCTTCTGAGACAGGATTGTGTCACGGATCTGGGGAAGTGGACCAACGCATTTCTGCAGCATTGAAGGTCCTAAAGAACACAGTGGCCGCCATCATTCTTAAATGGAAAGTTTGGAAGTTTGGAACCACCAAGACTTCCTAGTGCTGGCCGCCCAGCCAAACTGAACAATTAGGGGAGAAGGGCCTTGGTCAGGGACGTTACTGAGAACCCGATGGTCACTCTGACAGAGCTCAAGAGTTCCTCTGTGGAGATGGGAGAACCTTCCAGAAGGACAACCATCTCTGCAGCACTCCACCAATTTGGCCTTTTTGGTAGAGTGGCCAGACAGAAAGTCTGTTTGGAGTTTGCCAAAAGGCACCTAAAGGACTCTCAGACCATGAGAAACAAGATTCTCTGATCTGATGAAACCAAGATTGAACTCTTTGGCCTGAATGCCAAGCGTCAGGTCTGGAGGAAACCTGGCACCATCCCTACGGTGAATCGTGGTGGTGGCAATATCATGGTGTTATTGGGGATATTTTTCAGTGGCAGGGACTGGGAGACTAGTCAGGATCGAGGGAAAGATGTACGGAGCAAAGTACAGAGAGATAATTGATGAAAACCTGCTCAAGAGCACTCAGGACCTCAGACTGGGGCAAAGGTTCACCTTTCCACAGGACAACGACCCTGAGCACACAGCAAAGACAACATAGAAGTGGCTTTGGGACAAGTCTCTGAATGTCCTTGAGTGGCCCAGCCAGAGCCCGGATTTGAATCTGATCAAACAACTCTGAAGAAATCCTGAAAATAGCTGCGCATTGACGCTCTCCATCCAACCTGACAGATCTTGAGAGGATCTGCAGAGAAGAATGGGAGAAAACACCACAAATACAGGGGTGCCAAGATTGTAGTGTTATACCCAAGGCGGCTTGAGGCTATAATCACTGCCAATAGTGCTTCAACAAAGCACTCTCTGCTCAACAACACTGACTGTGAATCAATCTGGTTGATTCTCTGGTTGATTCTCTGCTCAACAACACTGACTGTGAATCAATCTGGTTGATTCTCTGGTTGATTCTCTGCTCAACAACACTGATGGCGTCAAACTTTGCTGTGTGTCCAGGCTGTCACTTCTGTCATCAGCTACTAACACCAGTGCTGCACCTTTGTCCTTGTCCCTGGATGACGGCTTCCTGCTCCCTCTTCCATAGTGAGAACACTGATGGCTCAACATGGTTTTCTGAGAGACTGGATGACGGCTGCCTGCTCCCTCTTCCATAGTGAGAACACTGATGGCTCAACATGGTTTTCTGAGAGACTGGATGACGGCTTCCTGCTCCCTCTTCCATAGTGACAACACTGATGGCTCAACATGGTTTTCTGAGAGACTGGATGACGGCTGCCTGCTCCCTCTTCCATAGTGGTAACACTGCTGGCTCAACATGGGCTTCCTGGTTATGAAAGAAAGTGTGATGGTCAATGGTAGCCTCTCCCATTGTTTGAAGCAGTTGTAGTCTTTGTTGGCATGTATCCAGACCCCAGAATGGTAGTAGAAAGGAGCCTGTTCCCCGCATGCTTCCTCACAATCATTGTCTGGATCGACCACTCCCCCACCTGACCACAGGACCAGTATTGCTGACTGATCTTCATTCCTACAGCCTTCATCACCGCCCCTGGAGTCTCTTCACTGTCTGATCTTCATTCCTACAGCCTTCATCACCATCCCTGGAGTCTCTTCACTGTCTGATCTTCATTCCTACAGCCTTCATCACCATCCCTGGAGTCTCTTCACTGTCTGATCTTCATTCCTACAGCCTTCATCACCATCCCTGGAGTCCCTTCACTGTCTGATCTTCATTCCTACAGCCTTCATCACCGCCCCTGGAGTCTCTTCACTGTCTGATCTTCATTCCTACAGCCTTCATCACCATCCCTGGAGTCTCTTCACTGAGTAAGTAAAGATAGTATAAGAAACCTCTCCCATTCTACTTGTCTATTATCTTTGTTTAGAAATAGTCATTTGTGTGACCTACTGATTTTCCCTACAATTCATTTTAAGGATTTAGAAATATAGAAATGGTAGAACGAGGAATGTCAGAGTCTGGAATATAAATATATACAATTTGTTTAAAATGTATATGATGGTGTGTCTAGACATTATGGACCGTATATGAATATAAAAGGTGTGTACAGCAGTAGTTATATAGGATGAGCCTTGACTAGAATACAGGGTGGAGTACTGGGTGGTAGACGGCTAGTAACAGTGACTAAGTTCAGGACAGGATACTGGGCGGAGGCCGGCTAGAAGTGACTATTTGAACATTCATATTGAACAGCCTTACCTATAGAGTAGCACCACCACCCATCAGACCATTCTCTTCTTGATGTCAAAGCTGCAGTGTATTGTTGCTATAGGAGTTTATGATTAATAATCCTATTTACTTCAAGACACACTAAGATGTCACCATACTATTCATTTAAAGCCCCTCTGTCAGATATAAACCATCAGAGTGGGAAACCAACTGACATGGAAACAATGGAGCAAATGTATCACTATCAGGGTGTATTATGACATCATATAGAACTACTCAGACATTCCAAATATCACTTGATTATCAGAGGGGTGAATTATGACATCATATAGAACTACTCAGACATTCCAAATCAGGCTTCATCCATATCATGAAGGTGGATATTGATCCAACCATTTCCAAAGTAATGACCGGGCTGATGGAAACAGGATATGCCTGTACACTTTTATAAATGCTGACAGACGATTTGTTACTTCGTTTGACAATTTTTCAACATTTTGATTATCGCTGATGTCATATTTTGGGTAAAGTAAAAAATAAGGTGAAATATTTGGGTAAATGTTCCTAAAACTGATAGTAACTACAATAAACAAAAAATATAAACGCAACATGTAAAGTGTTGGATGTTTCATGAGCTGAAAAAAAAGATTGCAGAATTTTTTACATCCCTGTTAGTCAACATTTATTCTTTGCCAATCCATCCACCTGACAGGTGTGGCATATCAAGAAGCTGATGGAATAGCTTGATTATTACACAGGTCCACCTTGTGCTGGGGATAATAAAAGGCTACTCGAAAATGTGCAGTTTGGTCACACAACAATGCCACAGATCTCTGAGGGAGCGGGCAATTGGCATGCTGACTGCAGGAATGTCCACTGGAGCTGTTGTCAGGGAATTTAATGTACAGTACCAGTCAAAAGTTTGGACTCACCTACTCATTCAAGGGTTTTTCTTTATTTTGACTATTTTCTACATAGTAGAATAATAGAGAAGACATCAAAGTTATTAAAAACACATGGAATCATGTAGTAACCACAAGTGTTGAATCAAAATATATATTTTATTATTCAAAAGTTGCCACCCTTGCTTTCTCTCAACCAGCTTCACCTGGAATCCTTTTCCAACAGTCTTGTAGGAGTTCCCACATATGCTGAGAACTTGTAGGCTGCTTTTCCTTTACTCTGCGATCCAACTCATCCCAAACTATCTCGATTTGGTTGAGGTCATGGGATTGTGTAGGCCAGGTCATCTGATGCAGCACTCCATCACTCTCCTTCTTGGTCAAATAGCTCTTATACGGCCTGGAAGTGTGTTGGGTCATTGTCCTGTTGAAAAACAAATGACAGTGGGACTAAGCCCAAACCAGATGGGATGGCATATAGCTGCAGAATGCTGTGGTAGTCATGCTGGTTAAGTGTGACTTGAATAAATAAATCAGTGACATTGTCAATAGCAAAGCACCCGCACACCATCACCCAAGGACAGATATCCACCGGTCTAATGTCCATTGCTCATGTTTCTTGGCCCAAGCAAGTCTCTTCTTCTTATTGGTGTCCTTTAGTAGTGGTTTCCTTGCAGAAATTCGACCATGAAGGCCTGATTCACGCAGTCTCCTCTGAACCGATGATGTTGAGATGTGTCTCTTGCTTGAACTTTGTGAAGCATTTATTTAGGCTGCAATTTCTAAGTCTGGTAACTCTAATGAACTTATGCATCAGAAGTAACTCTGGGTCTTCCATTCTTGTGGTGGTCCTTAAAGTAATGATGGTCTGTTGCTTCTCTTTGCTTATTTGAGCTGTTCTTGACATAATATGGACTTCACCTTTTACCCAATAGGGCTATCTTCTGTATACCCCCATACCTTGTCACAACACAAGTGATTGGCTCAAACACATTAAAACCTGTTATGGCACATTAACTCTTGAAACTAGGGGGCACTATTTTAATTTATGGAAAAATAACGTTCCCAAAGTAAACAGGCTATTTCTCAGGACCAGGTGCTAGAATATGCATATAATTGACAGCTTAGGATAGAAAACACTCAATATTGTCTGTGAATATAACAGAACTGATATTGCAGGCGAAAGCCTGAGAAAAATCCAATCAGGAAGTGACTCTTATTTTGAAACCTTTGCGTTCCTATGCATCCCTATTTACCATTGAGAGGGATATCAACCAGATTCCTTTTTCTTTGGCTTCCCTAATGTGTCTACAGTCACTAGACATAGTTTCAGGCTTTTATTTAGAAAAATTACCTTGAACGACAACATTGCGTCAGTGGTCAGGTGGTGGCTCTCAGAGTGATTTGTCCGTAATAGACAAAGGCGGCCATTGTGCCTCTCGCTCCTAGTGAAAAGCCAATTGTCCCGATTGATATATTATCGAATAGATATTTGAAAAACACCTCGAGGATTGATTATAAGAAAGGTTTGCCATGTTTCTGTCGATATTATGGATCAAATTTTGAGTTTTTTTCGGCGTTGTCGTGACCGCAACTTCCGGTGGATTTCTCAACAAAACGGAGGTATTTTGGCTATAAAAAATCATCTTTATGGAACAAAATTAACATTCGCTGTCTAACTGGGAGTCTCGTGGGTCAAAACATCCGAAGCTCATCAAAGGTAAACGATTTAATTTGATTGCTTTTCTGATTTTCGTGACCAAGCTCCCTGCTGCTAGCTGGACATAATGCTATGCTAGGCTATCGATAAACTTACACAAATGCTTGTCTTGCTTTGGCTGTAAAGCATAATTTCAAAATCTGAGATGACAGGGTGATTAACAAAAGACTAAGCTGTGTTTCACTATATTTCACTTGTGATTTCATGAATATGAATATTTTATATTAAGATTTTTTGTCCGTTGACACCTGTTATGGCTAGGGATTCCGCTAGCGGAACGTTGACAACATCCGGTGAAATTGCCGAGTGCAAAGTATTTTTTTATTTATTAGAAATATTTAACTTTCATACATTCACAAGTGCAAAGCTTAACTTCTTGTTAATCTAGCCACCGTGTCAGATTTCAAAAAGGCTTTACGGCAAAAGCGAACCATGCGATTATCTGAGGACAGCACCCCATCAAACAAACACACGACAATCATATTTCAACCCACGACAATCATATTTCAACCCGCCAGGCGCGACACAAACCTCAGAAATAATGATATAATTCGTGCCTTACCTTTGAAGAGCTTCTTCTGTTGGCACTCCAATATGTCCCATAAACATCACAAATGGTCCTTTTGTTCGATTAATTCCGTCATTATATCTCCAAAATGTCCATTTATTTGGCGCGTTTGATTTAAAAAAAAACACTGGTTCCAACTCGCCCAGCATGACTACAAAACATCTAATACGATACCTGAAAATGCTGTCCAAACATTTGAAACAACTTTCCTAATCCAACTTTAGGTATTTTAAAACGTAAATAATAGAGAAAATTTAAGATGGGATAAACTGTGTTCAATACCGGATAAAAACAACATGAAGCGCGTGACCTGGAGCGCGCATCAAAACATTAGAGAGCACTAGGCTGGACCCTCGTTCTGAATAATCGAACTTCTTAATTTCTCTAACGAAAAACATCAACCAATTTCTAAAGACTGTTGACATCTAGTGGAAGCAATAGGAACTGCAACCAAGTGCCACAGAAAACCATTTGAAAACAGAGTCACCTCAACAACAACAAATTCCTCCTGGATGGTTTGTCCTCTGGGTTTCACCTGCCAAATAAGTTATGTTATACGCACAGACATTATTTGAACAGTTTTAGAAACTTTAGAGTGTTTTCTATCCAAACCTACCAATTCTATGCATATCCTAGCTTCTGGGCAGGTAGCTGGTAGTTTACTTTGGGAACGCTTTTCATCCGGACGTGAAAATACTGCCCCCTATCCCAAACAGGTTATAAGGAATGAAATTCCACAACTTAACTTCTAAAAAGGCACACATGTTAACCTCTTGGATCTCTAGGGGCGCTATTTCATTTTTGGATAAAAAACGTTCCCGTTTTAAGCGCGATATTTTGTCACGAAAAGATGCTCGACTATGCATATTCTTGACAGTTTTGGAAAGAAAACACTCTGAAGTTTCAGAATCTGCAAAGATATTGTCTGTAAGTGCCCCAGAACTCATTCTACAGGCGAAACCAAGATGATGCGTCAACCAGGAAATTAGCAGAATTTCTGAAGCTCTGTTTTCCATTGTCTCCTTATATGGCTGTGATTGCGCAAGGAATGAGCCTACACTTTCTGTCGTTCCCCCAAGATCTTAGCAGCATTGTGACGTATTTGTAGGCATATCATTGGAAGATTGACCATAAGAGACTACATTTTCCAAGTGTCCGCCTGGTGTCCTGCGTGGAATTCGGTGCGCAATTGCCAGCTGCTTGTACTTTTCCATTTGATTCAGGGGAGAAACCATGCGTCCAAGAACGATATATCAATGAAGAGATATGTGAAAAACACCTTGAGGATTGATTCTAAACAACGTTTGCCATGTTTTCAGTCGATATTATGGAGTTAATTTAGAAAAAAGTTCGCGTTTTGAGGACTGAATTTTCGTTTTTTTTTGGTAGCCAAATGTGATGTATAAAACGGAGCTATTTCTAATACACAAAGAATCTTTTTGGAAAAACTGAGCATCTGCTATCTAACTGAGAGTATCCTCATTGAAAACATCAGAAGTTCTTCAAAGGTAAATGATTTTATTTGAAGGCTTTTATGTTTTTGTTGAAATGTTGCGTGCTGGATTTAGCTAACGCTAAATGCTACGCTAGCTAGCTACTTTTACACAAATGATTGTTTTCCTATGGTTGAGAAGCATATTTTGAAAATCTGAGATTACAGTGTTGTTTACAAAAGGCTAAGCTTGAGAGCTAGCATATTTATTTCATTTCATTTGCGATTTTCATGAATAGTTAACGTTGCGTTATGGTAATGAGCTTGAGTCTGTATTCACGATCCCGGATCCGGGATGGGGAGATCAGAAAGGTTAAAGTAATGATGGACAGTTGCTTCTCTTTGCATATTTGAGCTGTTCTTGACATAATATGGACTTCGTCTTTAACCCAATAGGGCTATCTTCTGTATACCCCCCTACCTTGTCACAACACAACTGATTGGCTCAAACACATTAAAACCGGTTATGGCACATTAACTCTTGAAACTAGGGGGCACCTTTAAGACTCCATAATGTTTCATCATTAGATGCTACAGTCCTCCTTTAAGACCCCATAATGTTTCATCATTAGATGCTACAGTCCTCCTTTAAGACCCCATAATGTTTCATCATTAGATGCTACAGTCCTCCTTTAAGACTCCATAATGTTTCATCATTAGATGCTACAGTCCTCCTTTAAGACTCTATAATGTTTCATCATTAGATGCTACAGTCCTCCTTTAAGACTCCATAATGTTTCATCATTAGATGCTACAGTCCTCCTTTAAGACTCCATAATGTTTCATCATTAGATGCTACAGTCCTCCTTTAAGACTCCATAATGTTTCATCATTAGATGCTACAGTCCTCCTTTAAGACTCCATAATGTTTCATCATTAGCTGTTACAGTCCTCCTTTACGTCTCCATCATGTTTAGAATGTGTCTGGAAGCGCTACTCTATCTATTCTACTCTCATCCTTTCAATTAAGACTCCATAATGTTTCATCATTAGATGCTACAGTCCTCCTTTAAGACTCCATAATGTTTCATCATTAGCTGTTACAGTCCTCCTTTACGTCTCCATCATGTTTAGAATGTGTCTGGAAGCGCTACTCTATCTATTCTACTCTCATCCTTTCAGTTTTAATAATATTTAATAATAATAATAATAATAATGTTATAATAGGTAATAACTAACTTTAATAACTAGGGTTAATACCTGCCTGGCGCCCCAACAAAATCTTCATATTTACCCCCCTCTAACAATACCGCTACAGAATTAGCGTAGTAGGCCATGTAACTTAAGGTAATCAGAAATATGTATTCCTTGCCACCCATTCTGAAACTAACTGCAGCTCTATGTTAAGTGTTGCAGTCATTTCAGTCGCTGTAGTAGCTGACGTGTATAGTGTTGAGTCATCCGCATACATAGACACACGGGCTTTACTCAAATGTCACTGGCATGTTGTTGGTAAAGATTGAAAAAAGTGAGTGCCAAACAGCTGCCCTGGGGAATTCCTGATTCTACCTTGATTTTGTTGTACAGGCTTCCATTAAAGAACACTCTTTGTGTTCCGTTAGACAGGTAGCTCTGGGGCGGCAGGTAGCCTAGTGGTTAGAGCGGTAGGCCAGTAACCGAAAGATTGCTGGATCGAATCCCCAAGGTAAAACTCTGTCGTTCTGCCCCTGAACAAGGCAGTCCTAGGCCATCATTGAAAAAAATAATTTGTTCTTAACTGACTTGCCTAGTTAAATAAAGGTTACATTTTCAAAGAAAAACTCTTTATCCACAATATAGCAGGGGGTGTAAAGCCATTTTTATCATCAATTTCGCTCAGCCAAACAGTCATTTGTAAGTGCTGTGCTTGTTGAATGAACTTCCCTATAAGCTAAAAGTCTATATTTGTTTAATGTAAAATAGCATTGTATCTGGTCAAACACCATTTTTTAGGGTTGGTAACAGGCTGATTGGTCGGCTATTTACGCCAGTAAAGGGAGCTTTACTATTCTTGGGTAGTGGAATGACTTTAGCTTCCCTCCAGGCCTGAGGGTACACACTTTCTAGTAGACTTAAATTAAAGACAAGGCAAATAGGAATGGCAATATCGGCCGCTATTATCCTCAATTTTCCATCCACATTGTCAGACACCAGTGACTTGTCATTGTTGATTTTATTTGCGCAAAATTTCATTGAAGATGCTCCAAAGATTTTTACTATCATTCTTCATGTATTTTATCTTTGTTTCATTGTGTACTTTCTTCTTTTTATTCAGTTTAGTCAAATGATGTCTCAATTTGCAATAGGTTTGCCAATCAGTTATTCAGCCAGACCTATATGCCATCTCTTTTGCCTCCCTCTTCATCATACCATTTTTTAAATTCCTCATCAATTCATGTGGATTCAACCGTTTTTACAGTCATTTTCTTAATGGGTGCATGCTTATTAGTAACTGGGATAAGCAGTTTCAAACGTGTCAAGGGCAGTGTCTGGTTGCTCATCATTACACACCACGGACCAACAAATATTATTTACATCAACAACATAGCAAAAATGTATGACCTCTTATACACAATATTAGTCCCAGCCTTTGGAACGGTGGTTTTCCTAGACATGGCTCCTATATTGTGATCACTACATCTGATGGATCTGGACACTGCGGATTTCATTCCTCTACTGTTTGTCACTACCCTGGTAGGTTGATTGATAACCTGAACAAGGTTGCCGGCACTGGTTACAGTTTGAAGCTTTCGTTTGAGTGGGCAGCCTGATCACAGCTTTTCTTCAGTACTAGTTAATTAATGACCAAAGTCTTGAGTTTAGTTTGCCTGTTCTACAGTCTTGTAAAGATAGCCGCGTTGACTGGGACAGGCAATGTAACATCCATAATGTTTTAAGGAAAAGTTTTTGTAAAACAAGCACCTTACATTGGATCATCTTGAAACGTTCTCTCTAAAGCTAACTTTCATCAATATGGTCTATTGGTTCCTCTCTAAAGCTAACTTTCATCAAGGTTTTATATGGTCAATTGGTTTCTCTCTTTTCATTGGCAGAATCCTTTTTCAGTGTTATGATATTCATTACATCCATATCCACCAGTCTATCTTCCTGTCAACTAACAGAACTCTGCTGGTTGTCCTGGTAACAGATACCAGTGGACAGATCTATTTATTTGTTCAAACTGAACTACAGCACTTACTTTGAGTCAAATCTGATCCGTTCCTCTCTTCTCCTCCTCCCACAGTTCCACTCAGCCCTGTTGTTTTCCTGCAGTCCACCAGCAGCACAGACAACCTCTTCATACCCAGCAGTAAGATGCTACCGGGAGAGGCACGATACAGGGACTCCGGGAGGGAGGAAGGGCAAGTGTTGTCCTGCTAACCATAAAGAGGGGACACAGACGCACATCATTATGGATGCTGATGTCACTGTTGTCATAAAGTGCTTTACAGAAACCCAGCCCACAAGCGAGAGAAAGCTGTTTGCTCATCCAGACCAAGCTGTACCATCTGGTGTTCTGATCTGGAGCGACTCTTCTCTGCCTCATCAGCATCAGGATGTTGTTGAGGCTCCCCAGAGGATCCACCATAGTCATGTCTCTCTCCTGTGTTAATGAGAACATCAAACAGATAGTGAACTTATAACCGTCTAATAAAATCATAGGGTCTTACAAGAGGCATGAATATGTCCCTTTGATATTTTAAGTAGAGATTATGCTTCAATGTTGAATTTTAAAAGCCTGTTATGCTAGACGAGGTGCACTTTAATACAGACCACATGGAGAATTCAATACATCTAATTGAAAAGTCCCTAAAATATATGAACCAATGGCAGATTGACCCTTTAACAATTCCTACAGCACTGAACAACATATTCAAGTGTAGAACTTCAGTAGAATGCCACTTTAAAACCACACATTAGTTCAACAACGGCATAGTTTGTGTCCCTGTTGAAGACAGTACTCACTGGTGTTAATCTGATATTCTGTCTCTTCCTCTTTCACTCCAAAAACGTCTTCCTCCTTCACCTTTATTGAGACAGCATCCTGTTCCTCTCTAAACGGTTCTTTCTCTTCTATCACTATAACAGCCTCCTCTTCCTCCTTTTTCATTCTGAAATGTTCTTTCACTATAACAGCATCTTCTTCCTTCACTATAACAGTCTCCTCTTCCTCCTTTTTCATTCTGAAATGTTCTTTCACTATAACAGCATCTTCTTCCTTCACTATAACAGTCTCCTCTTCCTCCTTTTTCATTCTGAAATGTTCTTCCACTATAACAGCCTCATCTTCCTCCTTTTTCATTCTAAAAGCTTCTTTCTCTTCTTTCACTGTAACCTCATCCTCTTCTTCAATGTTCAGCGCCAGAACTTCTTTCTCCAAACAGCAGACCTCCTCTTCTTTAGCAGGGGATGAGTACTTTAATGAGCTCATGGTCAGGGATGTTAGCTAGCTAGTTAGCATTAGCGACTAGCCTAGTGCTAGGCTCAGCATCAATCTTTAACAAGTTTGCAAATTAGGTTACAGTTAACCAGTTAATACGTCAACAGAACTGTGTTTAAAACACTGAGATTAGATAATGTACATTAACATGGTCTAAAGCGTCAATCTTTCACTTTTATGTTGGCTAGCAAGCTACCGACGTGGTTGGAAGAGTTGGCGCCTTGTTGTTCCTGAAGAAGGGTCCCGGCCAGTCAATTATACGTCACGGAAGAATCATCACCTGAAAGACGCTCATCGCCATCTGCTGACTGGAGTGGGTAACGCAGTTTGGAAACAATAGTTACAACACTTTTTGTATTGGAAAGAACGTCATAATTATTTAACAATAAGCTGATACATTTTCTCTTCCAAATAATACGTTCCTGTACACTGACGTAGAAGCTCAATATTAATATGTAGATGATGAATAAATACTTCTATGAATAGGTAGTGTGTTGATATACATTTTCTCTGTTCATTTTTCACATTCTTTTTTATCTACATGTGACCATAGTATTCCCTTAAAGCCACGCTCTATAAGATACAAATCATCCTGTAAACAACAGAACAAATGCATCACATGCAAATAGCACTTGATTATCTGTAGTGCTATACACTGGGTAGACAAAACATTAAGAACAGCTGCTCCTTCCATGACTTAGAAAGACTAGGTGAATCCAGGCTAAAGCTATGATCCCTTACTGATGTCACTAGTTAAATCCACTTCAATCCGTGTAGATGAAGGGGGGAGACAGGTTAACAGACAGTGACACATTCAATACTGCCTTGCACACTCTCGCCTGCATCTAGCTGAAATAGAGATATCACTGGACAAATTCAGGTATGTTTATTCAGGTATGTTTATCCCCGTTTTGTTCCATTTAAACGTTTGTCAACAGAATCGGCGGAATGAATACACCCCTGATCATGCAAAAACACAGTTCACTTTCATTACAGACACGTTGTATTCCTTCTTGCATCTATGTGCTCTCCTCTTATCACCTTCTCCCTTTGTTTCTGTACTTCAATGCACAACACATCAGCTGTATGTGACCAGGCAAAAAAACCTTTCCAAGCCAAACCATTTCATAACTGAAACACACAGCTTACATTGTTGTCACCATATTAGCTAAAGTAACATCATAGTCAACAGAGCTAATAGAACTAACTCGTTAGTAAACCTGCTACAATCATGCAGTAACATTACAGTGTACAGTCAGTAAGCAGTTTAGCACTTACCTTGGCGGGTCCCAGTGGCAATAAATTAGTAAAACCAAAAGCTTGCCTTGACTTGGAAAAGTTCCAGTGTTGTGTTGGATAGTCATAGCCAGCTAGCTAACATAGCATCGCTCTGTTTGAGCCAAGTGTTTGAGTAGACTAAACTAGATAGCTGCATTTGCTAAGTAAGTGAAACTGAAAGTGGAAAATAAATGACAAAATATCTCTCTCTCGCTTCTCCTTCATTTTGGAATAAAATAATTTGTTCAAAACTGTTCAACTATTGTATTTTTCTCTCTTTTAGTCAACTACTCACCACATGTTATGCACTGCAGTGCTAGCTAGCTGTAGCTTATGCTTTCAGTACTAGATACATTCTTTGATCCTTTCATTGGTTGGACATCATGTCAGTTCATGCTGCAAGAGCTCTGATAGGTTGGAGGACGTCCTCCGGAAGTTGTCATAATTACTGTGTAAGTCTATGGAAGGGCTTGAGAACCATGAGCCTCCTAGGTTTTGTATTGAAGTCAATGTACCCAGAGGAGGATGCAAAACAGTATGTTTTAATAAATTATTTGGTGACGTGATTATATTTAGTATAGTTTTATCTAAAAAGGACCACTTTTAAATATTTTACCATTTGAATTTTTCTGAAAATAACTGAGGACGATGGTTCTCCCCTTCCTCCTCTGAGGAGACCCCACTGCACCCAAAGGACACCCAGCCAACTTGACACAATTGTGGGAAGCATTGGAGTCAACATGGGCCAGCATCCCTGTGGAATGCTTTCGACACCTTGTAGAGTCCATGCCCCGACGAATTGAGGCGGTTTAGAGGGGAAAAGGGGAGGGTCCAACTCCATATTAGGAAGGTGTTCCAGATGTTTGGTATAATCAGTGGATACATCTGCAATGTAGCAGACACTTTTATCTAAAGGGATTTGCAGTCATGTGTGCAAACACTTTACATATGGGTGGTCCCAGGAATCAAATCCACTACCCTGGTTTGAATAGCACTATACTCCACCAACTGAGCTACAGGACCACAAGGAATGATCAAGGAATGACGCAGATAAACACACACAGCCTGAGTTTCAAAAATATAATTGTATCAAAGACCGTAACATTGAAACTGCATATTTAGTTACAATCAAATATTATTTGTCACATGCGCTGAATACAACAGGTGTAGATCGTAACGTGAAATGCTTACTGACAAGCCCTTAACCAACAACGTAGATAAGAAAAATAAGGGTTGAGAAAATATTCCCCAAATAAAAAGTTTTAAAAAGTAGCTCAGTACCGAGGGGTAGCTCAGGCCTGAGGTGTAGACATTACCTGAGCTACCCCTCGGTCCTGAGCTTCCTCAGTAATGAGGCAGCCCTCAGTCCAGGTGGGCCCTTTGTTAGGGTTACTAGGCCAAGGTCGGCGGCGAGGGTCGCCACTCAAATGACGCTAGGAAAGCGGACTAAGACTATGGCAGAGTGGCGTCCACGTCCCGCCACAGTGGACAGACGCCCACCCAGACCCTCTCCTATGGGTTTAGGTGTGCAGCCGGGAGTCCGCACCTTTGGGGGGGGGGGGGGGGTACTGTCACGCCCTGGCCTTAGTTATCTTTGTTTTCTTTATTATTTTGGTTAGGCCAGGGTGTGACATGGGTGATTTATGTGTTTCGTCTTGTTTAGGGGTTTATTAGATTTATGGGGTTGTGTTCATGTTAGGTGTCTAGGTAAGTCTATGGTTGCCTAGATTGGTTCTCAATCAGAGGATATATATAGAGGAGGTACCAGTACAGTGTCAATGTGGAGGCTATATACAGGAGGTACCAGTACAGAGTCAATATACAGGGGGTACCAGTACAGAGTCAATGTGGAGACTAGTACAGGGGGTACCAGTACCGAGTCAATGTGGAGACTATATACAGGGGGTACCAGTACAGAGTCAATGTGGCGGCTATATACAGGAGGTACCAGTACCGAGTCAATGTGGAGACTATATACAGGGGGTACCACTACAGAGTCAATGTGGAGGCTATATACAGGAGGTACCAGTACCGAGTCAATGTGGAGACTATATACAGGGGGTACCAGTACAGAGTCAATGTGGAGACTATATACAGGGGGTACCAGTACAGAGTCAATGTGGAGGCTATATACAGGAGGTACCAGTACCGGATGTTTACATACGCTTAGGTTGGAGTCATTAAAACTCGGTTTTAAACCACTCCACAAACGTCTTGTTGACAAACTATAGTATATGCAAGTATAAACACCATGGGACCACACAGCCGTCATACCGCTCAGGAAGGAGACTTGTTCTGTCTCCTAGAGATCAACATACGTTGGTGCGAAAAGTGCAAACCAGTCCCAGAACAACAGCAAAAGACCTTGTGAAGATGCTGGAGGAAACAGGTACAAAAATATCTATATCCATAGTAAAATGAGTCCTATATCAACATAACCTGAAAGGCCGCTCAGCAAGGAAGAAGCCACTGAAGAAGGGCCTTGGCTAGGGGTGTATCCTTGTTTTGAATCCCAGCCACCGTAGGAGGCCTTTTGCCTTTTGGTAGGCCGCCGTTGTAAATAAGAATTTGTTCTTAACTGACTTGCCAAGTTAAATAAAGGTTCAATAATAAATAAATTAAATAAAAATAAAGTACAGAGAGATAATTGATGAAAACCTGCTCCAGAGCACTCAGGACCTCAGACTGGGGCAAAGGTTCACCTTCCAACAGGACAACAACCCTAAGAACACAGACAAAGGACAACGCAGAAGTGGCTTCGGGACAAGTCTCTGAATGTCCTTGTGTGGCCCAGCCAGAGCCTGGACTTGAACCCGATCAAACATCTCTGGAGAGACCTGAAAATAGCTGTGCAGCGACGCTCCCCATCCAACCTGACAGAGGTTGAGAGGATCTGCAGAGAAGAATGGGAGAAAAAATACAGGTGTGCCAAAGCTTGTTCCTGTTAAGACACCTGGCCAGCTGAGTGCAGGTGGGCTCTCCTGTCAACATGAGGCTCCTGTTGCAGCCCTCAAGGGCACATTGACAGATTTTCCACCTAGTCCTCTCTGGGATTCAAACAAGGGATCTATCAGTTACTGGCCCAACACTGTTAACCGCTAGGCTACCTGCAGCAGGAGCCCCATGTTGACAGGAGAGCCCACCTGCATTCAGCTGGTCAGGGGCAGTGGTGCCCTGTAAGTAACAAATGTATCACTATCAGAGGGGTGTATTATGACATCAGATAGAACTACTCAGACATTCCAAATGTCACTTGATTATCAGAGCGGTGAATTATGACATCATATAGAACTACTCAGACGTTCCAAATATCACTTGATTATCAGAGGGGTGTATTATGACATCATATAGAACTACTCCGACATTCCAAATCAGGCTTCATCCACATCATGAAGGTGGATATTGATCCAACCATTTCAAAAGTAATGACTGGGCTGATGGAAACAGGTTATGCCTGAATAGTTTTATAAATGGTGACAGACGATATGTTAGTTCGTTTGACATGGTGGGTTGTGTCAGTAAAAACGTTTTAGTGAGAAATGGAGGTGGAAACTCCTTTATGTACAAATATTTATATAATAACCATCATGTCTTAGTTAACTTGGAGTCACGTGATGATATGTTGTGTGGTCCTCCCTCTAAAACTTGGAAAACCATGTAGTTTATTAGGCTACAGATGAAATAAGTTATGAACTTCACAGGGTAGTGAAAATACATGTGATGAGCTTGATGCTAAATTCCAATACATTTTGAGGGTCTTAATCTGGTGACATGATGACCGATGCTTGGTTGCAATTTGACAATTCAAATAATTGCTCTCACCCATAATAATCTCATCATTCAGGTAACAACGTTTATTGAACCAGTGGGAGGTTTGTAAATGCCCCAAGGAAAGTCGAAAGAGGAACTCTTCATTGAGACAATGATAAACAGCAATCTGTGGGAGAGTTGTGGTGGATATTATAAAATAAGGATCTGCTGGAGTCCAAGTCAAACCAAGATTCTTTATTTCTGAGCTCAGAGAGAATAACAGAGTTACACAGCGCAGTGTAGACAGTCTGAATTCCTGAAGCATTGGGTGATGAGCACATATCTTTATAGTTTCCTGTTCCTGGGAGGGACTTTATTCATACAAGGACACAGGTGCAGCTGGTTTGCAACACAGAATGATCCTCCCAAGAACAGGAGATTATAATTGGACAGTTTCACAAGGTTAGTCACATACTCAGTTATGTGGACACACAAACAATTAACATTTTCCATTACAGAGTCTGAACATTTTCATTTCATTAAATCATCAGTGGGCTACAATGCAAATGTCAACAATGGAACAAATGCATCACATCCAAATATCACTTGATTATCTGTAGTGCTGGAGGAATGACACACCCAGATAAACACACAGTCAGAGTTTAAAAAAGGACCTTTTAAACACATGGAATCTGATCTACTCTATATTCAAATATTTATATATATTGTTATATATAAATATTGTCATGACGTGGCCCTTTGTAGGTACAGGTTCTGTTATCTCAGGTCGTGAATACCTAAACATATTGTCATGATGTGGCCTTTTCTGGGTATAGATTGTGGCCCAGGTTCTGTTATCTCAGGTCGTAAATTCCTGGCAGAGACTCTATCCCCCTTTTCATACAGAGAGAGACCACAGAGTGAACAAAGGAATTCACATGGCCGCACTCCTAAATCCCCAAAATGGCCAAATTAAACTATATGTCCACCTTTGAGAGTGTGGGAAGGGTCTGTGGACACTTAAGGGACAGTTATGTTGAGTGTGTTTCATTTGGTGACCTCAGAGAGGACAGGAAACACACATAACTATGTCTCTGAATGTGTACATTTCTCAATTATGGGGTTTGCATCTAATTATTGTATGAAATGAATGAGTAAAGATGCAACTATATATGAAATGTGATGTTAAACCTTTAATGTGAGAGATTTGTATTCCTTTAAAAGTTTAACTAAGTCATTGGTCCGTCCCCGAGGGCACAGACATGATCTGGTGTCATGGAACCGCCTATCCTATTGTTACGAATAAAAGCCCCTCCTAAAAAAAATCCTCTTCAGACTGAGCAAACCAATCACAGCGTGAGCTGTGATTGCGAATGGTTTAGACAACGCATACCTTGGTGTAAGCTGAGGTGGCACATTTGAGTTCCAAGACTAGAAAACCATCCCACGTGGAGCATTGGCTACACGGCTGGAAATGGTTCAACTCTGAGACTATCAATTCCAACAGAGTAAGAGCATTGGTAGGTCTGTGGGGGCAGCTAGAAATGATGTAAACCTGGGATGCGAATGACGACAACCGCCGAAACATCTATTCTATGAGAACATTTCTGAATGGTAATCTGAGGTATCCATTCTAACCAAGAAAGACTTTGAACTTCAGGGAAACAGAAGGAGAGAGACTCAGATGAACTCTCCAGCAGACGGACTGGATTCCAACAGATCACAACGGCGTAAATATATATTGACTGCAATTATTCCTGAATGAGTGAGCATTCGTGTGCAAAGGATTAGCATTTAAAATAACATACAGTTGAAGTTGGAAGTTTACATACACTTAGTGGGGCAAAAAAAGTATTTAGTCAGCCACCAATTGTGCAAATTCACTTAAAAAGATGAGAGAGGCCTGTAATTTTCATCATAGGTACACTACAACTATGACAGACAAAATGAGAAGTCAAAAATCCAGAAATATTTATATATAAACAAGTAAACATTCTCTCCTGTGTGGATTCTCACATTTTTTTTACGCTACTGATGAGTAAAATGCCTTCCCCCCAGTCTGAACATTTGTAAGGCTTCTCCCCCATGTGCGGTCTCATGTCTTCTTTCAGGTGTCCTAATTGGGTAAAAACGCATTGCACGCTGGGATCAGTGGTAAGATTTCTTCCCTGTGTGAATTCGCTCATGCACTTTCAGGTTTCCTGACTGGCTAAAACTCTTTCCACACTGAGCGCAAAGGAAAGGCTTCTCCCCTGTGTGTATTCGCAAATGATCTTTGAGGATACCAAACCGCATAAAACTCTTTCCACACTGGGAGCAATGGTGAGGCTTCACTCCTGTGTGTATCCTCTCATGTCTTTTCATGTTAAGTAAATGGTTAAAACTCTTTCCACAATGGGAGCAGTAGTAAGGCTTCTCCCCTGTGTGTATTCGCAAATGATCTTTGAGGATACCTAACTGCGTAAAACTCTTTCCACACTGGGAGCAATGGTGAGGCTTCACTCCTGTGTGTATCCTCTCATGTCTTTTCATGTTAAGTAAATGGTTAAAACTCTTTCCGCAATGGGAGCAGTGGTATGGCTTCTCCCCTGTGTGTATCCTCCCATGTCTTTTCATGTTTCCTAACTGGCTAAAACTATTTCCACACTGGCCACAATGGTATAGCTTCTCTCCTGAGTGTATTCGCTCATGAGCTTTCAGGCTTCCTAACAGGCTAAAACTCTTTCCACACTGGCCGCAATGGTATGGCTTCTCTCCTGTGTGTGTCCTCTCAGGTCTTTTCAGGCTTCCTAACTTGATCTGGGAGCAGAGGTGTTGTCTTGATGTTGTGGAGGTCTTTGGTTCCTCCAAGTTTGGTTTTCCTCCTGCCAAAGACAGTGTTTATATAAAAAGAGACCAGAATGAAACCTCCACTCTCCAATTTTGTGTAAATTTGTTTACATTGCTTTGCCAAGACAATCCATCCACGTGACAGGTGTAGCATATCAAAAAGCTGATTAAACAGCATTACACAGGTGTACCTTGTACTGGGCACAATAAAAAGCCACTCTAAAATGTACAGTTGTCACACAACACAATGCCACAGATGTCTCAAGTTTTGAGGGAGTGTGCAAATGGATTGGGGACTGCAGGAATATCCAGTGGAGCTGCTACCAGAGAATTTAATGTTGCATTCTCTACCATCAGCCGCCTCCAATGTCTTTTTAGAGAATTTGGAAGTCCGTCCAACAGGCCACACAACCGCAGATCAAGGCCCTCCACATTGTCTGAGATCAGCCACCCGGACAACTGATGAAACGGAGGAGTGTTTATCTCTGTAACAAAGCCCTTTTGTGGAGAAAACTAATTCTGATTCGCTGGGCATGGCTCCCAAGTGGGTGGGCTTACGCCCCAACAGACCCACCAATGGCTGCGCCCCTGCCCAGTCATGTGAAGTCCATAGATTAGGACCTAATAAATGTATTTACGTTGACTACTTTCCTAATTTGAACTGTAAATCATTGAAATTGTTGTTTTCATATCTGTTCAGTATATACATACAGTGGGGAGAACAAGTATTTGATACACTGCCGATTTTGCAGGTTTTCCTACTTACAAAGCACGTAGAGGTCAGTCATTTTTATCATAGGTACACTTCAACTGTGAGAGACGGAATCTAAAAATAAAAAAAATCCAGAAAATCACATTGTATGATTTTTAAGTAATTAATTTGCATTTTATTGCATGACATAAGTACTTGATCACCTACCAACCAGTAAGAATTCCAGCTCTCACAGACCTGTTAGTTTTTCTTTAAGAATCCCTCCTGTTCTCCACTCATTACCTGTATTAACTGCAGCTGTTTGAACTCGTTACCTGTATAAAAGACACCTGTCCACACACTCAATCACACAGACTCCAACCTCTCCACAATGGCCAAGACCAGAGAGGGTGTAAGGACATCATGGATAAAATTGTAGACCTGCAAAAGGCTGGGATGGGCTACAGGACAATAGGCAAGCAGCTTGGTGAGAAGGCAACAACTGTTGGAGCAATTATTAGAAAATAATTAGTAACACACTATGCCGTCATGGATTAAAATCCTGCAGCGCACGCAAGGTACTCCCTGCTCAAGCCAGCGCATGTCCAGGCCCGTCTCAAGTTTGCCAATGACCATCTGGATGATCCAGAGGAGGAATGGGAGAAGGTCCTGTGGTATGATGAGACAAAAATAGAGCTTTTTGGTCTAAACTCCACTCGCCGTGTTTGGAGGAAAAGAAGGATGAGTACAACCCCAAGAACACCATCACAACTGTGAAGCATGGAGGTGGAAACATCATTCTTTGGGGATGGATGGATGGGGCCATGTATCGCGAGATCTTGGCCAACAACCTCCTTCCCTCAGTAAGAGTATTGAAGATGGGTCGTGGCTGGGTCTTCCAGCATTACAACGACCCGAAACACACAGCCAGGGCAACTAAGGAGTGGCTCCGTAAGAAGCAACTCAAGGTCCAGGAGTGGCCTAGCCAGTCTCCAGACCTGAACCCAATAGAAAATCGTTGGAGCGAGCTGAAAGTCTGTATTGCCCAGCGAGAGCCCCGAAACCTGAAGGATCTGGAGAAGGTCTGTATGGAGTGGGCCAAAATCCCTGCTGCAGTGTGTGCAAACCTGGTCAAGAACTACAGGAAACATATGATCTCTGTAATTGCAAACAAAGGTTTCTGTACCAAATATTAAATTCTGCTTTTCTGATGTATCAAATACTTATGCCATGCAATAAAATGCAAATTAATTACTTACAAATAATCCAATGTGATTTCCTTGATTTTTGTTTTAGATTCCGTCTCTCACAGTTGAAGTGTACCTATGATAAAAAATTACAGACCTCTACATGCTTTGTAAGTAGGAAAACCTGCAAAATCGGCAGTGTGTCAAATACTTGTTCTCCCCACTGTATATAGAGAACCAGTCAAAGGTGGACACACCTACTCATTCAAGGGGTTTTCTTTATTTTTCAAAACTATTTTCTACATTATAGAATAATAGTGAAGACATCACAACTATGAAATAACACATATGGAATCATGTGTTAAACAAATCAAAATAAATTTTATATTTGAGATTCTTCAAAGTAGCCACCCTTTGTCTTGATGACAGCTTTGCACACTCTTGGCATTCTCTCAACCAGCTTCATGAGGTAGTCATCTGGAAAGCATTTCAATTAACAGGTGTGCCTTGTTTAAATATTCATTTGTGTTTTTCCTTCTTAGTGAGTTTGAGCCAATCAGTTGTCTTGTGACAAGTTAAAGGGGTATACAGAAGACAGCCCTATTTGGTAAAAGACCAAGTCCAAATGGCTCAAATAAGCAAAGAGAAACAACAGCCCATCATTACTTGAAGACATGGTCAGTCAATACCAAATATTTCAAGAACATTGAAAGTTTCTTTAAGCACAGTCGCAAAAAACATCAAAAGCTACGATGAAACTGGCTCTCATGAGGACCTCCACAGGAAAGGAAGACCCAGAGTTACCTCTGCTATGATGAAACTGGCTCTCATGAGGACCTCCACAGGAAAGGAAGACCCAGAGTTACCTCTGCTATGATGGAACTGGCTCTCATGAGGACCTCCACAGGAAAGGAAGACCCAGAGTTACCTCTGCTATGATGAAACTGGCTCTCATGAGGACCTCCACAGGAAAGGAAGACCCAGAGTTACCTCTGCTATGATGAAACTGGCTCTCATGAGGACCTCCACAGGAAAGGAAGACCCAGAGTTACCTCTGCTACGATGAAACTGGCTCTCATGAGGACCTCCACAGGAAAGGAAGACCCAGAGTTACCTCTGCTATGATGAAACTGGCTCTCATGAGGACCTTCACAGGAAAGGAAGACCCAGAGTTACCTCTGCTATGATGAAACTGGCTCTCATGAGGACCTCCACAGGAAAGGAAGACCCAGAGTTACCTCTGCTACGATGAAACTGGCTCTCATGAGGACCTCCACAGGAAAGGAAGACCCAGAGTTACCTCTGCTATGATGAAACTGGCTCTCATGAGGACCTCCACAGGAAAGGAAGACCCAGAGTTACCTCTGCTATGATGGAACTGGCTCTCATGAGGACCTCCACAGGAAAGGAAGACCCAGAGTTACCTCTGCTATGATGAAACTGGCTCTCATGAGGACCTCCACAGGAAAGGAAGACCCAGAGTTACCTCTGCTATGATGAAACTGGCTCTCATGAGGACCTCCACAGGAAAGGAAGACCCAGAGTTACCTCTGCTATGAGGAAACTGGCTCTCATGAGGACCTCCACAGGAAAGGAAGACCCAGAGTTACCTCTGCTATGATGAAACTGGCTCTCATGAGGACCTCCACAGGAAAGGAAGACCCAGAGTTACCTCTGCTATGATGAAACTGGCTCTCATGAGGACCTCCACAGGAAAGGAAGACCCAGAGTTACCTCTGCTATGATGAAACTGGCTCTCATGAGGACCTCCACAGGAAAGGAAGACCCAGAGTTACCTCTGCTATGATGAAACTGGCTCTCATGAGGACCTCCACAGGAAAGGAAGACCCAGAGTTACCTCTGCTATGATGGAACTGGCTCTCATGAGGGCCTCCACAGGAAAGGAAGACCCAGAGTTACCTCTGCTATGATGAAACTGGCTCTCATGAGGACCTCCACAGGGAAGGAAGACCCAGAGTTACCTCTGCTATGATGAAACTGGCTCTCATGAGGACCTTCACAGGAAAGGAAGACCCAGAGTTACCTCTGCTATGATGAAACTGGCCCTCATGAGGACCTCCACAGGAAAGGAAGACCCAGAGTTACCTCTGCTATGATGAAACTGGCTCTCATGAGGACCTCCACAGGAAAGGAAGACCCAGAGTTACCTCTGCTACGATGAAACTGATTTACAGAGTTCAATTAAGAGACACAACTCAACATCAACTGTTCAGAGGAGACTGTGTGAATCAAGAAGCATGAGCAATGGACCGGTGGAAATCTGTCCTTTGGTCTGATGAGTCCAAATTTGAGATTTCCGGTTCCAACCGACATGTCTGTGAGACGCAGAGTAGGTGAACGGATGATCTCCACATGTGTGTTTCCCACCGTGAAGCATTGATGAGCATTCATGAGTGATGGTGCTTTGCTGGTGACACTGTTTGTGATTTATTTAGAATTCAAGTCACACTTAACCAGCATCGCTACCACAGCATTCTGCAGCGATACACAATCCCATCTGGTTTGTGCTTAGTGGGACTATCATTTGTTTTTCAACAGGACAATGACCCAACCACAACCAGGCTGTGTAAGTGCTATTTGACCAAGAAGGAGAGTGATGGAGTGCTGCATCAGATGACCTGGCCTCCACAATCACCCGACCTCAACTCAAATTGAGATGGTTTGGGATGAGTTGGACCGCAGAGTGACGGAAAAGTAGCCAACACGTGCCCAGCATGTGGGAACTCCTTCATAACATCCATATACACCAGTCTATCTTCCTGTCAACTAACACAACTCTGCTGGTTGTCCTGGTAACAGATACCAGTGGACAGATCTATTTATTTGTTCAAACTGAACTACAGCACTTACTTTGATGAGTCAAATCTGATCCTTTCTTCTCTTCTCCTCCTCTCACAGTTCCACTCAGCCCTGTTGTTTTCCTGCAGTCCACCAGCAGCACAGACAACCTCTTCATACCCAGTAGTAAGGTGCTACCGGGAGAGGCACGATAGAGGGACTCCGGGAGGGCGGAAGGGCTAGCATTGTCCTGGGTAACCATAAAGAGGGGACACAGACACATATCATTATGGATGCTGATGTCACTGTTGTCATAAAGTGCCTTACAGAAACCCAGACCCAGATAGAGCAAGCTGTATGCTAGACCAGACCAAGCTGTACCATCTGGTGTTCTGATCTGGAGAGACTCTTCTCTGTCTCGTCAGCATCAGGATGTTGTTGAGGCTCCCCAGAGGATCCACGATAGTCATGTCTCTCCTCCTGTTTGAACGAGAACATCAAACAGATGGTGAACTTATTACCATCATCAATTATTACTGTCTATTACAGTCATAGGGTCTTATCAGAGGCATTAATATCTCTAAATTAATTGGGTGCCTTTTGTGTCCCTTTGATATTTTAAGTATACATTATGCTCCATTATTACATTTAAAAGCCTGTTATATATAATTAAATCTCATTTAAAAGTCCCAAAAATATCTGTAGCAATGGCAGATTGACCCTTTAACAATTTATATAGTACTGAACATCACATTGAAGTGAAGAACTTAAGTAGAATGCCCCTTAAAACCACACATTAGTTCAACAACTGCATAGTTTGTGCCCCTGTTTTTAAGACAATACTCACTGGTGTTAATGAGATATTCTGTCTCCTCCTCTTTCACTCCCAAAACGTCTTCCTCCTTCACCTTTACTGAGATAGAACCTTTTAGAGAGGAAGAGGATGCTTTCTCTTCTTTCCCTATAACAGCCTCCTCTTCCTCCTTTTTCATTCTGAAGGTTCTTTCTCTCCTTTCACTGTAATATCCTCCTCTTCGTCTTTCACGACAATGTTCAGCGGCAGAGCATCTTTCTCTCCTTTCACTGTACTATCCTCCTCTTCGTCTTTCGCGACAATGTTCAGCGCCAGAGCTTCTTTCTCCGGACAGCAGACATCCTCTTCTTCAGCAGGGGATGAGTAGTTAAATGAGCTCATGGTCAGGGATGTTAGCTAGCTAGTTAGCATTAGCGAATAGCCTAGTGCTAGGCTCAGTATCAATCTTTAACAAATTTGCAAATTGAACAAACACATTAGGTTCAAGTTAACGTCAACTGAAATGTGTTTTAAACACTGCGATTAGCTAATGCACATTAACATGGCCTAAAACGTCAATCTTTCAGTTTTATGTTGTCTAGCAAGCTATCGAGGTGGTTGAAAGAGTCCATTATACGTCACGCAAGAAGCATCACCTGAAGACGCTCATCGCCATCTGCTGGCTGAGTGGGTAACGCAGTTTGGAAACAATAGTTACTACACTTTTGTATTGGAAAGAGCTACAACAGGTGTAGTAGACATTACCGTGAATTCTTACTGACAAGCCCTTAACCAACAATGTAGTTAAAAAAATTAGAGGTAAGAAAATAAGTTACACAATAAAAAAATATACCGTGGCTACAGAGTCAATGAGGAGGCAATATACAGGGGGTACCAGCACAGAGTCAATGTGGAGACTATATACAGGGGGTACCGGTACAGAGTCAATGTGGAGGCTATATACAGGGGGTACCAGTACAGAGTCAATGTGGAGACTATATACAGGGGGTACCGGTACAGAGTCAATGTGGAGGCTATATACAGGGGGTACCAGTACAGAGTCAATGTGGAGGTTGTATACAGGGGGTACCAGTACAGAGACAATGTGGAGGGTTGTATACAGGGGGTACCAGTAAAGAGTCAATGTGGAGGTTGTATACAGGGGGTACCAGTACAGAGACAATGTGGAGGCTGTATACAGGGGGGTACCGGTACAGTGTCAATGTGGAGGCTATATACAGGGGTACCGGTACAGAGTCAATGTGGAGGCTATATACAGGAGGTACCAGTACAGAGTCAATGTGGAGGCCACATACAGAAGGTACCAGTACAGAGTCAATGTGGAGGCTATATGCAGGGGGTACCAGTACAGAGTCAATGTGGAGGCTATATACAGGGGGTACCAGTACAGAGTCAATGTGGAGGCCACATACAGGAGGTACCAGTACAGAGTCAATGTGGAGGCTATATACAGGGGGTACCAGTACAGAGTCAATGTGGAGGCTATATACAGGGGGTACCAGTACAGAGTCAATGTGGAGGCTATATACAGGGGGTACCAGTACAGAGTCAATGTGGAGGCTATATACAGGGGGTACCGGTACAGAGTCAATGTGGAGGCTATATACAGGGGTACCAGTACAGAGTCAATGTGGAGGCTATATACAGGGGGTACCAGTACAGAGTCAATGTGGAGGCTATATACAGGGGGGTACCGGTACAGAGTCAATGTGGAGGCTATGTACAGGGGGGTACCAGTATAGAGTCAATGTGGAGGCCACATACAGGAGGTACCAGTACAGAGTCAATGTGGAGGCCACATACAGGATGGTACCAGTACAGAAGTCAATGTGGAGGCTATATACAGGGGGTACCGGTACAGATTCATGTGGAGGCTATATACAGGAGGTACCAGTACAGAGTCAATGTGGAGGCTATATACAGGGGTACCGGTACGAGGTCAATGTGGAGGCTATATACAGGGGGTACCAGTACAGAGTCATGTGGAGGCTATATACAGGAGGTACCAGTACAGAGATAATGTGAAGGCTATATACAGGGGGTACGGTACAGAGTCAATGTGGAGGCTATATTCAGGGAGGTACCAGTACAGAGTCAATGTGGAGGCCACATACAGGACAGGTACCAGTACAGAGTCAATGTGGAGGCTATATACAGGGGGTACCAGTACAGAGTCAATGTGGAGGCTATATACAGGGTGTACCAGTACAGAGTCAATGTGGAGGCTGTATACAGGGGGTACCGGTCAGAGTCAATGTGGAGGTTATATACAAGGGGGTACAGTACAGATGTCAATGTGGAGGCTATATACAGGGGGTACCAGTACAGAGTCAATGTGGAGGGCTATACCACAGAGGGGTACTAGTACAGAGTCAATGTGGGGGCTATATACAGGATGTACCAGTACAGAGTTAATGTGAAGGCTATATACAGGGGGTACCAGTACAGAGTCAATGTGGAGGCTATATACAGGAGGTACCAGTACAGGGTCAATGTGAAGGCTATATACAGGAGGTACCAGTACAGAGTCAATGTGGAGGCTATATATAGGAGGTACCAGTACAGGGTCAATGTGAAGGCTATATACAGGAGGTACCAGTACAGAGTCAATGTGGAGGCTATATATAGGAGGTACCAGTACAGGGTCAATGTGAAGGCTATATATAGGGGGTACCAGTACAGGGTCAATGTGAAGGTTTGCTCGTGTTTCTTGGCCCAAGCTAGTCTCTTCTTCTTTTTGCTGTCCTTGAGTAGTGGTTTCTTTGCAGCAATTCGACCATGAAGGCCTGATTCACACAGTCTCCTCTGAACAGTTGATATTGAGATGTGTCTGTTCATTCAACTCTGTGAAGCATTTATTTGGGCAGCAATTTCTGAGGCTGGTAACTCTAATGAACTTATCCTCTGCAGCAGAAGTAACTCTGGGTCTCAATAAAATGCTAATTAATTACTTAAAAATCATTCAATGTGATTTTCTGGATTTTTGTTTTAGATTCCGTCTCTCATGGTTGAAGCCTGCTATAGACCACCCTCTGCCCCCAGCTGTGCTCTGGACACCATATGTGAACTGATTGCCCCCCATCTATCTTCAGAGCTCGTGCTGCTAGGCGACCTAAACTGGAACATGCTTAACACCCCAGCCACCCTACAATCGAAACTTGATGCCCTCAATCTCACACAAATTATCAATGAACCTACCAGGTACCTCCCCAAAGCCGGAAACACGGGCACCCTCATAGATATCATCCTAACCAACTTGCCCTCTAAATACACCTCTGCTGTTATCAACCAAGATCTCAGCGATCACTGCCTCATTGCCTGCATCCGTAATGGGTCAGCGGTCAAACGACCTCCACTCATCACTGTCCAACGCTCCCTGAAACACTTCAGCGAGCAGGCCTTTCTAATCGACCTGGCCGGGGTATCCTGGAAGGATATTGATCTCATCCCGTCAGTAGAGGATGCCTGGGTATTTTTTTTAAATGCCTTCCTAACCATCTTAAATAAGCATGCCCCATTCAAGAAATTTAGAACCAGGAACAGATATAGCCCTTGGTTCTCCCCAGACCTGACTGCCCTTAACCAACACAAAAACATCCTATGGCGTTCTGCATTAGCATCGAACAGCCCCCGTGATATGCAGCTGTTCAGGGAAGCTAGAAACCATTATACACAGGCAGTTAGAAAAGCCAAGGTTAGCTTTTTCAAGCAGAAATTTGCTTCCTGCAACACTAACTCAAAAAAGTTCTGGAACACTGTAAAGTCCATGGAGAATAAGAACACCTCCTCCCTGCTGCCCACTGCACTGAAGATAGGAAACACTGTCACCACTGATAAATCCACCATAATTGAGAATTTCAATAAGCATTTTTCTATGGCTGGCCATGCTTTCCACCTGGCTACTCCTACCCCGGTCAACAGCACTGCACCCCCCACAGCAACTCGCCCAAGCCTTCCCCATTTCTCTTTCTCCCAAATCCAGTCAGCTGATGTTCTGACAGAGCGGCAAAATCTGGACCCCTACAAATCAACCCGGGCTAGACAATCTGGACCCTTTCTTTCTAAAATTATCTGCCGAAATTGTTGCCACCCCTATTACTAGCCTGTTCAACCTCTCTTTCGTGTCGTCTGACATTCCCAAAGATTGGAAAGTAGCTGCGGTCATCCCCCTCTTCAAAGGGGGGGACACTCTTGACCCAAACTGCTACAGACCTATATCTATCCTACCTTGCCTTTCTAAGGTCTTTGAAAGCAAAGTCAACCAACAGATTACCGACCATTTCGAATCTCACCATACCTTCTCTGCTATGCAATCTGGTTTCAGAGCTGGTCATGGGTGCACCTCAGCCACGCTCAAGATCCTAAACGATATCTTAACCGCCATCGATAAGAAACATTACTGTGCAGCCGTATTCATTGATCTGGCCAAGGCTTTCAACTCTGTCAATCACCACATCCTCATCGGCAGACTCAACAGCCTTGGTTTCTCAAATGATTGCCTCGCCTGGTTCACCAACTAATTCTCTGATAGAGTTCAATGTGTAAAATCTGAGGGTCTGCTGTCCGGACCTCTGGCAGTCTCTATGGGGGTGCCACAGGGTTCAATTGTTGGACCGACTCTCTTCTCTGTATACATCAATGATGTCGCTCTTGCTGCTGGTGAGTCTCTGATCCACCTCTACGCAGACAACATCATTCTGTATACTTCTGGCCCTTCTTAGGACACTGTGTTAACAACCCTCCAGGCAAGCTTCAATGCCATACAACTCTCCTTCCGTGGCCTCCAATTGCTCTTAAATACAAGTAAAACTAAATGCATGCTCTTCAACCGATCGCTGCCTGCACCTGCCCGCCTGTCCAACATCACTACTCTGGACGGCTCTGACTTAGAATACGTGGACAATTACAAATACCTAGGTGTCTGGTTAGACTGTAAACTCTCCTTCCAGACCCACATCAAACATCTCCAATCCAGAGTTAAATCTAGAATTGGCTTCCTATTTCGCAACAAAGCATCCTTCACTCATGCTGCCAAACATACCCTTGTAAAACTGACCATCCTACCAATCCTCGACTTCGGTGATGTCATTTACAAAATAGCCTCCAATACCCTACTCAACTAATTGGATGCAGTCTATCACAGTGCAATCCGTTTTGTCACCAAAGCCCCATATACTACCCACCATTGCGACCTGTACGCTCTCGTTGGCTGGCCCTCGCTTCATACTCGTCGCCAAACCCACTGGCTCCATGTCATCTACAAGACCCTGCTAGGTAAAGTCCCCCCTTATCTCAGCTCGCTGGTCACCATAGCATCACCCAACTGTAGCATGCCCTCCAGCAGGTATATCTCTCTGGTCACCCCCAAAACCAATTCTTTCTTTGGCTGCCTCTCCTTCCAGTTCTCTGCTACCAATGACTGGAACGAACTACAAAAATCTCTGAAACTGGAAACACTTATCTCCCTCACTAGCTTTAAGCACCAACTGTCAGAGCAGCTCACAGATTACTGCACCTGTACATAGCCCACCTATAATTTAAGCCCAAACAACAACCTCTTTCCCTACTGTATTTATTTTATTTATTTTGCTCCTTTGCACCCCATTATTTTTATTTCTACTTTGCACATTCTTCCACTGCAAATCTACCATTCCAGTGTTTTACTTGCTATATTGTATTTACTTCGCCACCATGGCCTTTTTTTTGCCTTCACCTCCCTTATCTCACCTCATTTGCTCACATCGTATATAGACTTGTTTATACTGTATTATTGACTGTATGTTTGTTTTACTCCATGTGTAACTCTGTGTCGTTGTATGTGTCGAACTGCTTTGCTTTATCTTGGCCAGGTCACAATTGTAAATGAGAACTTGTTCTCAACTTACCTACCTGGTTAAATAAAGGTGTTCTCAACTTGCCTACCTGGTTAAATAAAGGTGAAATAAATAAATTTAAAAAAAGTGTATCTATGATAAAAAATGACAGATTTCTACATGCTTTGTAAGTAGGAAACACTGGCGATTTGGCAGGCTATCAAATACTTGTTCTCCCCACTGTATAGCCATATTATAAAGTATGAAAAGGCTTGTTCGTTCACATGTCATGAATTCACTATGACATGATATTTGTATACGTTTTTTTTAAAACTTTTATTATGTAATAGATCATATGGGTTGAAAAGTGTTTTATTAGAAAAGTATGAAAATCAAATTAAATATTATTATTCATGTGCCGAATACAACCGGTGTAGACCTTGGTGAAATGCTTACTTACAAGCCCTTCACCAACAATGCAGTTAAGAAAAATACTTGTAAAGTACAAAAAAAGTCCCTCTGACACCGCCTGGTATAGAAGTCCTGAGTGGCAGGAAGCTTGGCCCTAGTGATGTACTGGGCCGTACGCACTGCCCTCTGTAGTGCCTTGCGGTCAGAGGCCGAGCAGTTGCCAAACCAGGCAGTGATGCAATCAGTCAGGATGCTCTCGATGGTGCAGCTGTAGAACGTTTTGAGGATCTGAGGACCCATGACAAATCTTTTCAGTATCCTGAGGGGGAATAGGTTTTGTCATGCCCTCTTCACGACTGTCTTGGTGTGCTTGGACCATGATAGTTTGTTGGTGATGCGGACACCAAGGAACTTGAAACTCTCAACCTGCTCCACTACAGCTCTGTCAATGAGAATGGGGCGTGCTTGGTCCTCCTTTTCCTGTAGTCCACAATCATCTCCTTTATCTTGATCACATTGAGGGAATGGTTGCTGTCCTGGCACCACACGACCAGGTCTCTGACCTCCTCCCTGTAGGCTTTGTTGTTGTTGTCAGTGATCAGGCCTGATGACACTGTTCAATGATGGCGTTGGAGTCGTGTCTGGCCATGCAGTCATGAGTGAACAGGGAGTACAGGAAGGGGCTGAGCATGCACCCCTGAGGGGCTCCCCGTGATGAGGATCAGCGTGGCAGATGTGTTGTTACTTACTCTTACCACCTGGGGATCAAGAAGTCCAGGATCCAGTTGCAGAGGGAGATGTTTAGTCCCAGGTTCCTAAGCTTAAAGATGAGCTTTGAAGGCACTATGGTGTTGAAAGCGGAGCTGTAGTCAATGAATAGCATTCTCACTTTTTTTCATCTAGGCAAGTCAGTTAAAGAACAAATTCTTATTTACAATGACAGCCTATGAAAGTTTTTCAGATCTTACAGTTGTCTGCGCCAGACCCTAGCGTGAGAGAAAAGAGCGCTTCCCCTTAGTTAAATGGGGGCTATACATTTTCAAAATTAACACCTACATTTTAACACACGTTATAATTCAACATTTTTTTTACTATTTCTTCCAGATATAGGTGTCCTGTTAGCCCTGAACATTATCCGTTTCCAATTCCCCATCGCAAAGTCTTTTCCGCGCTCCGTCAAAGCTCTGTCCACTTTCCATCCAGGGAAAGATCCGCCTTCGACTTTGTTGTTCCTGGGTATGTCTCAACGATAACCGCGGCCATCGCCGTAATTGTTCCCGATTTTCGAAAAGACTGTCCAGCTTATTCATCAGTGTTCTGAAAATATGGTAATCGCGCCATTTAAAACTGAACATTATTTGAAAAAAATGTACATCCTTGCATGCTTTGGAAGATACATATGAACTGACCGTTTTCGAAGCATTTGCACTATCAAATTGTTCACATGCTAAAATCGTCACTCTGGAGTCCGGGGTATACGCCATTGAAGGGCCATTAGATCACTTCGGCCACAGACCTGTTCTTCCAACGCATATCCGGGCAACCTTGAAGCACTCAGGGAGCGTTCCATTTGACACAGCGCTAGTCTTATTTTAAGCCATTCTCTCATCCTTAGCGCTGGAGAAAAACTCTCGGGTTCTGCCCGATAAAAGGGTTGGGACACGCTGTCTGTGAATATCTTAACCGTAGATTCCTCCGGGCTGAATATGTAAGACATATGACCCTCGCTTGTACACAAAAATCCTTTAAAACATTCGGGAGCCTCACGCAAAACATCATCCAGGCTTTTGTCGTTGGATTCATGACATGAGCTGCAAAGCACTCCGATAATTGCCCTTGTAGACATATTTTAGATGTTTAATATTCAGGTCTTTATTTTAAAAAATGCTTGTTCTGGACATTTATAAGGCATATGCCACAGCCCAGGACATTCCTGCTTCATCAGATAACAAACATAAGGGCGATAAAACTGGGGGGTGGGGGGGTCATACCCTGTCCACAACTTCAAACACAACCCCCCCAGTTCAACCAGGCCCCTAGACATCAATCACCAGGACTACTTCAAAGGATGACATATAGCTATGAAATAACACACACCCCCTAACACGTGACCACTGGAACAGGGGGGACGGGGCGGGGGCACATATTCGGACATGCACAGGTCATCAATCAATCACTTTGCCGCGTGCCTCTACTTTAATCTCTCTCTCTGCTCAACAACACTGACTGTGAATCAATCTGGTTGATTCTTTGCTCAACAACACTGACTGTGAATCAATCTGGTTGATTCTCTGGTTGATTCTCTGCTCAACAACATGGACTGTGAATCAATCTGGTTGATTCTCTGCTCAACAACACTGACTGTGAATCAATCTGGTTGATTCTCTGGTTGATTCTCTGCTCAACAACACTGACTGTGAATCAATCTGGTTGATTCTCTGCTCAACAACACTGATCGCGTCAAACTTTGCTGTGTGTCCAGGCTGTCACTTCTGTCATCAGCTACTAACACCAGTGCTGCACCTTTGTCCTTGTCCCTGGATGACGTCTTCCTGCTCCCTCTTCCATAGTGAGAACACTGATGGCTCAACATGGTTTTCTGAGAGACTGGATGAAGGCATCCTGCTCCCTCTTCCATAGTGGGAACACTGCTGGCTCAACATGGGCTTCCTGGTTATGAAAGAAAGTGTGATGGTCAATGGTAGCCACTCTCATTGTTTGAAGCAGTTGCAGTCTTTGTTGGCATGTATCCAGACCCCAGAATGGTAGTAGAAAGGAGCCTGTTCCCCACATTGCTTCCTCACAATCATTGGCTGCCTCGACCACTCCCCCACCTGACCACAGGACCAGTATTGCTGACTGATCTTCATTCCTACCGCCCTCATCACCACCCCTGAAGTCTCTTCACTGTCTGATCTTCATTCCCACAGCCTTCATCACCACCCCTGGAGTCTCTGCACAGAGTAAGTGAAGATAGTATAAGAAACCTCTCCCATTCTACTTGTCTATTATCTTTGTTTAGAAATAGTCATTTGTGTGACCTACTGATTTTCCCTACAATTTATTTTAAGGATTTAGAAATATAGAAATGGTAGAACCGGAAACTAATATAAAAGGTGTGTACAGCAGTAGTTATATAGGATGATACTGGGCGGAGGCCGGCTAGAGGTGACTATTTAACAGTCTGATGACCTGGAGATAGACCACACATTAAGTATTGTGGTGGCAGCATCATGTTATGGGTATGCTTGTCACTGGCAGGGACTGGAGAGTTTATCAGGATCAAAATAAATATGAAAGGAGCAAAGTGTAGACTTTGTATAGGCACTGTACAGCCTTAACTGTGGAGTGACCCCATAAAATGGGATATCAGCCAACTCAGTGACAACCACAGAACACAACTATGTATAGTTTACACAAATATGAGTCTCTTAGCTCTTTTTGCAGGACTTTGACTGTGATACATCACCCTCCATAACCAACCTATTGTGTGTATTGAACATTCATATTGAACAGCCTTACCTATAGAGTAGCACCACCACCCATCAGCCCATTCTCTTCTTGATGTCAAAGCTGCATTGTATTGCTGCTATAGGAGTTTATGATTAATAATCCTATTTACTTCAAGCCCCACTAAGATGTCACCATACTATTCATTTAAAGCCCCTCTGTCAGATATACATCATCAGAGTGGGAAACCAACTGACATGGAAACAATGGAGCAAATGTATCACTATCAGAGGGGTGAATTATGACATCAGATAGAACTACTCAGACATTCCAAATATCACTTGATTATCGAGGGGTGAATTATGACATCAGATAGAACTACTCAGACATTCCAAATATCACTTGATTATCGAGGGGTGTATTATGACATCATATAGAACTACTCAGACATTCCAAATCAGGCTTCATCCACATCATGAAGGTGGATATTGATCCAACCATTTCAAAAGTAATGACCGGGCTGACGAAAACAGGATATGCCTGAATATTTTTATAAATGCTGACAGACGATATGTTAGTTTGTCTGACATGGTTGGGTCTTTTTGTGCCAGTATAAACGTTTTAGTGAGAAATGGCGATGGAAACTCCTTTATGTACAAATATTTATATATCAATGATGACTAATTATGTATACATTTCAATCAGGACTGACTAATCAGAATACTAGCGTGTTACTGTATATGTACTAACCCGAATACTATTATGTTACTGTATATGTACTAATCAGAATACTATTCTGTATATGTATGAGTTTTCTTTCTTGATCCCAGTACTGAAAATAATGTGTGTGTGAATGTGGTCAAGAGTTTAGAACAATGACGGTCTGTTCCTTGGTACAAATGAATGAACTATATCTCCAAACTGACTAGAATGCTTATCTACACTAGCTGACCTTGGCTCAAGGCCTTGGCTCAAGGCGAGGAGGGAAAGCTTGAGAACTATAGAGCCTTTCTACCAGTGTCAAGAAGAGACGGAACATTTAGAAAACGCTGACGTCATTTTCCGTTTATAACCTGTGGTAAAATGTGTACTCAGTACTCTCTTGAATAAACTCTGCTGTCTGATTTTAAGACTGGGCTCTGTCTATCATTATAGAATAAGGGAATTACAATTCCTTATGAATTGACAGAGTGTTTAATTTTAATTGGGTATTAAAACAGAGAGCAATTTAATTCCTTCAACAAATAACCCTCATATCTGAGTTAACTTGGAGTCACGTGATGATATGTTGTGTGGTCCTCCCTCTATGACTTGGAAAACCATGTCGTTTATTAGGCTACAGATGAAATAAGTTATGAACTTCACAGGGTGGTGAAACTACATGTGATGAGCTTGATGCTCCTTTCCAATACATTTTGAGGGTCTTAATCTGGTGACATGATGACCGATGCTTGGTTGCCATTTGACAAATAAAATAATTGCTCTCACCCATGATAATCTCATCAATCGGGTAACAACGTTTATTCAACCAGTGGGAGCGTTGTAAATGCCCCCAGGAAAGTCGAAAGAGGAACTCTTCATTGAGACAATGATAAACAGCAATCTGTGGGAGAGTTGTGGTGGATATTATAAAATAAGGATGTGCTGGAGTCCAAGTCAAACCAAGATTCTTTATTTCTGAGGTCAAATCAAATGACATTTTATTTGTCACATACACATGGTTAGCAGATGTTAGTGCGAGTGTAGCGAAATGCTTGTGCTTCTAGTTCCGACAATGCAGTAATAACCAACAAGTAATCTAGCTAACAATTCCAAAACTACTACCTTATAGACACAAGTGTAAGGGGATATGTACATAAAGATATATGAATGAGTGATGGTACAGAGCGGCATAGGCAAGATACAGTAGATGGTATTGAGTGCAGTATATACATATGAGATGAGTATGTAAACAAAGTGGCATAGTTAGTGGCTAGTGATACATGTATTACATAAAGATGCAGTAGATGATATAGAGTACAGTATATACGTATATATATGAGATGAATAATGTAGGGTATGTAAACCTTATATTAGGATAGCCTTGTTTAAAGTGGCTAGTGATATATTTTACATAATTTCCCATCAATTCCCATTATTAAAGTGGCTGGAGTTGAGTCAGTGTGTTGGCAGCAGCCACTCAATGTTAGTGGTGGCTGTTTAACAGTCTGATGGCCTTGAGATAGAAGCTGTTTTTCAGTCTCTCGGTCCCAGCTTTGATGCACCTGTACTGACCTCGCCTTCTGGATGATAGCGGGGTGAACAGGCAGTGGCTCGGGTGGTTGTTGTCCTTGATGATCTTTATGGCCTTCCTGTGACATCGGGTGGTGTAGGTGTCTTGGAGGGCAGGTAGTTTGCCCCCGGTGATGCGTTGTGCAGACCTCACTACCCTCTGGAGAGCCTTACGGTTGTGGGCGGAGCAGTTGCCGTACCAGGCGGTGATACAGCCCAACAGGATGCTCTCGATTGTGCATCTGTAGAAGTTTGTGAGTGCTTTTGGTGACAGGCCGAATTTCTTCAGCCTCCTGAGGTTGAAGAGGCGCTGTTGCGCCTTCTTCATGATGCTGTCTGTGTGGGTGGACCAATTCAGTTTGTCTGTGATGTGTATGCCGAGGAACATAAAACTTACTACCCTCTCCACTACTGTTCCATCGATGTGGATAGGGGGGTGTTCCCCCTGCTGTTTCCTGAAGTCCACAATCATCTCCTTAGTTTTGTAGGTCAAATATATGTTTGAGTATACCCTGTACCATTTAATTTCATATGGTAAAGACAGGTAAACACATTGTCGGTCAACAATATAAGACAATGGGAGCACTGTGTATGTTCTCTGATGAATTTTAAGCCAATGTGATGTGAAATATCAATATACACGCTAAGAGAAGTAATTTCTCTCTCCGGTGTGGATTCTCTAATGACGTTTAAATGACTGTTATGAGTACTATGTTTTCCCACAGTCTGAGCTTTTCTAAGCCTTCTCCTCTGTGTGCAGTCTAATGTGTTCTTTCAGGCTTCCTAAATGGGCAAAAGCTTTGCACCCTGGGAGGAGTGGTAAGGCTTCTGCCCTGTGTGTATTCTCTCATGTCGTTTCAGCGTCCCTGAATTGTTGAAACACTTTCCACACTGGGAGCAGTGGTAAGGCTTCTCTCCTGTGTGTATTCTCTCATGCCGTTTCAGCTTTCCTGAATGGTTGAAACGCTTTCCACACTGGGAGCAGTGGTAAGGCTTCTCCCCTGTGTGTATTCTCTCGTGTTGGTTCAGGAATGCTTTCCGGCTGAAACTCTTTCCACACTGGGAGCAGTGGTAAGGCTTCTCTCCTGTGTGTATTCTCTCGTGTTGTTTCAGCTCCACCGAACGGACGAAACGCTTTACACATTGGGAGCAGTGGTAAGGCTTCTCTCCTGTGTGTATTCTCTCATGCAGTTTCAGGTTTCCTCTCTGGTTGAAACCCTTTCCACACTGGTAGCAGTGGTAAGGCTTCTCCCCTGTGTGTATTCTCTCATGCTGTTTCAGCACCTCCAAATGGACGAAACACTTTCCACAATGGGAGCAGTGGTAAGGCTTCTCTCCTGTGTGTATTCTCTCATGTAGTTTCAGCTCCCCCGACTGGTTGAAACACTTTCCACATTGGGAGCAGTGGTAAGGCTTCTCTCCTGTGTGTATTCTCTCATGAGCTTTCAGGTTTGCTTTCCGATTGAAACTCTTTCCACACTGGGAGCAGTGGTAAGGCTTCTCTCCTGTGTGTATTCTCTCATGTTGTTTCAGGTTTACTCTCTGGTTGAAACACTTTCCACATTGGGAGCAGTGGTAAGGCTTCTCTCCTGTGTGTATTCTCTCATGTTGTTTCAGCTCCCCCGACTGGTTGAAACACTTTCCACATTGGGAGCAGTGGTAAGGCTTCTCTCCTGTGTGTATTCTCTCATGGGCTTTCAGGTGTGCTTTCTGGTGAAAACTCTTTCCACACTGGGAGCAGTGGTAAGGCTTCTCCCCTGTGTGCATTTTCTCATGTTGTTTCAGGTCCCATAACCGGTTACAACTCTTTCCACAGTGGGAGCAGTGGTGTCGTCTTGCTAGTTTGGACGTCCCTGGCTCTGGTTCCTCCGAGTCTGGCCTTTCTCCTGCCAAAGACAGTGTTATTTTTAAATAGAGACCCGAATGAAACCACATGATAAAACAACCTTGCTACGAGGGTAAATCCTAAATCAGATCTCTCAATAACCCGAGGCCAGTTTTAAAAAATCTTAGTGTGATTTTAAAACAAATGTAGAGCTTCCTGGTAATTACTGATATGTTTAAATTACTTATTTTATTCATCCTGTTTTAAAAGTCAGAACACAAAAACCTGGACAGTTCTAGGACACCGAAGACACAGACGTCACTGGATTCCAATTGAACAGGTGGTTCTAAATATATAACATTCATAGCTGTATGATACAGAATGTGACCTACACACTTCCTTAAACATAAAATAACTAAAGAAGTAATTTTGTGTGGAGGTCCAAAACTTGTTTTTACGTCGAAGATACAAAGCACATCAGTAACATCTCCCCGTTGTTGAAAGGGTTCGACACATGCTGTTTAAATGGACCAATTTCTTAGTTAGACATTCACAGATTTTCAACATTTTGATTATCGCTGATGTCATATTTTGGGTAAAGTAAAAAATAAGGTGAAGTATTTGGGTAAATGTTCCTAAAACTGATAGTAACTACAATAAACAAAAATATAAACGCAACATGTAAAGTGTTGGATGTTTCATGAGCATCACTGTTAGTCAACATTTATTCTTTGCCAAGATAATCCATCCACCTGACAGGTGTGGCATATCAAGAAGCTGATTGAACAGCTTGCTTATTACACAGGTGCACCTTGTGCTGGGGATAATAAAAGGCTACTCGAAAATGTGCAGTTTGTTCACACAACAATGCCACAGGTCTCTGAGGGAGCGGGCAATTGGCATGCTGATTGCAGGAATGTCCACTGGAGCTGTTAGGAAATGTAATGTACAGTACCAGTCGAAGGTTGGACTTACCTACTCATTCAAGGGTTTTTCTTTATTTTTACTATTTTCTACATTGTAGAATAATAAAGACATCAAAATGATTCAAAAACACATGGAATCATGTAGTAACCACAAGTGTTAAATCAAAATATATATTTTATTCTTCAAAAGTTGCCACCCTTGCTTTCTCTCAACCAGCTTCACCTGGAATCCTTTTCCAACAGTCTTGTAGGCATTCCCACATATGTTGAGAACTTGTAGGCCGCTTTCCCTTCACCTCTGCGATCCAACTCATCCCAAACCATCTTGATTTGGTTGAGGTCGGGGGATTGTGTAGGCCAGGTCATCTGATGCAGCACTCCATCACTCTCCTACTTAATCAAATAGCTCTTACACAACCTGGAGGTGTGTTGGGTCATTGTCCTGTTGAAAAACAAATGACAGTGGGACTAATCCCAAACCAGATGGGATGGCATATCGCTGCAGAATGCTGTGGTAGTCATGCTGGTTAAGTGTGACTTGAATAAATAAATCACTGACATTGTCAATAGCAAAGCACCCGCACACCATCACATCTCCTCCTCCATGCTTCACGGTGGGAACCACACATGCGGAGATAATCTGTTCATCTACACCTCGTCTCACAAAGACATGACGCTCGGAACCAAATACTCAAATTAAGACTCATCAGACCCAAGGACAGATATCCACCGGTCTAATGTCCATTGCTCATGTTTCTTGGCCCAAGCAAGTCTCTTCTTCTTATTGGTGTCCTTTAGTAGTGGTTTCCTTGCAGAAATTCGACCATGAAGGCCTGATTCACGCAGTCTCCTCTGAACCGATGATGTTGAGATGCGTCTGTTACTTGAACTTTGTGAAGCATTTATTTGGGCTGCAATTTCTACGGCTGGTAACTCTAATGAACTTATGCATCAGAAGTAACTCTGGGTCTTCCATTCGTGTGGTGGTCCTTAAAGTAATGATGGACTGTTGCTTCTCTTTGCTTATTTGAGCTGTTCTTGACATAATATGGACTTCACCTTTTACCCAATAGGGCTATCTTCTGTATACCCCCATACCTTGTCACAACTGATTGGCTCAAACACATTAAAACCTGTTATGGCACATTAACTCTTGAAACTAGGGGGCACTATTTTAATTTATGGAAAAATAACGTTCCCAAAGTAAACAGGCTATTTCTCAGGACCAGGTACAAGAATATGCATATAATTGACAGCTTAGGATAGAAAACACTCAATATTGTCTGTGAATATAACAGAACTGATATTGCAGGCGAAAGCCTGAGAAAAATCCAATCAGGAAGTGACTCTTATTTTGAAGCCTCTGCATTCCTATGCATCCCTATTTACCATTGAAAGGGATATCAACCAGATTCCTTTTTATATGGCTTCCCTAATGTGTCTTCAGTCACTAGACATAGTTTCAGGCTTTTATTTTGAAAAATGAGCGTGAACGACAACATTGCGTCAGTGGTCAGGTGGTGGCTCTCAGAGTGATTTGTGCGTAATAGACAAAGGCGGCCATTGATATATTATCGAATAGATATTTGAAAAACACCTTGAGGATTGATTATAAAAAACATTTGCCATGTTTCTGTCGATATTATGGATCTAATTTGGAGTTTTTTTTCGGCGTTGTCGTGATCACAACTTCCGGTGGATTTCTCAACAAAACGTGAAGAATAAACAGAGGTATTTTGGCTATAAAAAATAATCTTTATGGAACAAAATTAACATTTGCTGTCTAACTGGGAGTCTCGCGAGTGAAAACATCCGAAGCTCAAAGGTAAACGATTTAATTGGATTGCTTTTCTGATTTTCGTGACCAAGCTCCCTGCTGCTAGCTGGACATAATGCTATGCTAGGCTATCGATAAACTTACACAAATGCTTGTCTTGCTTTGGCTGTAAAGCATAATTTCAAAATCTGAGATGACAGGGTGATTAACAAAAGGCTAAGCTGTGTTTCACTATATTTCACTTGTGATTTCATGAATATGAATATTTTCTAGTAAGAATGTTTGTCTGTTGCGTTATGCTAATTAGTGTAGTTGATGACAATTCTCCCGGAAACGGGAGGACTAGTTAGAGCGGTAGGCCAGTAACCGAGAGATTGCTGGATTGAATCCCCGAGTTGACAAGGTAAAACTCTGTCGTTCTGCCCCTGAACAAGGCAGTCCTAGGCCGTCATTGAAAAAAATTAATTTGTTCTTAACTGACTTGTCTAGTTAAATAAAGGTTACATTTTAAAAGAAAAACTCTTTATCCAAAATATAGCAGGGGTTGTAAAGCCATTTTTATCATCAATTTCGCTCAGCCAATCAGTCATTTGCAAGTGCTGTGCTTGTTGAATGAACTTCCCTATAAGCTAAAAGTCTATATTTGTTTACTGTAAAATAGCAGTGTATCTGGTCAAATATTTTTTTCCCCAAAATTGTAAGGGTTGGTAACAGTCTGATTGGTCAGCTATTTAAGCCAGTAAAGGCAGCTTTACTATTCTTGGGTAGTGGAATGACTTTAGCTTCCCTCCAAGCCTGAGGGCACACACTTTCTAGTAGGCTTAAATTAAAGACAAGGCAAATAAGAATGGCAATATCGGCCGCTATTATCCTCAATTTTCCATCCACGTTGTCAGACACCAGTGACTTGTCATTGTTGATTTTATTTGCACAAAATTTCATTGAAGATTCTCCAAAGATTTTTTACAATCATTCTTCATGTATTTTATCTTTGTTTCATTGTGTACTATCTTCTTTTTACTCAGTTTAGTCAAATGATGTCTCAATTTGCAATAGGTTTGCCAATCAGTTATTCAGCCAGACCTATATGCCATCTCTTTTGCCTCCCTCTTCATCATACCATTTTTTAAATTCCTCATCAATTCACGTGGATTTAACAGTTTTTACAGTCATTTTCTTAATGGGTGCATGCTTATTAGTAACTGGGATAAGCAGTTTCAAATGTGTCAAGGGCAGTGTCTGGTTGCTCATCATTACACACCACGGACCAACAAATATTATTTACATCAACAACATAGGAATCACTACAAAAAAATGTATGACCTCTTATACACAATATTAGTCCCAGCCTTTGGAACGGTGGTTTTCCTAGACATGGCTCCTATATTGTGATCACTACATCTGGTGGATCTGGATACTGCTTTAAAACCCATTTCTGCAGCATTGGTAAAGATATGATCAAAACATGTTGATGATTTCATTCCTCTACTGTTTGTAACTACCCTGGTAGGTTGATTGATAACCTGAACCAGGTTGCCGGCACTGGTTACAGTTTGAAGCTTTTGCTTGAGTAGGCAGCCTGATCACAGTTTTTCTTCAGTACTAGTTAATTAATGACCAAAGTCTTGAGTTTAGTTTGCCTTTTCAACAGTCTAGTAAAGATAGGGGCGTTGACTGGGACAGGCAATGTAACATCCATAATGTTTTAAGGAAAAGCTTTTGTAAAACAAGCACCTTACATTGGATCATCTTGAAACTTTCTCTCTAAAGCTGACTTTAATCAAGGTTTTATATGGTCTATTGGTTTCTCTCTTTTCATTGGCAGAATCCTTTTTCAGTGTTATGATATTCATAACATCCATATACACCAGTCTATCTTCCTGTCAACTAACAGAACTCTGCTGGTTGTCCTGGTAACAGATACCAGTGGGCAGATCGATTGTATTTGTTCAAACTAAACTACTTACTTTGATGTGTCAAATCTGATCCTTTCATCTCTTCTCCTCCTCTCACAGTTCCACTCAGCCCTGTTGTTTTCCTGCAGTCCACCAGCAGCACAGACAACCTCTTCATACCCAGCAGTAAGGTGCTACCGGGAGAGGCACGATACAGGGACTCCGGGAGGGAGGAAGGGCAAGTGTTGTCCTGCTAACCATAAAGAGGGGACACAGACGCACATCATTATGGATGCTGATGTCACTGTTGTCATAAAGTGCTTTACAGAAACCCAGCCCACAAGCGAGAGAAAGCTGTTTGCTCGTCCAGACCAAGCTGTACCATCTGGTGTTCTGATCTGGAGAGACTCTTCTCTGCCTCGTCAGCATCAGGATGTTGTTGAGGCTCCCCAGAGGATCCACCATAGTCATGTCTCTCTCCTGTGTGAACAAGAACATCAAAATGAGTAGTAAACTCCCTTTGATATTTTAAGTAGAACATATGCTTCAATATTGAATTTTAAAAGCCTGTTATACTAGATGAGGGGAACTTTAATATAGACAACATGGAGAATTCAATACATCTAATTGAAAAGTCCCTAAAATATATGAACCAATGGCAGATTGACCCTTTAACAATTCCTACAGTACCTAAGAACATATTCAAGTGTAGAACTTCAGTAGAATGCCCCTTTAAAACCACACATTAGCTCAACAACGGCATAGTTTGTGTCCCTGTTGAAGACAGTACTCACTGGTGTTAATCTGATATTCTGTCTCTTCCTCTTTCACTCCAAAAACGTCTTCCTCCTTCACCTTTATTGAGATATCATCCTGTTCCTCTCTAAACGGTTCTTTCTCTTCTATCACTATAACAGCCTCCTCTTCCTCCTTTTTCATTCTGAAATCTTCTTCCTTCACTATAACAGCATCTTCTTCCTTCACTATAACAGTCTCCTCTTCCTCCTTTTTCATTCTGAAATGTTCTTCCACTATAACAGCATCTTCTTCCTTCACTATAACAGTCTCCTCTTCCTCCTTTTTCATTCTGAAATGTTCTTCCACTATAACAGCATCTTCTTCCTTCACTATAACAGCCTCATCTTCCTCCTTTTTCATTCTAAAAGCTTCTTTCTCTTCTTTCACTGTAACCTCATCCTCTTCTTCAATGTTCAGCGCCAGAACTTCTTTCTCCAAACAGCAGACCTCCTCTTCTTTAGCAGGGGATGAGTACTTTAATGAGCTCATGGTCAGGGATGTTAGCTAGCTAGTTAGCATTAGCGACTAGCCTAGTGCTAGGCTCAGCATCAATCTTTAACAAGTTTGCAAATTAGGTTACAGTTAACCAGTTAATACGTCAACAGAACTGTGTTTAAAACACTGAGATTAGATAATGTACATTAACATGGTCTAAAGCGTCAATCTTTCACTTTTATGTTGGCTAGCAAGCTACCGACGTGGTTGGAAGAGTTGGCGCCTTGTTGTTCCTGAAGAAGGGTCCCGGCCAGTCCATTATACGTCACGGAAGAATCATCACCTGAAAGACGCTCATCGCCATCTGCTGTCTGGAGTGGGTAACGCAGTTTGGAAACAATAGTTACAACACTTTTTGTATTGGAAAGAACGTCATAATTATTTAACAATAAGCTGATACATTTTCTCTTCCAAATAATACGTTCCTGTACACTGACGTAGAAGCTCAATATTAATATGTAGATGATTAATAAATACTTCTATGAATAGGTAGTGTGTTGATATACATTTTCTCTGTTCATTTTTCACATTCGTTTTTATCTACATGTGACCATACTATTCCCTTAAAGCCACGCTCTATAAGATACAAATCCTCCTGTAAACAACAGAACAAATGCATCACATGCAAATAGCACTTGATTATCTGTAGTGCTTTACACTGGGTAGACAAAACATTAAGAACAGCTGCTCCTTCCATGACTTAGACAGACCAGGTGAATCCAGGCTAAAGCTATGATCCCTTACTGATGTCACTAGTTAAATCCACTTCAATCCGTGTAGATGAAGGGGGGAGACAGGTTAACAGACAGTGACACATTCAATACTGCCTTGCACACTCTCGCCTGCATCTAGCTGAAATAGAGATATCACTGGACAAATTCAGGTATGTTTATTCAGGTATGTTTATCCCCGTTTTGTTCCATTTAAACGTTTGTCAACAGAATCGGCGGAATGAATACACCCCTGATCATGCAAAAACACAGTTCACTTTCATTACAGACACGTTGTATTCCTTCTTGCATCTATGTGCTCTCCTCTTATCACCTTCTCCCTTTGTTTCTGTACTTCAATGCACAACACATCAGCTGTATGTGACCAGGCAAAAAAACCTTTCCAAGCCAAACCATTTCATAACTGAAACACACAGCTTACATTGTTGTCACCATATTAGCTAAAGTAACATCATAGTCAACAGAGCTAATAGAACTAACTCGTTAGTAAACCTGCTACAATCATGCAGTAACATTACAGTGTACAGTCAGTAAGCAGTTTAGCACTTACCTTGGCGGGTCCCAGTGGCAATAAATTAGTAAAACCAAAAGCTTGCCTTGACTTGGAAAAGTTCCAGTGTTGTGTTGGATAGTCATAGCCAGCTAGCTAACATAGCATCCCTCTGTTTGAGCCAAGTGTTTGAGTAGACTAAACTAGATAGCTGCATTTGCTAGCTAAGTAAGTGAAACTGAAAGTGGAAAATAAATGACGAAATATCTCTCTCTCGCTTCTCCTTCATTTTGGAATAAAATAATTTGTTCAAAACTGTTCAACTATTGTATTTTTCTCTCTTTTAGTCAACTACTCACCACATGTTATGCACTGCAGTGCTAGCTAGCTGTAGCTTATGCTTTCAGTTCTAGATACATTATCTGATCCTTTCATTGGTTGGACATCATGTCAGTTCATGCTGCAAGAGCTCTGATAGGTTGGAGGACGTCCTCCGGAAGTTGTCATAATTACTGTGTAAGTCTATGGAAGAGCTTGAGAACCATGAGCCTCCAAGGTTTTGTATTGAAGTCAATGTACCCAGAGGAGGATGGAGGATGCAAAATAGTATGTTTTAATAAATTATTTGGTGACGTGATTATATTTAGTATAGTTTTATCTAAAAAGGACCACTTTTAAATATTTTACCATTTTTATTTTTCTGAAAATAACTGAGGACGATGGTCCTCCTCTTCCTCCTCTAATGAGACCCCACTGCACCCAAAGGACACCCAGCCAATTTGACACATTTGTGGGAAGCATTGGAGTCAACATGGGCCAGCATCCCTGTGGAATGCTTTCAACACCTTGTAGAGTCCATGCCCCGACGAATTGAGGCTGTTCTGAGTGGATATATGTATCTGCCATTTAGCAGACACTTTTATCCAAAGGGATTTGCAGTCATGTGTGCAAACACTTTACATATGGGTGGTCCCAGGAATCAAACCCACTACCCTGGTTTAACAAGCACTATACTCCACCAACTGAGCTACAGGACCACAAGGAATGATCAAGGAATGACGCAGATAAACACACACAGCCTGAGTTTCAGAAATATAATTGAATCATTAGACCGTAACATTGAAACTGACATACTTCATATTTAGTTACAATCAAATATTATTTGTCACATGCGCTGAATACAACAGGTGTAGATCGTAACGTGAAATGCTTACTGACAAGCCCTTAACCAACAACGTAGATAAGAAAAATAAGGGTTGAGAAAATATTCCCAAAATAAAAAGTTTTAAAAAGTAGCTCAGTACCGAGGGGTAGTTCAGGCCTGAGGTGTAGACATTACCTGAGCTACCCCTCGGTCCTGAGCTTCCTCAGTAATGAGGCAGCCCTCAGTCCAGGTGGGCCCTTTGTTAGGGTTACTAGGCCAAGGTCGGCGGCGAGGGTCGCCACTCAAATGACGCTAAGAAAGCGGACTAAGACTATGGTAGAGTGGCGTCCACGTCCCGCACCAGAGCCGCCACAGTGGACAGACGCCCACCCAGACCCTCTCCTATGGGTTTGGTGTGCGGCCGGGAGTCCGCACCTTTGGGGGGGGGGGGGGGGGGGGGGGGGGGGGAGGTACTGTCACGCCCTGTCCTTAGTTATCTTTGTTTTCTTTATTATTTTGGTTAGGCCAGGGTGTGACATGGGTGATTTATGTGTTTCGTCTTGTCTAGGGGTTTATTAGATTTATGGGGTTGTGTTCATGTTAGGTGTCTAGGTAAGTCTATGGTTGCCTAGATTGGTTCTCAATCAGAGGATATATATAGAGGAGGTACCAGTACCGAGTCAATGTGGAGACTATATACAGGGGGTACCAGTACAGAGTCAATGTGGAGGCTATATACAGGAGGTACCAGTACCGAGTCAATGTGGAGACTATATACAGGGGGTACCAGTACAGAGTCAATGTGGAGGCTATATACAGGAGGTACCAGTACAGAGTCAATGTGGAGGCTATATACAGGGGGTACCAGTACAGAGTCAATGTGGAGGCTATATACAGGGGGTACCAGTACAGAGTGGAGGCTATACAAGGGATGTTTACATACACTTAGGTTGGAGTCATTAAAACTCGGTTTTCAACCACTCCACAAATGTCTTGTTGACAAACTATAGTATATGCAAGTATAAACACCATGGGACCACACAGCCGTCATACCGCTCAGGAAGGAGACTTGTTCTGTCTCCTAGAGATCAACATATGTTGGTGCGAAAAGTGCAAACCAGTCCCAGAACAACAGCAACCTTGTGAAGATGCTGGAGGAAACAGGTACAAAAATATCTATATCCATAGTAAAATGAGTCCTATATCAACATAACCTGAAAGGCCGCTCAGCAAGGAAGAAGCCACTGAAGAAGGACCTTGGCTAGGGATGTATCCTTGTTTTGAATCCCAGCCACCATAGGAGGCCTTTTGCCTTTTGGTTGGCCGCCGTTGTAAATAAGAATTTGTTCTTAACTGACTTGCCAAGTTAAATAAAGGTTCAATAATAAATAAATTAAATAAAAATAAAGTACAGAGAGATAATATATGAACACCTGCTCCAGAGCACGCAGGACCTCAGACTGGGGCAAAGGTTCACCTTCCAACAGGACAACAACCCTAAGCACACAGACAAAGGACAACGCAGAAGTGGCTTCGGGACAAGTCTCTGAATGTCCTTGTGTGGCCCAGCCAGAGCCTGGACTTGAACCCGATCGAACATCTCTGGAGAGACCTGAAAATAGCTGTGCAGCGACGCTCCCCATCCAACCTGACAGAGGTTGAGAGGATCTGCAGAGAAGAATGGGAAAAAATACAGGTGTGCCAAGCTTGTTCCTGTTAAGACACCTGGCCAGCTGAGTGCAGGTGGGCTCTCCTGTCAACATGAGGCTCCTGTTGCAGCCCTCAAGGGCACATTGACAGATTTTCCACCTAGTCCTCTCTGGGATTCAAACAAGGGATCTTTCAGTTACTGGCCCAACACTGTTAACCGCTAGGCTACCTGCAGCAGGAGCCCCATGTTGACAGGAGAGCCCACCTGCATTCAGCTGGTCAGGGGCAGTGGTGCCCTGTAAGTAACAAATGTATCACTATCAGAGGGGTGTATTATGACATCAGATAGAACTACTCAGACATTCCAAATCAGGCTTCATCCACATCATGAAGGTGGATATTGATCCAACCATTTCCAAAGTAATGACTGGGCTGATGGAAACAGGTTATGCCTGAATATTTTTATAAATGGTGACAGACGATATGTTAGTTCGTTTGACATGGTGGGTTGTGTCAGTAAAAACGTTTTAGTGAGAAATGGAGGTGGAAACTCCTTTATGTACAAATATTTATATAATAACCATCATGTCTTAGTTAACTTGGAGTCACGTGATGATATGTTGTGTGGTCCTCCCTCTAAAACTTGGAAAACCATGTAGTTTATTAGGCTACAGATGAAATAAGTTATAAACCTCACAGGGTGGTGAAAATACATGTGATGAGCTTGATGCTCAATTCCAATACATTTTGAGGGTCTTAATCTGGTGACATGATGACCGATGCTTGGTTGCCATTTGACAAATACAATAATTGCTCTCATCCATAATAATCTCATCAATCGGGTAACAATGTTTATTCAACCAGTGGGAGCGTTGTAAATGCCCCCAGGAAAGTCGAAAGAGGAACTCTTCATTGAGACAATGATAAACAGCAATCTGTGGGAGAGTTGTGGTGGATATTATAAAATAAGGATCTGCTGGAGTCCAAGTCAAACCAAGATTCTTTATTTCTGAGCTCAGAGAGAATAACAGAGTTACACAGCGCAGTGTAGACCGTCTGAATGCCTGAAGCATTGGGTGATGAGCACATATCTTCATAGTTTCCTGTTCCTGGGAGGGACTTTATTCATACAAGGATGCAGGTGCAGCTGGTTTGCAACACAGAATGATACTCCCAAGAACAGGAGCTTATAATAGGACAGTTTCACAAGGTTAGTCACATACTCAGTTATGTGGACAGACAAACAATTAACATTTTCCATTACAGAGTCTGAACATTTTCATTTCATTAAATCATCAGTGGGCCAACAATGCAAATGTCAACAATGGAACAAATGCATCACATCCAAATATTACTGTATTATCTGTAGTGCTGGAGGAATGACACACCCAGATAAACACACACAAAGAGTTTAAAAAAAGGAGTTTAAAAGAAGGAACCTGATCTTCTTTATATTCAAACTGACAGACTCCATATTCAATTCATGTTTTCTGATAAAAAACATGCAAATATATGTTTGAGTATACCCTGTACCATTTAATTTCATCTGGTAAAGACAGGTAAACACATTGTCAGTCAACAATATAAGACAACGGGTTCTCTGTTCTATGTTCTCTGATGAATTTTAAGTCAATGAGATGTGAAATATCAATATACAAGTAATTATTCTCTTCTGTGTGGATTATCTCATGACATTTAAGTGACTGTGATGAGTAATATGTTTTCCCACAGTCTGGGCTTTTGTAAGCATTCTCCGCCCTGTGTGAGGTCTCATCTGTTCCTTCAGGCTTCGTAAATGGGCAAACGCTTTGCACCCTGTGAGCAGTGATAAGGCTTCTCCCCTGTGTGTATTCTCTCATGCCGTTTCAGATGACAAGGACGTTTGAAACTCTTTAAACATTGGGAGCAGTGGTAAGGCTTCTCCCCTGTGTGTATACTCTCATGCCGTTTCAGATGACAAGGTCGTTTGAAACTCTTTCCACACTTGGAGCAGTAGTACGGCTTCTCTCCTGTGTGTATTCTCTCATGTCGATTCAGCTGCCCTGACTGGTTGAAACACTTTCCACACTGGGAGCAGTGGTATGGCTTCTCCCCTGTGTGTATTCTCTCATGTTGTTTCAAGTTCCCTAAATCGTTAAAATTCTTTCCACATTGGGAGCAGTGGTAAGGCTTCTCCCCTGTGTGTATTTTCTCATGTTGTTTCAGGTCCCATAACCGGTTACAACCCTTTCTACAGTGGGAGTACTGGTGTCTTCTTGCTGGTTTGGACGTCCCTGGCTATGGATCCTCTGTGTCTGGTCTTTCTCCTGCCAAAGACAGTGTTATTTTAAATAGAGACCAGAATGAAACCACATGATAAAACAACCTTGCTGCGAGGGTAAATCCTAAATCAGATCTCTCAATAACCTGAGGCCGGTTTTAACAATCTTAGTGTGATGTTAAAACCAATGTAGAGCTTCCTGGTAATTACTGCAATGTTTACATTACTTAACAGCAATCCTTGGGAGAGTTCTGTTAGATATTATAAAATAATGATCTGCTGGAGTCTAAGTCAAACCAAGATTCTTTATTTCTGAGCTCAGAGAGAATAACAGTTACACAGCGCAGTGTAGACAGCCTGAATTCCTGAAGCATTGAGTGATTAGCACATATCTTTATAGTTTCCTGTTCCTGGGCGGGACTTTATTCATACAAGGACACAGGTGCAAATTGGTTTGCAACACAGGATGATACTCCCAAGAACAGGAGATTATAATAGGACAGTTTCACAAGGTTAGTCACATACTCAGTTATGTGGACACACAAACAATTAACATTTTCCATTACAGAGTCTGAACATTTTCATTTCATTAAATCATCAGTGGGCTACAATGCAAATGTCAACAATGGAACAAATGCATCACATCCAAATATCACTTGTTAATTAATCTGTGGTGCTGGAGGAATGACACCCAGATAAACACACACAAAGTTTAAAAAATGACAATTTAAACACATGGAACCTGATCTATCCTACATTGAAACTGACAACTCCATATTCAATTAATGTTTTCTAATAAAAACATACAAATATATGTTTGAGTATACTTGGTACAATTATTAATTTAATTTCATATGGTATAAACAAGTAAACCCATTCTCAGTCAACAATATAAGACAATGGGAGCACTGTGTATGTTCTCTGATGAATTTTAAGTCAATGTGATGTGAAATATCAATTTACACACTAGGATAAGTAATTATTTTCTCCTGTGTGGATTCTCACATGACGTTTAAGTGACTGTGATGAGCAATATGTTTTCCCACAGTCTGAGCACTTGTAAGATTTCTCCCCTGTGTGCAGTCTCACATGTTCTTTCAGATTTCCTAAATGGGTAAAACGCTTTGCACACTGGGAGCAATGGAAAGGCTTCTCACCTGTGTGTGTTCGCTCATGAGCTTTCAGGATTCCTGACTGGCTAAAACTCTCACCACACTGGGCACAATGGTATGGCTTCTCCCCCGTGTGTATTCGCTCATGAGTTTTGAGGGTGTCTAACCGCATAAAACTCTTTCCACACTTGGAGCAATGGAAAGGCTTCTCCCCTGTTCGTATTCGCTCATGAGCTTTCAGCTTTCCTGGCTGGCTAAACCTCTTTCCACACTGGGAGCAATGGTGTGGCTTTGCTCCCGTGTGTATCCGCTGATGTCTTTTCATGTTAACTAACTGGCTAAAACTCTTTCCACAATGGGTGCAATGGAAAGGCTTCTCCCCTGTGTGTATTCGCTCATGAGCTTTCAGGCTTCCTAAGTGGCTAAATCCCTTTCCACACTGGATGCAGTGGTATGGCTTCTCCCCTGTGTGTATTCGCTCATGAGATTGCAGGTTCCCTAACAAGCTAAAACGCTTTCCACACTGGGCGCAATGGAAAGGCTTTTCCCCTGTATGTATTCTCTCGTGTCTTTTCAGATTTCCTAAAAGGTTAAAACTCGTTCCACACAGGGTGCAATGGAAAGGCTTCGCTTCGGTGTGTATCCTCTCATGTCTTTTCAGGCTTCCTAACTTGGTAAACCTAGTTCCACACTGGTAGCAGTGGTAAGGCTTCTCCCCTGAGTGTATTCGCTCATGAGCTTTCAGGCTTCCTAACTTGGTAAAACTCTTTCCAATCTGGGAGCAGAGGTGTCGTCTTGCTGGTTTGGATGTCTCTTGTTCCCCCGAGTTTGGTTTTTCTCCTGCCAAAGACAGTGTTTATTTAAAGAGAGCCCTGAATGAAACCTCCACATGATAAAACCGCCTTGCAATGAGGTTTAATCTCCCCTGTGTGTATTCGCTCATGAGCTTTCAGGCTTCCTAAGTGGCTAAATCCCTTTCCACACTGGATGCAGTGGTATGGCTTCTCCCCTGTGTGTATTCGCTCATGAGATTGCAGGTTCCCTAACAAGCTAAAACGCTTTCCACACTGGGCGCAATGGAAAGGCTTTTCCCCTGTATGTATTCTCTCGTGTCTTTTCAGATTTCCTAAAAGGTTAAAACTCGTTCCACACAGGGTGCAATGGAAAGGCTTCGCTTCGGTGTGTATCCTCTCATGTCTTTTCAGGCTTCCTAACTTGGTAAACCTAGTTCCACACTGGTAGCAGTGGTAAGGCTTCTCCCCTGAGTGTATTCGCTCATGAGCTTTCAGGCTTCCTAACTTGGTAAAACTCTTTCCAATCTGGGAGCAGAGGTGTCGTCTTGCTGGTTTGGATGTCTCTTGTTCCCCCGAGTTTGGTTTTTCTCCTGCCAAAGACAGTGTTTATTTAAAGAGAGCCCTGAATGAAACCTCCACATGATAAAACCGCCTTGCAATGAGGTTTAATCCAAATCAGATCCCTCAATAACCCGAGGCCATTTTTCAAACATTTCATAATTTAAAACAATCTTGGTGTGATTTTAAAGCAGATTATGTTGTAGAGCATCCTAGTAATTTGTTTAGTTTACATTACTTATTCATTCTGTTTTAGAAGTCAGAAAACAAAAAACTAGACAGTTCTTGGACACAAGACACAGAAGTCGCTGGATTCCTATTGAGCAGGTGGTTCTAAATATATAACCCTCATAGCTGTATGATACAGAATGCGACCTACACACTTCCTTAAACCTAAAATAAGTAGAGAAGTAATTTGGTGTGGAAGTCCAAAATATGTTTTACATTGGAGACAGACACAAAGCACATCAGTAACATCTCCCCGTTGTCTCAAGGGTTCGAAACATTGCTGTTCACAAATCTTTAACATTTTGACTAATCACTAATGTCATGATATTTCGGGTAAAGTAAAAATAATGAAATATTTGGGGCAGATTAAAATATATATTATTATAAACAACTTTTTTGTAAATTTCTAGTTTACAGTCTTGTCTCCTCGCTGCAACTCCTGTAATATCTCGGGAGAGGCGAACGTCAAGAGCCAACCCGGAAGCCAGCCACACCAACGTGTTGGAGGAAACACTGTACACCTGGCGACCGTGACAGCGTGCATGTGCCCAGCCGCCACAGGAGTCGCTAGAGCGTGATGGGACAAGGACACCCCAACTGGGCAAACACTCCCCCAACCAGGACGACGCTGGTTGTTGGCCAATTGTGCGTCACCTCATGGCTCTCCCGGTCATGGCCGGCTGCGAAACAGGTCGTACATTTTGGAGAAATGTCCTCTGGTCTGATGAAACAAAAGTAGAACCGTTTGGCCATAATGACCATCGTTGCGTTTGGAGGAAAAAAGGGGGGGGCTTGCAAGCCGAACAACACCATCCCAACTGTGAAGCGCGGGGGGTGGCAGCATCATGTTGTGGGGGTGCTTCGCTGCAGGAGGGACTGGTGAACTTCACAAAATAGATGGCATCATGAGGCAGGACAATTATGTGGATATATTGAAGTAGCATCTCAAGACATCAATCAGGATGTTAAAGCTTGGTGGCAAACGGATCTTCCAAAATGGACGACGACCCCAAACATACTTCCAAAGGTGTGGCAAAATGGCTTAAGGACAACAAATTCAAGGTATTGGAGTGGCCATCACAAAGCCCTGACCTCAATCCTATAGAACATTTGTGGGCAGAACTGAAAAAGTGTGTGCGAGCAAGGAGGCCTACAAACCTGTCTCTGTTACACCCGCTCTGGCAGGAGGAATGGGCCAAAATTCACTCAACTTATTGTGGGAAGCTTGTGGAAGGCTACCTGAAACATGTGACCCAAGAAAAACTATTTAAAGGCAATGCTACCAAATACTAATTGAGTGCATGTAAACTTCTGACCCACTGGGAATGTGACTATTATTCTGACATTTCACATTCTTAAAATAAAGTGGTGATTGTTACGTTCCCCAGTTTCTGGGTTGTGGTTTGTTATGTCTGTTTCAGGACGGCTTCCTGAAATCCCCTAAGCAGCTGATTGGTCGACTCCATGGCTAATTGGAACTGACCCCGCCCCCTTGTCAAGATGCAGCTGTCTCCAATTACCCATTCCTTCAGAAGCTATATGAAAGCCATTGTTCTGTTTGGAAGAGAGATCATTGAAGAAAGATGATTGCTGAGAGCTCATTGAAGAAAGATGATTGCTGAGAGCTCATTGAAGAAAGATGATTGCTGAGAGCTCATTGAAGAAAGATGATTGCTGAGAGCTCATTGAAGAAAGATGATTGCTGAGAGCTCATTGAAGAAAGATGATTGCTGAGAGATCATTGAAGAAAGATGATTGCTGAGAGAAGAGGCTGATGGTTATAGCATATGTTGGTTGTTTCTCAGGCAGTTGGTATGTATTATGTTAGTTGTAGATGGGAGCAAATAGGTAGGTTCTGTTTGAGTTTGTTGCTCAGTCATAGCCTATTTGATGTCCTGTGTTTCTGTGTGTTTGTGAAGTGTTTAATTTGTTCCCAGGGGGGAAGGGGAAGGCACCTAGGGAGTGCTTAGGCAAGAGGCCCGCGGGCATCCATATACCCGTAGTACATTTACTGTCTAGGCACACTAGGTAAGACCTGGGTGGACCCCCCCCTGTATTTTGGTTAGGGCACTAGGTGGTGCTAAATTAGGTAAGTAGTGGTTAGGCAGGTAAGATTGGCTAAATTGTATGTAAACTTCTGACCTGCACTGTATATAGAACCAGTCAAAAGGTTGGACACACCTCCTCATTCAAGGGTTTTTCTTTTTTGCTATTTTCCACATTGTAGAATAATGGTGAAGACATCAAAACTACGAAGTAACACATACAGAATCATGTAGAAACCAAAAAAGTGTTAAACAAATCAAAGTATATTTTATATTTGAGATTATTCAAAGTAGCCCCCCTTTGCCTTGATGACAGCTTTGCACGCTCTTGGCATTCTCTCAACCAGCTTCACCTGAAATGCTTTTTTCCAAACGTCTTGAAGGAGTTCCCACATATGTTAAGCACTTATTGGTTGCTTTCCTTCACTTCATCTCAAATGGGTTGAGGTTGGGTGATTGTGGAGGCCAAGACATCTGATGCAGCATTCAATCACTCTCGTTGGTCAAATTGCCCTTACACAGCCTGGAGGTGTGTTTTGGGTCATTGTCCCATTGAAAAACAAATGATAGTCCCACTAAGCCAAAACCAGACGGGGTGGTGTATCGCTGTGGTAGCCAACCTGGTTAAGTGTGCAATGAATTCTAAAAAATCATTGACAGTGTCATCAGCAAAGCACCCCCACACCATCACACCCCCTCCTCCATGCTTCACGGTGGGAACCACGCATGCAGAGATCATTCTACTCTGCGTCTCACAAAGACGTGGCGGTTTGAACCCAATCTCAAATTTGGATTCATCAGACCAAAGGACAGATTTACACAGGTCTAAGGTTTATTGCTCGTGTTTCTTGGCCCAAGCAAGTCTCTTCTTAGTATTGGTGTCCTTTAGTAGTAGTTTCTTTGCAGCAATTCGACCACGAAGGCCTGATTCACGCAGTCTCCTCTGAACAGATGTTGTTGAGAATGTGTCTGTTACTTGAACTCTGAAGCTTTTATTTGGGCTGCAATTTCTGAGGCTGGTAACTCTAACAAAATGATCCTTTGCAGCAGAGGTAACTCTGGGTCTTCCTTTCCTGTGGAGGTCCTCATGAGAGCCAGTTTCATCATAGCAGAGGTAACTCTGGGTCTTCCTTTCCTGTGGAGGTCCTCATGAGAGCCAGTTTCATCATAGCAGAGGTAACTCTGGGTCTTCCTTTCCTGTGGAGGTCCTCATGAGAGCCAGTTTCCTCATAGCAGAGGTAACTCTGGGTCTTCCTTTCCTGTGGAGGTCCTCATGAGAGCCAGTTTCATCATAGCGCCTGATTGTTTTTGCGACTGTACTTGAAGAAACTTTCGAAGTTCGTAATTTTCTTGATTGACCTTCATGTCTTAAAAGTAATGATGGACTGTCGTTTCTCTTTGCTTATTTGAACTGTTCTTGCCATAATATGGACTTGGTCTTCTAAACACCACCCTACCTTGTCACAACACAACTGATTGGCTCAAACGCATTAAGAAGGAAAGAAATTCCACAAATTACCAAGGCACATCTGTTAATGAATTGAAATGCATTCCAGGTGACTTCCTCATGAAGCTGGTTGAGAGAAGGCCAAGAGTGTGCAAGGCAAAGGGTGGCTACTTTGAATAATTAGTTTAACACTTTTGGTTACTGTATGATTCCATAAGTGTTATTTCATAGTTTTGATGTCTTCACTACTATTCTACAATTTATAAAATAGTAAAAACGAAGAAAAACCCTTGAATGAGTAGTTGTGTCCTAACTGTTGACTGGTACTGTATATATGTGGGGCAGCGTTCATATATGGTTGATTCCGTGGGAAAGTCAACCTGAACATGTGTAACGGAGGTGAGAACGTGCCATAAACTCACTCCACAGCTTGAAACGTCACAGATGGAGCTGTCCAACTGGTACCTTTTAAACTCACTCCACAGCTTGAAACGTCACAGATGGAGCTGTCCAACTGGTACCTTTTCTATAGCTCCATCGGTTCATTGTCAAGGAGAGCGGTCACATGTGATGAGAAGCAGAGGATCACTAGTTTGAGTCCATTATGGGGATAGAGGAGGAAGCTAAACTGTAAGCAGCACACTGATGTCAGAAACATGAACAATAAAGTGAGTCATTTCCAAATGAAACAATGTTCTTTAAGGTCTATATAGTATATATATATTAAACCATGTTCTTTAAGGTCTATATAGTATATATATATATTAAACCATGTTCTGTTAAGGTCTATATAGTATATATATTAAACCATGTTCTGTTAAGGTCTATATAGTATATATATATTAAACCATGTTCTGTTAAGGTCTATATAGTATATATATATTAAACCATGTTCTTTAAGGTCTATATAGTATATATATATTAAACCATGTTCTTTAAGGTCTATATAGTATATATATATTAAACCATGTTCTTTAAGGTCTATATAGTATATATATATTAAACCATGCTCTTTCAGGTCTATATAGTATATATATATTAAACCATGTTCTTTAAGGTCTATATAGTATATATATATATTAAACCATGTTCTTTCAGGTCTATATAGTATATATATATATTAAACCATGTTCTTTAAGGTCTATATAGTATATATATTAAACCATGTTCTGTTAAGGTCTATATAGTATATATATATTAAACCATGTTCTTTAAGGTCTATATAGTATATATATTAAACCATGTTCTTTAAGGTCTATATAGTATATATATTAAACCATGTTCTTTAAGGTCTATATAGTATATATATATATATATATATGAAACCATGTTCTTTAAGGTCTATATAGTATATATATATATTAAACCATGTTCTTTAAGGTCTATATAGTATATATATATTAAACCATGTTCTTTAAGGTCTATATAGTATATATATATTAAACCATGTTCTGTTAAGGTCTATATAGTATATATATATTAAACCATGTTCTGTTAAGGTCTATATAGTATATATATATTAAACCATGTTCTTTAAGGTCTATATAGTATATGTATGTTGGAGTTCATTTGACCTGTTAGAGTAGGAAATGTAATACATTTTGTCCATTAGAGACGGAGGCCAAGTCTCACAAGAAAAGCTTTTCATTCAGTCCTATTTCATAACCCTAACCCTAACCCTAACCCTAATCCTAACCCCTAACCCTAACCCTAACCCTAACCATAACCCCTAACCATAACCATAACCATAACCCATAACCATAACCCTAACCATAACCCTAACCATAACCCCTAACCATAACCATAACCATAACCATAACCCTAACCCCTAACCATAACCATAACCCTAACCATAACCCCTAACCATAACCATAACCATAACCCTAACCATAACCATAACCATAACCCTAACCATAACCCCTAACCCCTAACCATAACCCTAACCATAACCCCTAACCATAACCCTAACCATAACCCTAACCATAACCCTAACCATAACCCCTAACCATAACCCCTAACCATAACCATAACCCCTAACCATAACCATAACCCCTAACCATAACCCTAACCATAACCATAACCCCTAACCATAACCATAACCCTAACCATAACCCCTAACCCCTAACCCCTAACCATAACCATAACCCTAACCCCTAACCATAACCCCTAACCCCTAACCATAACCATAACCCTAACCCCTAACCATACCCCTAACCATAACCCATAACCCTAACCCCTAACCATAACCCTAACCCTAACCATAACCCCTAACCCCTAACCATAACCCTATTTCATGGCTTTTAAAGAGCTTGTTTTACGGCGCTTGTTTTATTGCCATTTTTTAACAAGTTCTGTAGATCAGATGTTAATGAAGCAATACAGACCACATTGAGGGGTCTGGAGTTTAGTTTGCCTGTTCTACAGTCTGGTAAAGATACGGGGGTTGACTGGGACAGGCAATGTAACATCCATCATGATTATAAGGAAATGGGACAGGCAATGTAACATCCATCATGATTTTAAGGAAATGGGACAGGTGATGTAACACCAATCATGATTTTAAGGAAATGGGACAGGTGATGTAACACCCATCATGATTATAAGGAAATGGGACAGGCAATGTAACATCCATCATGATTTTAAGGAAATGGGACAGGCAATGTAACACCCATCATGTTTTTAAGGAAATGGGACAGGCAATGTAACATCCATCATGATTTAAAGGAAATGGGACAGGCAATGTAACATCCATCATGATTTTAAGGAAATATTTTTGCAGTCTATCTTCATGTCAACTGATGGGTTTTGACCTATAAACTTCAAACATCCTTGATGATGTCACGGCGGGAGAGAGAGAGAGAGAGAAGGTGCCGAACGTGTAAATACTGTCAGAACATGTTGTTGACATCAGGGAGAGAGAGAGAGAAGGTGCCGGACATGTAAATACTGTCAGAACATGTTGTTGACATCAGGGAGAGAGAGAGAGAGAGAAGGTGTCGGACATGTAAATACTGTCAGAACATGTTGTTGACATCAGGGAGAGAGAGAGAGAGAGAAGGTGTCGGACATGTAAATACTGTCAGAACATGTTATTGACATCAGGGCTCATATGAAAAGCAGGGGTGGGGTCACAGACCGGTACGAGTCAACAGGACAGCTCTGAGTTAGGGAGGATTAAGGAATTCAAGGATGAGGTCAGATGAAGTGAGAAAGAACATGTTATTGTTAGACATCAGGGATCACATGGAAAGGAGGGGTGGGGTCACATACCGGTACGAGTCAACAGGACAGCTCTGCGTAAGGGAGGATGAAGGAATTTGAGGATGAGGTCAGATGAAGGGAGAAAGAACAGTCATCACTACAGTTCTGCCTAGCAGTAAGAGAGGTATTGGTCTGACCATATGTGAGGAGGAGACTCGGAGCCTTGGAAGGGTTAAATACCAGCGCTGGTGTGAATAGGTTGCTTGTCTCATGCAGCTGTAAGACCCAATGGGTGATTTAAACTTGGTTTAAGCTTTACCAACCGTCCCCGAGTTTATTTACTCTGTTTGTTTATTTAAGAACCTAACACAACTAACAGAACTCTGTCTACTGTAGTGGAAATATACCTGGTAACATACTAGATGGCAGATCTATTTAATTTGTTCAAACTAAACTACAGCACTTACTTTGATGTGTCAAATCTGATCCTTTCTTCTCTTCTCCTCCTCTCACAGTTCCACTCAGCCCCGTTGTTTTCCTGCAGTCCACCAGCAGCACAGACAACCTCTTCATACCCAGCAGTAAGGTGCTACCGGGAGAGGCACGACACGGGGACTCTGGGAGGGAGGAAGGGCTAGCGTTGTCCTGGTAACCATAAAGAGGGGAGACAGACACATATCATTATGGATGCTGATGTCATGAAGTGCCTTTACAGAAACCCAGCCCAGACCCAGATAGAGCAAGCTGTATGCTAGACCAGACCAAGCTGTATGCTAGACCAGACCAAGCTGTATGCTAGACCAGACCAAGCTGTACCATCTGGTGTTCTGATCTGGAGAGACTCTTCTCTGCCTCGTCAGCATCAGGATGTTGTTGGGGCTCCCCAGAGGATCCATAATAGTCATGTCTCTCTCCTGTGTGAATGAGAACATTAAACAGGTGGTGAACTTATGATCTACTATTACAATCACAAAGGGTCTTACTATCATTAATATCTCTAAACGGGGCCTAAAATGCAAATGTTAAAGGGTTGTTCCACGAAATGGGTGCCTGTTGCATCCCTTTGATATTTAAGTAGAAATGATGCACCAATATTGCATTTTAAAAGCCTGCTATACTAGATGAGGGGAACTTTAATATAGATCACATGAAGAATTCAACACATCTAATTTAAAAGTCCCCAAAATATATGCACCAATGGCAGATTGACCCTTTAACAATTCCTACAGTACTGAACAACATATTCAAGTGTAGAACTTCAGTAGAATGCCACTTTAAAACCACACATTAGTTCAACAACTGCATAGTTTGTGCCCCTGTTTAAGACAGTACTCACTGGTGTTAATCTGATCTTCTGTCTCCTCCTCTTTCACTCCCAAAACTTCTTCCTCCTTCACCTTTATTGAGACAGCATCCTCTTCCTCTATAAAAACTTATTTCACTGTAACAGCCTCCTCTGCTTCCTTTTTAATTCTAAAATGTTCTTTCTCTCCTTTCACTGTAATATCCACCTCTTCTTCTTCTTTCACGACAATGTTCATCTCTAGAGCTTCTTTCTTCGTACAGCAGACATCCTCTTCTTTAGCAGGGGAATAGTAGTTTAGTGAACTCATGGTCGGGGATGTTAGTTAACTAGCTAGTTAGCATTAGCGACTAGCCGAGTGCTAGGCTCAGTATCAATATTTAACTCGTTTGCAAATTGAAAAGGCAAATTAGATTAAAGTTAACCAGTTGATACGTCAGCTGACATGTGTTTTAAACACTGGGTTTGCCGAATGTACACAAACATGGTCTAAAACGTCAATCTGTAAGTTACATGTTGGCTAGCAAGCTACCGAGGTGGTTGAAAGAGTAGCCGTGTTGTTGTTCCTGAAGAAGCGTCCGTCCAGTCCATTATACGTCACGCAAGAAGCATCACCTGAAAGACGCTCATCGCCATCTGCTGACTGGAGTGGGTAACGCAGTTTGGAAACAATAGTCACGACACTTTTTGTGTTGGAAAGAACGTCATAATAATTTAATAACAAGCTGATATATTTTCTCTTTCGTCTTACAACTAATACGTCCCTGTACACAGACGTAGAAGCTTAATATTGTAACGACCCTGGGTTTATAAGCGCGGAAATCGACCCTGCCGCACGAGCTTTTGCGGCACAGTCGATAGCGCGACGGTCCTCGGGCTCGAAGGTCGAGGGTTCAAGACCTGCTCCCCGCTGTTTCATTACAATATGAATATGTGGACGATGAATAAATACTTATCTGAATAGGTAGTGTGTTAATGTGTGTTTTCAATCAGGATCTCAGGGATCACTGCCTCAAACGACCACCCCTCATCACTGTCAAACGCTCCCTAAAACACTTCTGCGAGCAGGCCTTTCTAATCGACCTGGCCCGGGTATCCTGGAAGGATATTGACCAAATCCCGTCAGTCGAGGGTGCCTGGTCGTTCTTAAAAAAGCGTGCACCTTTCAAAAACATGTAGAAATAAGAACAGATATAGCCCTTGGTTCACTTTTTCACTTCAGACCTGACTGCCCTCGACCCGCACAAAAACATCCTGTAGCATTGAATAGTCCCCGCGATATGCAACTTTTCAGGGAAGTTAGGAACCAATACACGCAGTCAGTCAGGAAAGCAAAGGCTAGCTTTTTCAAATAGAAATTTGCATCCTGTAACTCCAGAAAGTTTTGGGACTCTGTATAATACTTATTAAAATAATACTACTTTTCCACCATCATTTGCAAATAAATTCATTCAAAATCCTACAATGTGATTTTCTGGATTTTCTTTGTCTCATTTTGTCTGACGTAGTTGAAGTGTACCTATGATGAAAATTACAGGCCTCTCTCGTCTTTTTAAGTGTGAAAACTTGCACAATCGGTGGCTGACTAAATACTTTTTTGCCCCACTGTATATGCTCTAGTTGGCTGGTCCTCGCTACATATTCGTCGCCAGACCCACTGGCTCCAGGTAATTTATAAATCAAATCTGCTCTGAAAGCAAACATGTTGACATGAGTACCCTGATATCGGGGAATTAGTGCCATTCTGAAAAAATTGTTAGATTAGCTAGGTAAAGCTCCGCCTTATCTCAGTTCACTGGTCACGATAACCACACCCACCCGTAGCACACGTTCCAGCAGGTGTATCTCACTGATCATCCCCAAAGCCAACACCTCGTTTGGCCGCCGTTCCTTCCAGTTCTCTGCTGCCTCTGACTGGAACGAATTGCAAACATCTCTGAAGTTGGAGACTTTTATTTCCCTCACCAACTTTAAACATCAACTATCTGAGCAGCTAACCGATCGCTGCAGCTGTACACAGTCCATCTGTAAATAGCCCACCCAATCTACCATACTGTTTTTTATTTGATTTACTTTTCTGCTCATTTGCAGACCAGTATCTCTACTTGCACATCATCATCTGCTCATTTATCACGCCAGTGTTAATCTGCTAAATTGTAATTATTCGCTCCTATGGCCTATTTATTGCCTACCTCCTCATGCCTTTTGCGCACACTGTATACAGACTTTATTTTCTCTACTGTGTCATTGACTTGTTTGTGTCATTGGCTTGTTTATTGATTAATCCATGTGTAACTCTGTGTTGTTGTCTGTGTCACACTGCTTTGCTTTATCTTGGCCAGGTCGCAGTTGCAAATGAGAACTAGTTCTCAACTAGCCTACCTGGTTAAATAAAGGTGGGGGGAAAATGTGTTCTATATGCTCTGTGTGTTATATGTGTTCTGTGTGTTCTGTGTGTTATATGTTCTGTGTGTTATATGTTCTGTGTGTTATATGTGTTCTGTGTAACTATGATGGAGAGAATTGTTTTGCTGTCTGAATACAGCTGTACAGACCCTTTGGGAAGAATTAAACTTGGTTAAAGCTTCTCTAGTGTCCGTGGGTTAATTACTCTGAAAAATAAGAACCTAACAATATTATCAGAGGGGTGTATTATGACATCAGATAGAACTACTCAGACATTTCAAATCAGGCTTCATCCACATCATGAAGGTGGATATTGATCCAACCATTTCAAAAGTAATGACCGGGCTGATGGAAACAGGATATGCCTGTACACTTTTATAAATGCTGACAGACGATTTGTCAGTTTGTTTGACATGGTGGGATCATTTTGTGTCAGTAAACATTTATAAGCAAGAAATGGAGGTGGAAACTCCTTTATGAGCAAATATTTATATAATAACCATCACATCTTAGTTAACTTGGAGTCACGTGATGATATGTTGTGTGGTCCTCCCACTACGACTTGGGAACCCATGTCGTTTATTAGGCTACAGATGAAATAATAATCTCTCTTATCCATAATAATCCCTGTAATCACCCGCTGCTGGCTACAGTGCACGGGGACAAGAGCGCGTTTTCTATATAACGCAACACTTTTTTAAAACCATCAGTAGAGTTGAAAATGCGATGGAAACCCATTTAACTTGTATTTCTTATTTAGTCATGCAGAATGTCACAGCAAAAAATACATAGCTTAGCTTAGCTACTTGATAGAAACACTGACATACTTTAACAGTGTGTTTGATAGAAACACGGACATACTTTAAGTTGCACTATTTTGGGTGACCAGGTGCACGCGGTTCGTAACAGCGCGGTTATCTGCTTTAATTCTTGATTCTACTTGAGACGCATATGTCTCAAGTAGGCACCTGGAAATGCAAATGCGCTAAGCTAAATGCTAAATGTACTCGTTAAAACTCAAACCTTGATCAAAATTCACAAGCAGGGTATTGAATTAAAGCTACACTCGTTGTGAACCTAGCCAACAAGTCAGATTTTTAAAATGCTTTTCGGCGAAAGCATGAGAAGGTATTATCTGATAGCATGCACCACCTGAAAATGCCTGAATGCGACGTAAACAAAGACTCTGCTTATCCGACGCAGCACAAAACGCAGAAATAAAATATAAAACATTCATTACCTTTGACAAGCTTCTTTCTTGGCACTCCTATATGCCCCATAAACATCACTATTGGGTCTTTTTTTCGTTTAAATCGGTCCATATATACCCAAAATAGCTTTCTATGGAAGCTGTGTCATTCAGAAAAAAACATCGTTTTTTAACGCTGCATCATTTTTTAAAATTAAAAAAGTCGATGATAAACTTTCACAAAACACTTCGAAATCCTTTTGTAATCCAACTTTAGGTATTAGTAAACGTTTATAATCTATCAAAATGATTACAGGGCGATGTATATTCAATAGCTCCACGTCTGCAAATCAATGGCTGCCATTGTCCACATTTACAGCGTCCTGGTGGAGACTGGAAGAAACGGATGCCAGATACTTGGATTTTCCAACAAAAAATTCAATTGAAAATGACGACAATGGCGACATCGTGTGGAATTTGTATGAATTGCATGCAGGTCGATATTAAATTTTGTCCTCTTTTAACAACGCATGAAAGTGACTTATGGAAATTATTTTTAGCTTTCAGAGAGCAGTTTTTCTTGCGTTTTTCAATGAAACACACGATCTGTTATAGTCACAGCCATGATTTAACCAGTTTTAGAAACTTCAGAGTGTTTTCTATCCACACATACTAATCATATGCATATACTATATTCCTGGCATGAGTAGCAGGACGCTGAAAAGTTGCGCGATTTTTAACAGAATGTTCGAAAAAGGAGGGGGTAGAAGTAAGAGGTAATGTCCGAGGGATAGTACTTTAACAGCAGGTGGAAACTTAGCTACTGGGCACAGACATCAGTTCAACATCTAGTTTCTATTTACATTCAACACAAAATGTCACCTGTCGTTAGATTTAGGTTCCCAGTTGGGTGAAACACAAAATGTCACCTGTCGTTAGATTTAGGTTCCCAGTTGGATGAAACACAAAATGTCAGCTGTCGTTAGATTTAGGTTCCCAGTTGGGTGAAACACAAAATGTCACCTGTCGTTAGATTTAGAAAAATTAATAAAAATACCTGATGTTGATGGCTTACAAATCCAATCAGTTGTCGACACTGATCTGACATCATCACGTGGATTTGTTTTGTTGAAATGACGTGGAAACAATGTTTATTCAACCAGTGGGAGGCTTGTAAATTACCCCAGGAAAGTCAAAAGAGGAACTCTTCATTTTGACAATAATGGAACAGCAATCCGTGGGAGAGTTGTGATGGATATTATAAAATAAGGATCTGCTGGAGTCCAAGTCAAACCAATATTCTTTATTTCTGAGCTCAGAGAGAATAACAGTGTCAGTGTAGACAGTCTGAATTCCTGAAGCATTGGGTGATGAGCACATATCTTTATAGTTTCCTGTTCCTGGGCGGGACTTTGTTCATACAAGGACACAGGTGCAAATTGGTTTGCAACACAGAATGATACTCCCAAGAACAGGAGATTATAATAGGACAGTTTCACAAGGTTAGTCACATACTCAGTTATGTGGACACACAAACAATTAACATTTTCCATTACAGAGTCTGAACATTTTCATGTCATTAAATCATCAGTGGGCCAACAATGCAAATGTCAACAATGGAACTAATGCATCACATCCAAATATCACTTGATTATCTGTAGTGCTGGAGGAATGACACACCCAGATAAACACACACAAAGTTTAAAAAATGACAATTTAAACACATGGAACCTGATCTATCCTACATTGAAACTGACAACTCCATATTCAATTAATGTTTTCTAATAAAAACATACAAATATATGTTTGAGTATACTTGGTACAATTATTAATTTAATTTCATATGGTATAAACAAGTAAACCCATTCTCAGTCAACAATATAAGACAATGGGAGCACTGTGTATGTTCTCTGATGAATTTTAAGTCAATGTGATGTGAAATATCAATTTACACACTAGGATAAGTAATTATTTTCTCCTGTGTGGATTCTCACATGACGTTTAAGTGACTGTGATGAGCAATATGTTTTCCCACAGTCTGAGCACTTGTAAGATTTCTCCCCTGTGTGCAGTCTCACATGTTCTTTCAGATTTCCTAAATGGGTAAAACGCTTTGCACACTGGGAGCAATTGAAAGGCTTCTCCCCTGTATGTGTTCGCTCATGAGCTTTCAGATTTCTTAAGTGGCTAAAACTCTTTCCACACTGGGAGCAATGGAAAGGCTTCTCACCTGTGTGTGTTCGCTCATGAGCTTTCAGGATTCCTGACTGGCTAAAACTCTCACCACACTGGGCACAATGGTATGGCTTCTCCCCCGTGTGTATTCGCTCATGAGTTTTGAGGGTGTCTAACCGCATAAAACTCTTTCCACACTGGGAGCAATGGAAAGGCTTCTCCCCTGTGTGTATTCGCTCATGAGCTTTCAGCTTTCCTGGCTGGCTAAACCTCTTTCCACACTGGGAGCAATGGTGAGGCTTTGCTCCCGTGTGTATCCGCTGATGTCTTTTCATGTTAACTAACTGGCTAAAACTCTTTCCACAATGGGTGCAATGGAAAGGCTTCTCCCCTGTGTGTATTCGCTCATGAGCTTTCAGGCTTCCTAAGTGGCTAAATCCCTTTCCACACTGGATGCAGTGGTAAGGCTTCTCTCCTGTGTGCAGTCTCATGTGTTCATTCAGGTTTCCTAAGTGGCTAAATCTCTTTACACACTGGGAGCATTTGTAAGGCTTCTCACCTGTGTGGATTCGCTCATGCACTTTCAGGTGTCCTAATTCGCTAAAACTATTTCCACACTGGGCGCAATGGTATGGCTTCTCCCCTGTGTGTATTCGCTCATGAGATTGCAGGTTCCCTAACAAGCTAAAACGCTTTCCACACTGGGCGCAATGGAAAGGCTTCTCCCCTGTATGTATTCTCTCGTGTCTTTTCAGATTTCCTAAAAGGTTAAAACTCGTTCCACACAGGGTGCAATGGAAAGGCTTCGCTTCGGTGTGTATCCTCTCATGTCTTTTCAGGCTTCCTAACTTGGTAAACCTAGTTCCACAATGGTAGCAGTGGTAAGGCTTCTCCCCTGAGTGTATTCGCTCATGAGCTTTCAGGCTTCCTAACTTGGTAAAACTCTTTCCAATCTGGGAGCAGAGGTGTCGTCTTGCTGGTTTGGATGTCTCTTGTTCCCCCGAGTTTGGTTTTTCTCCTGCCAAAGACAGTGTTTATTTAAAGAGAGCCCTGAATGAAACCTCCACATGATAAAACCGCCTTGCAATGAGGTTTAATCCAAATCAGATCCCTCAAACATTTCATAATTTAAAACAATCTTGGTGTGATTTTAAAGCAGATTATGTTGTAGAGCTTCCTAGTAATTTGTTTAGTTTACATTACTTATTCATTCTGTTTTAGAAGTCAGAAAACAAAAAACTAGACAGTTCTTGGACACAAGACACAGAAGTCGCTGGATTCCTATTGAGCAGGTGGTTCTAAATATATAACCCTCATAGCTGTATGATACAGAATGTGACCTACACACTTCCTTAAACCTAAAATAAGTAGAGAAGTAATTTGGTGTGGAAGTCCAAAATATGTTTTACATTGGAGACAGACACAAAGCACATCAGTAACATCTCCCCGTTGTCTCAAGGGTTCGAAACATTGCTGTTCACAAATCTTTAACATTTTGACTAATCACTAATGTCATGATATTTCGGGTAAAGTAAAAATAATGAAATATTTGGGGCAGATTAAAATATATATTATTATAAACAACTTTTTTGTAAATTGCTAGTTTACAGTCTTGTCTCCTCGCTGCAACTCCTGTAATATCTCGGGAGAGGCGAACGTCAAGAGCCAACCCGGAAGCCAGCCACACCAACGTGTTGGAGGAAACACTGTACACCTGGCGACCGTGACAGCGTGCATGTGCCCAGCCGCCACAGGAGTCGCTAGAGCGTGATGGGACAAGGACACCCCAACTGGGCAAACCCTCCCCCAACCAGGACGACGCTGGTTGTTGGCCAATTGTGCGTCACCTCATGGCTCTCCCGGTCATGGCCGGCTGCGAAACAGGTCGTACATTTTGGAGAAATGTCCTCTGGTCTGATGAAACAAAAGTAGAACCGTTTGGCTATAATGACCATCGTTGCGTTTGGAGGAAAAAAGGGGGGGGCTTGCAAGCCGAACAACACCATCCCAACTGTGAAGGCTTCGCTTCGGTGTGTATCCTCTCATGTCTTTTCAGGCTTCCTAACTTGGTAAACCTAGTTCCACAATGGTAGCAGTGGTAAGGCTTCTCCCCTGAGTGTATTCGCTCATGAGCTTTCAGGCTTCCTAACTTGGTAAAACTCTTTCCAATCTGGGAGCAGAGGTGTCGTCTTGCTGGTTTGGATGTCTCTTGTTCCCCCGAGTTTGGTTTTTCTCCTGCCAAAGACAGTGTTTATTTAAAGAGAGCCCTGAATGAAACCTCCACATGATAAAACCGCCTTGCAATGAGGTTTAATCCAAATCAGATCCCTCAAACATTTCATAATTTAAAACAATCTTGGTGTGATTTTAAAGCAGATTATGTTGTAGAGCTTCCTAGTAATTTGTTTAGTTTACATTACTTATTCATTCTGTTTTAGAAGTCAGAAAACAAAAAACTAGACAGTTCTTGGACACAAGACACAGAAGTCGCTGGATTCCTATTGAGCAGGTGGTTCTAAATATATAACCCTCATAGCTGTATGATACAGAATGTGACCTACACACTTCCTTAAACCTAAAATAAGTAGAGAAGTAATTTGGTGTGGAAGTCCAAAATATGTTTTACATTGGAGACAGACACAAAGCACATCAGTAACATCTCCCCGTTGTCTCAAGGGTTCGAAACATTGCTGTTCACAAATCTTTAACATTTTGACTAATCACTAATGTCATGATATTTCGGGTAAAGTAAAAATAATGAAATATTTGGGGCAGATTAAAATATATATTATTATAAACAACTTTTTTGTAAATTGCTAGTTTACAGTCTTGTCTCCTCGCTGCAACTCCTGTAATATCTCGGGAGAGGCGAACGTCAAGAGCCAACCCGGAAGCCAGCCACACCAACGTGTTGGAGGAAACACTGTACACCTGGCGACCGTGACAGCGTGCATGTGCCCAGCCGCCACAGGAGTCGCTAGAGCGTGATGGGACAAGGACACCCCAACTGGGCAAACCCTCCCCCAACCAGGACGACGCTGGTTGTTGGCCAATTGTGCGTCACCTCATGGCTCTCCCGGTCATGGCCGGCTGCGAAACAGGTCGTACATTTTGGAGAAATGTCCTCTGGTCTGATGAAACAAAAGTAGAACCGTTTGGCTATAATGACCATCGTTGCGTTTGGAGGAAAAAAGGGGGGGGCTTGCAAGCCGAACAACACCATCCCAACTGTGAAGCGCGGGGGGTGGCAGCATCATGTTGTGGGGGTGCTTCGCTGCAGGAGGGACTGGTGAACTTCACAAAATAGATGGCATCATTAGGCAGGACAATTATGTGGATATATTGAAGTAACATCTCAAGACATCAATCAGGATGTTAAAGCTTGGTGGCAAACGGATCTTCCAAAATGGACGACGACCCCAAACATACTTCCAAAGGTGTGGCAAAATGGCTTAAGGACAACAAATTCAAGGTATTGGAGTGGCCATCACAAAGCCCTGACCTCAATCCTATAGAACATTTGTGGGCAGAACTGAAAAAGTGTGTGCGAGCAAGGAGGCCTACAAACCTGTCTCTGTTACACCCGCTCTGGCAGGAGGAATGGGCCAAAATTCACTCAACTTATTGTGGGAAGCTTGTGGAAGGCTACCTGAAACATGTGACCCAAGAAAAACTATTTAAAGGCAATGCTACCAAATACTAATTGAGTGCATGTAAACTTCTGACCCACTGGGAATGTGACTATTATTCTGACATTTCACATTCTTAAAATAAAGTGGTGATTGTTACGTTCCCCAGTTTCTGGGTTGTGGTTTGTTATGTGTGTTTCAGGACGGCTTCCTGAAATCCCCTAAGCAGCTGATTGGTCGACTCCATGGCTAATTGGAACTGACCCCGCCCCCTTGTCAAGATGCAGCTGTCTCCAATTACCCATTCCTTCAGAAGCTATATGAAAGCCATTGTTCTGTTTGGAAGAGAGATCATTGAAGAAAGATGATTGCTGAGAGCTCATTGAAGAAAGATGATTGCTGAGAGCTCATTGAAGAAAGATTATTGCTGAGAGCTCATTGAAGAAAGATGATTGCTGAGAGATCATTGAAGAAAGATGATTGCTGAGAGATCATTGAAGAAAGATGATTGCTGAGAGAGGAGGCTGATGGTTATAGCATATGTTGGTTGTTTCTCAGGCAGTTGGTATGTATTATGTTAGTTGTAGATGGGAGCAACTAGGTAGGTTCTGTGTGAGTTTGTTGCTCAGTCATAGCCTATTTGATGTCCTGTGTTTCTGTGTGTTTGTGAAGTGTTTAATTTGTTCCCAGGGGGGAAGGGGAAGGCACCTAGGGAGTGCTTAGGCAAGAGGCCCGCGGGCATCCATATACCCGTAGTACATTTACTGTCTAGGCACACTAGGTAAGACCTGGGTGGACCCTCCCCCCCCCCTGTATTTTGGTTAGGGCACCAGGTGGTGCTAAATTAGGTAAGTAGTGGTTAGGCAGGTAAGATTGGCTAAGTTGTATGTAAACTTCTGACCTCCACTGTATATAGAACCAGTCAAAAGTTTGGACACACCTCCTCATTCAAGGGTTTTTCTTTTTTGCTATTTTCCACATTGTAGAATAATGGTGAAGACATCAAAACTACGAAGTAACACATACAGAATCATGTAGAAACCAAAAAAAGTGTTAAACAAATCAAAGTATATTTTATATTTGAGATTATTCAAAGTAGCCCCCCTTTGCCTTGATGACAGCTTTGCACGCTCTTGGCATTCTCTCAACCAGCTTCACCTGAAATGCTTTTTTCCAAACGTCTTGAAGGAGTTCCCACATATGCTGAGCACTTATTGGTTGCTTTCCTTCACTCTGCGGTCCAACTCATCCCAAACCATCTCAAATGGGTTGAGGTTGGGTGATTGTGGAGGCCAAGACATCTGATGCAGCATTCAATCACTCTCGTTGGTCAAATTGCCCTTACACAGCCTGGAGGTGTGTTTTGGGTCATTGTCCCATTGAAAAACAAATGATAGTCCCACTAAGCCAAAACCAGACGGGGTGGTGTATCGCTGTGGTAGCCAACCTGGTTAAGTGTGCAATGAATTCTAAAAAATCATTGACAGTGTCATCAGCAAAGCACCCCCACAACATCACATCCCCTCCTCCATGCTTCACGGTGGGAACCACGCATGCAGAGATCATTCTACTCTGCGTCTCACAAAGACGTGGCGGTTTGAACCCAATCTCAAATTTGGACTCATCAGACCAAAGGACAGATTTACACAGGTCTAAGGTTTATTGCTCGTGTTTCTTGGCCCAAGCAAGTCTCTTCTTATTATTGGTGTCCTTTAGTAGTAGTTTCTTTGCAGCAATTCGACCATGAAGGCCTGATTCACGCAGTCTCCTCTGAACAGATGTTGTTGAGAATGTGTCTGTTACTTGAACTCTGAACCTTTTATTTGGGCTGCAATTTCTGAGGCTGGTAACTCAAACAAAATGACCCTCTGCAGCAGAGGTAACTCTGGGTCTTCCTTTCCTGTGGAGGTCCTCATGAGAGCCAGTTTCATCATAGCAGAGGTAACTCTGGGTCTTCCTTTCCTGTGGAGGTCCTCATGAGAGCCAGTTTCATCATAGCGCCTGATTGTTTTTGCGACTGTACTTGAAGAAACTTTCGAAGTTCGTAATTTTCCTAATTGACCTTCATGTCTTAAAAGTAATGATGGACTGTCGTTTCTCTTTGCTTATTTGAACTGTTCTTGCCATAATATGGACTTGGTCTTCTATACACCACCTTGTACCACTTGTCACAACACAACTGATTGGCTCAAACGCATTAAGAAGGAAAGAAATTCCACAAATTACCAAGGCACATCTGTTAATTGAAATGCATTCCAGGTGACTTCCTCATGAAGCTGGTTGAGAGAAGGCCAAGAGTGTGCAAGGCAAAGGGTGGCTACTTTGAATAATTTGTTTAACACTTTTGGTTACTGTATGATTCCATAAGTGTTATTTCATAGTTTTGATGTCTTCACTACTATTCTACAATTTATAAAATAGTAAAAACGAAGAAAAACCCTTGAATGAGTAGTTGTGTGTCCTAACTGTTGACTGGTACTGTATATATGTGGGGCAGTGTTCATATATGGTCGATTCCGTGGGAAAGTCAACCTGAACATGTGTAACGGAGGTGAGAACGTGCCGTAAACTCACTCCACAGCTTGAAACGTCACAGATGGAGCTGTCCAACTGGTACCTTTTCTATAGCTCCATCGGTTCATTGTCAAGGAGAGCGGTCACATGTGTTGAGAAGCAGAGGATCACTAGTTTGAGTCCATTATGGGGACAGAGGAGGAAGCTAAACTGTAAGCAGCACACTGATGTCAGAAACATGAACAATAAAGTGAGTAATTTCCAAATGAAACAATGTTCTGTTAAGGTCTATATAGTGTATATATATATTAAACCATGTTCTTTCAGGTCTATATAGTATATATATATATTAAACCATGTTCTTTAAGGTCTATATAGTATATATATATTAAACCATGTTCTGTTAAGGTCTATATAGTATATAATATTAAACCATGTTCTTTAAGGTCTATATAGTATATATATATATATATATTAAACCATGTTCTTTAAGGTCTATATAGTATATATATATATATTAAACCATGTTCTTTAAGGTCTATATAGTATATATATATATTAAACCATGTTCTGTTAAGGTCTATATAGTATATATATTAAACCATGTTCTGTTAAGGTCTATATAGTATATATATATATTAAACCATGTTCTTTAAGGTCTATATAGTATATATATATATATATAACCATATTCTTATAGGTCTATATAGTATATATATATATATATATATATATATTAAACCATGTTCTGTTAAGGTCTATATAGTATATATATTAAACCATGTTCTTTAAGGTCTATATAGTATATATATATTAAACCATGTTCTTTAAGGTCTATATAGTATATATATATATATTAAACCATGTTCTTTAAGGTCTATATAGTATATATATATATATTAAACCATGTTCTTTCAGGTCTATATAGTATATATATATTAAACCATGTTCTTTCAGGTCTATATAGTATATATATATATATTAAACCATGTTCTTTCAGGTCTATATAGTGTATATATATTAAACCATGTTCTGTTAAGGTCTATATAGTATATATATTAAACCATGTTCTTTAAGGTCTATATAGTATATATATATTAAACCATGTTCTTTAAGGTATATATATTAAACCATGTTCTTTCAGGTCTATATAGTATATATATATATTAAACCATGTTCTTTAAGGTCTATATAGTATATATATTAAACCATGTTCTTTAAGGTCTATATAGTATATATATATTAAACCATGTTCTTTCAGGTCTGTATAGTATATATATATTAAACTATGTTCTTTCAGGTCTATATAGTATATATATATATATTAAACCATGTTCTTTCAGGTCTATATAGTATATATATAGTATATATATTAAACCATGTTCTTTAAGGTCTATATAGTATATATATATATTAAACCATGTTCTTTCAGGTCTATATAGTGTATATATATTAAACCATGTTCTGTTAAGGTCTATATAGTATATATATATTAAACCATGTTCTTTAAGGTCTATATAGTATATATATTAAACCATGTTCTTTAAGGTCTATATAGTATATATATATTAAACCATGTTCTTTCAGGTCTGTATAGTATATATATATTAAACCATGTTCTTTCAGGTCTATATAGTGTATATATATATATATATATATTAAACCATGTTCTTTCAGGTCTATATAGTATATATATATATATATATATATTAAACCATGTTCTTTCAGGTCTATATAGTATATATATTAAACCATGTTCTTTCAGGTCTATATAGTATATATATATATATATATTAAACCATGTTCTTTAAGGTCTATATAGTATATATATATATTAAACCATGTTCTGTTAAGGTCTATATAGTATATATATTAAACCATGTTCTTTAAGGTCTATATAGTATATATATTAAACCATGTTCTTTAAGGTCTATATAGTATATATATATATTAAACCATGTTCTTTAAGGTCTATATAGTATATATATATGAAACCATGTTCTGTTAAGGTCTATATAGTATATATATATTAAACCATGTTCTTTAAGGTCTATATAGTATATATATATTAAACCATGTTCTTTAAGGTCTATATAGTATATATATATATATTAAACCATGTTCTTTAAGGTCTATATAGTATATATATATATATTAAACCATGTTCTTTCAGGTCTATATAGTATATATATTAAACCATGTTCTTTCAGGTCTATATAGTATATATATATTAAACCATGTTCTTTCAGGTCTATATAGTATATATATTAAACCATGTTCTTTCAGGTCTATATAGTATATATATATTAAACCATGTTCTTTAAGGTCTATATAGTATATATATATATTAAACCATGTTCTTTAAGGTCTATATAGTATATATATATATTAAACCATGTTCTGTTAAGGTCTATATAGTATATATATATTAAACCATGTTCTTTAAGGTCTATATAGTATATATATATATTAAACCATGTTCTGTTAAGGTCTATATAGTATATATATTAAACCATGTTCTTTAAGGTCTATATAGTATATATATATATTAAACCATGTTCTTTAAGGTCTATATAGTATATATATATATTAAACCATGTTCTGTTAAGGTCTATATAGTATATATATATTAAACCATGTTCTTTAAGGTCTATATAGTATATATATATATTAAACCATGTTCTGTTAAGGTCTATATAGTATATATATATTAAACCATGTTCTTTAAGGTCTATATAGTATATATATATATTAAACCATGTTCTGTTAAGGTCTATATAGTATATATATTAAACCATGTTCTTTAAGGTCTATATAGTATATATATATATATTAAACCATGTTCTTTAAGGTCTATATAGTATATATATATATTAAACCATGTTCTTTAAGGTCTATATAGTATATATATTAAACCATGTTCTTTAAGGTCTATATAGTATATATATTAAACCATGTTCTGTTAAGGTCTATATAGTATATATATTAAACCATGTTCTGTTAAGGTCTATATAGTATATATATGAAACCATGTTCTTTAAGGTCTATATAGTATATATATATTAAACCATGTTCTTTAAGGTCTATATAGTATATATATATATATTAAACCATGTTCTGTTAAGGTCTATATAGTATATATATATATTAAACCATGTTCTTTAAGGTCTATATAGTATATATATATTAAACCATGTTCTTTAAGGTCTATATAGTATATATATATTAAACCATGTTCTTTAAGGTCTATATAGTATATATATATATATTAAACCATGTTCTGTTAAGGTCTATATAGTATATATATATATTAAACCATGTTCTTTAAGGTCTATATAGTATATATATATTAAACCATGTTCTTTAAGGTCTATATAGTATATATATATTAAACCATGTTCTTTAAGGTCTATATAGTATATATATATTAAACCATGTTCTTTAAGGTCTATATAGTATATATATATTAAACCATGTTCTTTAAGGTCTATATAGTATATATATATATATTAAACCATGTTCTTTAAGGTCTATATAGTATATATATATTAAACCATGTTCTTTAAGGTCTATATAGTATATATATATATATTAAACCATGTTCTTTAAGGTCTATATAGTATATATATATATTAAACCATGTTCTGTTAAGGTCTATATAGTATATATATATTAAACCATGTTCTGTTAAGGTCTATATAGTATATATATATTAAACCATGTTCTGTTAAGGTCTATATAGTATATATATATATATTAAACCATGTTCTTTAAGGTCTATATAGTATATATATATTAAACCATGTTCTGTTAAGGTCTATATAGTATATATATATATATTAAACCATGTTCTTTCAGGTCTACATAGTATATATATTAAACCATGTTCTTTAAGGTCTATATAGTATATATATTAAACCATGTTCTTTAAGGTCTACATAGTATATATATATATATATATATTAAACCATGTTCTTTAAGGTCTATATAGTATATATATATATTAAACCATGTTCTGTTAAGGTCTATATAGTATATATATTAAACCATGTTCTGTTAAGGTCTATATAGTATATATATATATATTAAACCATGTTCTTTAAGGTCTATATAGTATATATATATATATTAAACCATGTTCTTTAAGGTATATATATTAAACCATGTTCTTTCAGGTCTATATAGTATATATATATATATTAAACCATGTTCTTTAAGGTCTATATAGTATATATATATTAAACCATGTTCTTTCAGGTCTATATAGTATATATATTAAACCATGTTCTTTAAGGTCTATATAGTATATATATTAAACCATGTTCTTTAAGGTCTATATAGTATATATATATTAAACCATGTTCTTTAAGGTCTATATAGTATATATATTAAACCATGTTCTTTAAGGTCTATATAGTATATATATATTAAACCATGTTCTTTCAGGTCTATATAGTATATATATATATATTAAACCATGTTCTTTAAGGTCTATATAGTATATATATATTAAACCATGTTCTGTTAAGGTCTATATAGTATATATATTAAACCATGTTCTTTAAGGTCTATATAGTATATATATTAAACCATGTTCTTTCAGGTCTATATAGTATATATATATATTAAACCATGTTCTTTAAGGTCTATATAGTATATATATATTAAACCATGTTCTTTAAGGTCTATATAGTATATATATATTAAACCATGTTCTTTAAGGTCTATATAGTATATATATATTAAACCATGTTCTTTCAGGTCTATATAGTATATATATATTAAACCATGTTCTTTAAGGTCTATATAGTATATATATATTAAACCATGTTCTTTAAGGTCTATATAGTATATATATATTAAACCATGTTCTTTAAGGTCTATATAGTATATATATATTAAACCATGTTCTTTAAGGTCTATATAGTATATATATATATTAAACCATGTTCTTTAAGGTCTATATAGTATATATATATTAAACCATGTTCTTTAAGGTCTATATAGTATATATATATTAAACCATGTTCTTTAAGGTCTATATAGTATATATATATTAAACCATGTTCTTTAAGGTCTATATAGTATATATATATTAAACCATGTTCTTTAAGGTCTATATAGTATATATATATTAAACCATGTTCTTTAAGGTCTATATAGTATATATATATTAAACCATGTTCTTTAAGGTCTATATAGTATATATATATTAAACCATGTTCTGTTAAGGTCTATATAGTATATATATATTAAACCATGTTCTGTTAAGGTCTATATAGTATATGTATGTTGGAGTTCATTTGACCTGTTAGAGTAGGAAATGTAATACATTTTGTCCATCAGAGACGGAGGCCAAGTCTCACAAGAAAAGCTTTTCATTCAGTCCTATTTCATAACTCTAACCTCTAACCATAACCCTAACCCTAACCATAACCCTAACCATAACCCTAACCCTAACCATAACCCTAACCATAACCATAACCCTAACCATAACCCTAACCCTAACCATAACCATAACCATAACCCTAACCCTAACCATAACCATAACCCTAACCATAACCCTAACCATAACCCTAACCATAACCATAATCAATCATATTTCATGGCTTTTAGAAAAGAGCTTGTTTTACGGCGCTTGTTTTATTGCAATATTGCCATTTTTTAACAAGTTCTGTAGATCAGATGTTAATGAAGCAATACAGACCACATTGAGGGGTCTTGAGTTTTGTTTGTATGTTCTACAGTCTGGTAAAGATACGGGGGTTGACTGGGACAGGCAATGTAACATCATCATGATTTTAAGGAAATGGGACAGGCAATGTAACATCCATCATGATTTTAAGGAAATGGGACAGGCAATGTAACATCCATCATGATTTTAAGGAAATGGGACAGGCAATGTAACATCCATCATGATTTTAAGGAAATGGGACAGGCAATGTAACATCCATCATGTTTTAAAGGAAATGGGACAGGCAATGTAACACCCATCATGATTTTAAGGAAATGGGACAGGCAATGTAACATCCATCATGATTTTAAGGAAATATTTTTGCAGTCTATCTTCATGTCAACTGATGGGTTTTGACCTATAAACTTCAAACATCCTTGATGATGTCACGGCGGGAGAGAGAGAGAGAGAGAAGGTGCCGGACGTGTAAATACTGTCAGAACATGTTGTTGACATCAGGGAGAGAGAGAGAGAAGGTGTGGACATGTAAATACTGTCAGAACATGTTATTGACATCAGGGAGAGAGAGAGAGAAGGTACCGGACATGTAAATACTGTCAGAACATGTTATTGACATCAGGGAGAGAGAGAGAAGGTGCCGGACGTGTAAATACTGTCAGAACATGTTATTGACATCAGGGAGAGAGAGAGAAGGTGCCGGACATGTAAATACTGTCAGAACATGTTATTGACATCAGGGATCATATGGAAAGGAGGGGTGGGGTCACAGACCGGTACGAGTCAACAGGACAGCTCTGAGTTAGGGAGGATGAAGGAATTTGAGGATGAGGTCAGATGAAGTGAGAAAGAATAGTCATCACTACAGTTCTGCCTAGCAACAGCAACATTGGTCTGACCATATGTGAGGAGGAGACTCAGCCTTGGAAGGGTTAAATACCAGCGCTGGTGTGAATAGGTTGCTTGTCTCATGCAGCTGTAAGACCCAATGGGTGATTTAAACTTGGTTTAAGCTTTACCAACCGTCCCTGAGTTTATTTACTCTGTTTGTTTATTTAAGAACCTAACACAACTAACAGAACTTTGTCTACTGTGGTGGAAATATACCTGGTAACAGATACCAGTCCATCTTCATGTCAACTAACAGAACTCTGCTGGTTGTCCTGGTAACATACTAGATGGCAGATCTATTTAATTTGTTCAAACTAAACTACAGCACTTACTTTGATGTGTTAAATCTGATCCTTTCTTCTCTTCTCCTCCTCTCACAGTTCCACTCAGCCCCGTTGTTTTCCTGCAGTCCACCAGCAGCACAGACAACCTCTTCATACCCAGCAATAAGGTGCTACCGGGAGAGGCACGACACGGGGACTCCGGGAGGGAGGAAGGGCTAGCGTTGTCCTGGTAACCATAAAGAGGGGAGACAGACACATATCATTATGGATGCTGATGTCACTGTTGTCATGAAGTGCCTTTACAGAAACCCAGCCCTGACCCAGATAGAGCAAGCTGTATGCTAGACCAGATCAAGCTGTATGCTAGACCAGACCAAGCTGTATGGTTGACCAGACCAAGCTGTATGCTAGACCAGACCAAGCTGTACCATCTGGTGTTCTGATCTGGAGAGACTCTTCTCTGCCTCGTCAGCATCAGGATGTTGTTGAGGCTCCCCAGAGGATCCACCAGGGTCATGTCTCTCTCCTGTGTGAACGAGAACATCAAACAGGTGGTAAACTTATGATCTACTATTACAATCACATAGAGTCTGACAAGAGGCATTGATATCTCTAAACAGGGCCTAAAATGCAAATGTTAAAGGGTTGTTCCACGAAATGGGTGCCTGTTGCATCCCTTTGATATTTAAGTAGACATGATGCACCAATATTGAATTTTAAAAGCCTGTTATATTAGATGAGGGGAACTTTAATACAGACCACATGAAGAATTCAACACATCTAATTTAAAAGTCCCCAAAATATATGCACCAATGGCAGATTGACCCTTTAACAATTCATACAGTACTGAACAACATATTCAAGTGTAGAACTTCAGTAGAATGCCACTTTAAAACCACACATTAGTTCAACAACTGCATAGTTTGTGCCCCTGTTTAAGACAGTACTCACTGGTGTTAATCTGATCTTCTGTCTCCTCCTCTTTCACTCCCAAAACTTCTTCCTCCTTCACCTTTATTGAGACAGCATCCTCTTCCTCTGTAAAATGTTCTTTCTCTTCTTTCACTGTAACAGCCTCCTCTGCTTCCTTTTTAATTCTAAAATGTTCTTTCTCTCCTTTCACTGTAATATCCACCTCTTCTTCTTCTTTCACGACAATGTTCATCTCTAGAGCTTCTTTCTTCGTACAGCAGACATCCTCTTCTTTAGCAGGGGAATAGTAGTTTAGTGAACTCATGGTCGGGGATGTTAGTTAACTAGCTAGTTAGCATTAGCGACTAGCCGAGTGCTAGGCTCAGTATCAATATTTAACTCGTTTGCAAATTGAAAAGGCAAATTAGATTAAAGTTAACCAGTTGATACGTCAGCTGACATGTGTTTTAAACACTGGGTTTGCCGAATGTACACAAACATGGTCTAAAACGTCAATCTGTAAGTTATATGTTGGCTAGCAAGCTACCGAGGTGGTTGAAAGAGTAGCCGTGTTGTTGTTCCTGAAGAAGCGTCCGTCCAGTCCATTATACGTCACGCAAGAAGCATCACCTGAAAGACGCTCATCGCCATCTGCTGACTGGAGTGGGTAACGCAGTTTGGAAACAATAGTCACGACACTTTTTGTGTTGGAAAGAACGTCATAATAATTTAATAACAAGCTGATATATTTTCTCTTTCGTCTTACAACTAATACGTCCCTGTACACAGACGTAGAAGCTTAATATTGTAACGACCCTGGGTTTATAAGCGCGGAAATCGACCCTGCCGCACGAGCTTTTGCGGCACAGTCGATAGCGCGACGGTCCTCGGGCTCGAAGGTCGAGGGTTCAAGACCTGCTCCCCGCTGTTTCATTACAATATGAATATGTGGACGATGAATAAATACTTATCTGAATAGGTAGTGTGTTAATGTGTGTTTTCAATCAGGATCTCAGGGATCACTGCCTCAAACGACCACCCCTCATCACTGTCAAACGCTCCCTAAAACACTTCTGCGAGCAGGCCTTTCTAATCGACCTGGCCCGGGTATCCTGGAAGGATATTGACCAAATCCCGTCAGTCGAGGGTGCCTGGTCGTTCTTAAAAAAGCGTGCACCTTTCAAAAACATGTAGAAATAAGAACAGATATAGCCCTTGGTTCACTTTTTCACTTCAGACCTGACTGCCCTCGACCCGCACAAAAACATCCTGTAGCATTGAATAGTCCCCGCGATATGCAACTTTTCAGGGAAGTTAGGAACCAATACACGCAGTCAGTCAGGAAAGCAAAGGCTAGCTTTTTCAAATAGAAATTTGCATCCTGTAACTCCAGAAAGTTTTGGGACTCTGTATAATACTTATTAAAATAATAATACTTTTCCACCATCATTTGCAAATAAATTCATTCAAAATCCTACAATGTGATTTTCTGGATTTTCTTTGTCTCATTTTGTCTGACGTAGTTGAAGTGTACCTATGATGAAAATTACAGGCCTCTCTCGTCTTTTTAAGTGTGAAAACTTGCACAATCGGTGGCTGACTAAATACTTTTTTGCCCCACTGTATATGCTCTAGTTGGCTGGTCCTCGCTACATATTCGTCGCCAGACCCACTGGCTCCAGGTAATTTATAAGTCTATGCTAGGTAAAGCTCCGCCTTATCTCAGTTCACTGGTCACGATAACCACACCCACCCGTAGCACACGTTCCAGCAGGTGTATCTCACTGATCATCCCCAAAGCCAACACCTCGTTTGGCCGCTGTTCCTTCCAGTTCTCTGCTGCCTCTGACTGGAACGAATTGCAAACATCTCTGAAGTTGGAGACTTTTATTTCCCTCACCAACTTTAAACATCAACTATCTGAGCAGCTAACCGATCACTGCAGCTGTACATAGTCCATCTGTAAATAGCCCACCCAATCTACCATACTGTTTTTTATTTTATTTACTTTTCTGCTCATTTGCAGACCAGTATCTCTACTTGCACATCATCATCTGCTCATTTATCACGCCAGTGTTAATCTGCTAAATTGTAATTATTCGCTCCTATGGCCTATTTATTGCCTACCTCCTCATGCCTTTTGCGCACACTGTATACAGACTTTATTTTCTCTACTGTGTCATTGACTTGTTTGTGTCATTGGCTTGTTTATTGATTACTCCATGTGTAACTCTGTGTTGTTGTCTGTGTCACACTGCTTTGCTTTATCTTGGCCAGGTCGCAGTTGCAAATGAGAACTAGTTCTCAACTAGCCTACCTGGTTAAATAAAGGTGGGGGAAAAATGTGTTCTATATGCTCTGTGTGTTATGTGTTCTGTGTGTTCTGTGTGTTATATGTGTTCTGTGTGATATATGTGTTCTGTGTGTTCCATGTGTTATATGTGTTCTGTGTGTTATATGTGTTCTGTGTGTTATATGTTCTGTGTGTTATATGTGTTCTGTGTAACTGTGATGGAGAGAAATGTTTTGTTGTCTGAATACAGCTGTACAGACCATTTGGGAAGAATTAAACTTGGTTAAAGCTTCTCTAGTGTCCGTGGGTTAATTACTCTGAAAAATAAGAACCTAACAATATTATCAGAGGGGTGTATTATGACATCATATAGAACTACTCAGACATTCCAAATATCACTTGATTATCAGAGGGGTGAATTATGACATCATATAGAACTACTCAGACATTCCAAATCAGGCTTCATCCACATCATGAAGGTGGATATTGATCCAACCATTTCCAAAGTAATGACCGGGCTGATGGAAACAGGATATGCCTGTATACTTTTATAAATGCTGACAGACGATTTGTCAGTTTGTTTGACATGGTGGGATCATTTTGTGTCAGTAAACATTTATAAGCAAGAAATGGAGGTGGAAACTCCTTTATGAGCAAATATTTATATAATAACCATCACATCTTAGTTAACTTGGAGTCACGTGATGATATGTTGTGTGGTCCTCCCACTACGACTTGGGAACCCATGCAGTTTATTAGGCTACAGATGAAATAAGTTATGAACTTCGCAGGGTGGTGAAAGTGCACGTGATGAGCTTGATGTTCCATTCCAATACATTTTGATGGTCTTATTCTGGTGACATGATGACCGATGCTTGGCTGCCATTTGACAAATGAAATAATATCTCTCTTATCCATAATAATCCCTGTAATCACCCGCACAGTATCTGTGAGCTGCTGGCTACATGCCAAGAGCACGTTTTCTATATAACGCAACAGTTTTTTAAAACCATCAGTTGAAAATGCGATGGAAACCCATTTAACTTGTATTTCTTATTTATTCATGCAGAATGTCACAGCAAAAAATACATAGCTTAGCTTAGCTTAGCTACTTGATAGAAACACTGACATACTTTAACAGCAGGTGGAAACTTAGCTACTTGATAGAAACACTGACAAACTTTAACAGCAGGTGGAAACTTAGCTACTTGATAGAAACACTGACATACTTTAACAGCAGGTGGAAACTTAGCTACTAAGGTGGATATTGATCCAACACCTGCTGCTTATTCAAACCAGCCCACTGGGCACAGATGTCAGTTCTACATCTAGTTTCTATTTACATTCAACACAAAATGTCACCTGTCGTTAGATTTAGGTTCCCAGTTGGGTGAAACACAAAATGTCACCTGTCGTTAGATTTAGGTTCCCAGTTGGATGAAACACAAAATGTCAGCTGTCGTTAGATTTAGAAAAATTAATAAAAATACCTGATGTTGATGGGTTTTTAATCCAATCAGTTGTCGACACTGATCTGACATCATCACGTGGATTTGTTTTGTTGAAATGACGTGGAAACAATGTTTATTCAACCAGTGGGAAGCTTGTAAATGCCCCCAGGAAAGTCAAAAGAGGAACTCTTCATTTTGACAATAATGGAACAGCAATCCTTGGGAGAGTTGTGGTGGATATTATAAAATAAGGATCTGCTGGAGTCCAAGTCAAACCAAGATTCTTTATTTCTGAGATCAGAGAGAATAACAGAGTTACACAGCGCAGTGTAGACAGTCTGAATTCCTGAAGCATTGGGTGATGAGCACATATCTTTATAGTTTCCTGTTCCTGGGCGGGACTTTATTCATACAAGGACACAGGTGCAAATTGGTTTGTAACACAGAATGATACTCCCAAGAACAGGAGATTATAATAGGACAGTTTCACAAGGTTAGTCACATACTCAGTTATGTGGACACACAAACAACTAACATTTTCCATTACAGAGTCTGAACATTTTCATTTCATTAAATCATCAGTGGGCCAACAATGCAAATGTCAACAATGGAACAAATGCATCACATCCAAATATCACTTGATTATCTGTAGTGCTGGAGGAATGACACACCCAGATAAACACACAGTCAGAGTTTAAAAAAGGACCATTTAAACACATGGAAACTGATCTACTCTATATTCAAACTGACAGACTCCATATTCAATTCATGTTTTCTAATAGAAACAAACAACTATATGTTTAAGTATACTTTGTACAATTCACTTTCATCTGGTAAAAACAAGTAAACACATTCTTAGTCAACAATATAAGACAACAGGAGCACTGTGTATGTTCTCTGATTCATTTTAAGTCAATGTGATGTGAAATATCAATATTACAAGTAATTCTTCTCTTTTGTGTGGATTCTCTTATGACGTTGAAGTGACTGTGATGAGTAATATGTTTTCCCACAGTCTGAGTATTTTGTAAGCCTTCTCATGTATTCTTTCAGGCTTCCTAAATGGGCAAACGCTTTGCACACTGGGAGCAGTGGTAAAGCTTCTCCCCTGTGTGGAGTCTCATGTGTTTTAATTTTTAAAATGTTTAATTTTACCTCCCTTTTTCTCCCCAATATCGTGGTATCTAATTGTTAGTAGCTACAATCTTGTCTCATCGCTACAACTCCCGTACGGGCTCGGGAAAGACGAAGGTCAAAGTCATGCGTCCTCCGATACACAACCCAACCAAATCGCAGTGTTAAGCAGTGTTAAGGCTTCTCCCCTGTGTGTATTTTCCCCTGTTGGTTCAGGTGTCCTTTCTGGTTAAAACTCTTTCCAGGACCTCAACTCTTTTCTATTTTTACCAATGACCATACAGTTTTTAAATTCCTGATCAATCCATGGAGCCTTAACAGTTCTAACAGTCAGTTTCTTAACAGGTACATGTTTATCAATAATTGGAAGAAACAATTTAATATGGTAAAAACAGGTAAACACATTGTCAGTGTACAATATAAGACAACGGGAGCACTGTGTGTGTTCTCTGATGAATTTTAAGTCAATGTGATGTGAAATATCAATATACACGCTAAGAGAAGTCATTCTCTCTCCTGTGTGGATTCTCTAAAGACGTTTAAGTGACTGTTATGAGTAATGTGTTTTCTCACAGTCTGGCCTTTTCTAAGCATTCTCCTCTGTGTGCAGTCTCATGTGTTGGGCAAAAGCTTTGCACCCTGGGAGGAGTGGAAAGGCTTCTCCCCTGTGTGTATTCTCTCGTGTCGTTTCAGCCCCCCTGACCGGTTGAAACACTTTCCACACTGGGAGCAGTGGTAAGGCTTCTCACCTGTGTGTATTCTCTGATGATGTTTCAGGTACCCTAAATTGTTAAAACTCTTTCCACACTGGGAGCAGTGATAAGGCTTCTCTCCTATGTGTATTCTCTCATGTCGTTTCAGGTTCCCTAAATTGTTAAAACTCTTTCCACACTGGGAGCAGTGGTAAGGCTTCTCTCCTGTGTGTATTCTCTCATGGTTTTTTTAGCTCCCCTGAACAGACGAAACACTTTCCACAGTGGGAGCAGTGGTAAGGCTTCTCTCCTGTGTGTATTCTCTCGTGTTGGTTCAGGCATGCTTTCCGGTTGAAACTCTTTCCACACTGGGAGCAGTGGTAAGGCTTCTCTCCTGTGTGTATTCTCTCATGTTGTTTCAGATCCCCTGGACAGACGAAACAACTTCCACATTGGGAGCAGTGGTAAGGCTTCTCTCCTGTGTGTATTCTCTCGTGTTGGTTCAGGTATGTTTTCCGGTTGAAACTCTTCCCGCAATGGGAGCAGTGGTAAGGCTTCTCTCCTGTGTGTATTCTCTCATGAACTTTCAGGGTCTCTTTCCGGTTGAAACTCTTTCCACACTGGGAGCAGTGGTAAGGCTTCTTTCCTGTGTGTATTCTCTCATGCTGTTTCAGCGTCCCTGAATGGTTGAAACTCTTTCCACACTGGGAGCAGCGGTAAGGCTTCTCTCTTGTGTGTATTCTCTCATGTTGTTTCAGCTCCCCCAAACGGACGAAACTCTTCCCGCACTGGGAGCAGTGGTAAGGTTTCTCCCCTGTGTGTATTATCTCGTGTTGTTTCAGGTGTGCTTTATGGTTAAAACTCTTTCCACAGTGGGAGCACTGGTGTCGTCTTGCTGGTTTGGACGTCCCTGGCTCTGGTTCCTCTGAGTCTGGTCTTTCTCCTGCCAAATACAGTGTTATTTTTACATTACTTATTTTATTCATCCTGTTTTACAAGTCAGAACACAAAAACCTAGACAGTTCTAGGACACTGAAGACAGAGACGTCGCTGGATTCAAATTGAACAGGTGGTTCTAAATATATAACATTCATAGCTGTATGATACATAATGTGACCTACACACTTCCTTAAACATAAAATAACTAAAGAAGTAATTTTGTGTGGAAGTCAAACTTGTTTTTACGTCGCAGATACAAAGCACATCAGTAACATCTCCCCGTTGTTGAAAGGGTTCGACACATTGCTGTTTAATTGGACCAATTTCTTATTTAGACATTCACAGATTTTCAACATTTTGATTATCGCTGATGTCATATTTTGGGTAAAGTAAAAAAATAAGGTGAAATATTTGGGTAAATGTTCCTAAAACTGATAGTAACTACAATAAACAAAAATATAAACGCAACATGTAAAGTGTTGGATGTTTCATGAGATGAAAAAAAAGATTGCAGAATTTTTTACATCCCTGTTAGTCAACATTTATTCTTTGCCAAGATAATCCATCCACCTAACAGGTGTGGCATATCAAGAAGCTGATTGAACAGCGTGATTGTTACACAGGTGCACCCTGTGCTGGGGGTAATAAAAGGCTACTCGAAAATGTGCAGTTTGGTCACACAACAATGCCACAGATCTCTGAGGGAGTGGGCAATTGGCATGCTGACTGCAGGAATGTCCACTGGAGCTGTTACGGAATTGAATGTACAGTACCAGTCAAAAGGTTGGACTCACCTACTCATTCAAGGGTTTTTCTTAATTTTTACTATTTTCTACATTGTAGAATAATAAAGACATCAAAATGATTAAAAAACACATGGAATCATGTAGTAACCACAAGTGTTAAATCAAAATATATATTTTATTCTTCAAAAGTTGCCACCCTTGCTTTCTCTCAACCAGCTTCACCTGGAATCCTTTTCCAACAGTCTTGTAGGAGTTCCATATATGCTGAGAACTTGTAGGCTGCTTTTCCTTCACTCTGCGATCCAACTAATCCCAAACCATCTCGATTTGGGTGAGGTCGAGGCCAGGTCATCTGATGCAGCACTCCATCTTGGTCAAATAGCTCTTACACAGCCTGGAGGTGTGTTGGGTCATTGTCCTGTTGAAACACAATTGACAGTGGGACTAAGCCCAAACCAGATGGGATGGCATATCGCTGCAGAATGCTGTGGTAGTCATGCTGGTTAAGTGTGACTTGAATAAATAAATCACTGACATTGTCAATAGCAAAGCACCTGCACACCATCACGTCTCCTCCTCCATGCTTCACGGTGGGAACCACACATGCGGAGATAATCTGTTCATCTACTCCTCGTCTCACAAAGACATGACGCTCGGAACCAAAAATCTCACATTTGGACTCATCAGACCCAAGGACAGATATCCACCGGTCTAATGTCCATTGCTCATGTTTCTTGGCCCAAGCAAGTCTCTTCTTCTTATTGGTGTCCTTTAGTAGTGGTTTCCTTGCAGAAATTCGACCATGAAGGCCTGATTCACGCAGTCTCCTCTGAACCGATGATGTTGAGATGTGTCCCTTGCTTGAACTTTGTGAAGCATTTATTTGGGCTGCAATTTCTAAGTCTGGTAACTCTAATGAACTTATGCACCAGAAGTAACTCTGGGTCTTCCATTATTGTGGTGGTCCTTAACCTCTTGAACCTATAGGGGCGCTGTGTCATTATTGGATAAAAAGACGTGCCCGTTTTAAGCGCAATATTTTGTCACGAAAAGATGCTCGACTATGCATGGAATTGACAGCCTTGGAAAGACACAACTCTGACGTCTCCAAAACTGCAAAGATATTATCTGTGCGTGCCCCAGAACTAATGCAACAGGCGAAACCAAGATGATGTTTCATACAGGAAATGCCCCGGATTCTGAAGGCACTGTGTTCCAATGTCTCCTTATATGGCTGTGAATGCGCCAGGAATGAGCCTGCGCTTTCTGTATATTCCCCGAGGTGTCTGCAGCATTGTGACGTGTTTGTAGGCATATCATTGGAAGATTGACCATAAGAAACTACATTTACCTGGTGTCCCGCCCGGTGTCCTGTGTGCGTAATCAGTAAGTCCATGCGCGTTCCATTTCTTCAGAATTGAAAGTAAACTGCCACGATGGATTTTATTGTCGATAGATATGTGAAAAACACCTTGAGGATTTATTCTAAACATCGTTTGCCATGTTTCTGTCGATATTATGGAGATAATTTGGAAAAAAAGCGTTTAAATGACTTTTTTCTTTTTTCTTACCCAAACGTGATGAACAAAACGGAGTGATTAGTCGACACAAATAATATTTTTTGTAAAAACAGAACATTTGCTATCTAACAGAGTCTCCTCATTGGAAACATCTGAAGTTCTTCAAAGGTAAATTATTTTATTTGAATGCTTTTATGGTTTTTTGTGGAAAATGTTGCATGCTGAATGCCAGGCTTAATGCTATGCTAGGCTATCAATACTCTTACACAAATGCTTGTTTAGCTATGGTTCAAAAGCATATTTTGAAAATCTGAGATGACAGTGTTGTTAACAAAAGGCTAAGCTTGAGAGCAAATAGATTCATTTCATTTCATTAGCCATTTTCATGAATAGTTAACGTTGTGTTATGCTAATGAGCTTGCTGATAGATTTACACAATCCTGGATACAGGGGTTTTTTCGTAGCTAAAAGTGACGCAGAAAACGGAGCGATTTGTCCTAAACAAATAATCTTTCAGGAAAAACTGAACATTTGCTATCTGAGAGTCTCCTCATTGAAAACATCTGAAGTTCTTCAAAGGTAAATGATTTTATTTGAATGCTTTTCTGTTTTTTTGTGTAAATGTTGCCAGCTGAATGCTAATGCTAAATGCTACGCTAAATGCTACGTTAGCCATCAATACTGTTACACAAATGCTTGTTTTGCAATGGTTGAGAAGCATATTTTGAAAATCTGAGATGACAGTGTTGTTAACAAAAGGCTAAGCTTGAGAGCTAGCATATTTATTTCATTTCATTTGCGATTTTCATGAATAGTTAACGTTGCGTTATGGTAATGAGCTTGAGTCTGTATTCACGATCCCGGATCCGGGATGGGGAGATCAGAAAGGTTAAAGTAATGATGGACAGTTGCTTCTCTTTGCATATTTGAGCTGTTCTTGACATAATATGGACTTCGTCTTTAACCCAATAGGGCTATCTTCTGTATACCCCCCTACCTTGTCACAACACAACTGATTGGCTCAAACACATTAAAACCGGTTATGGCACATTAACTCTTGAAACTAGGGGGCACCTTTAAGACTCCATAATGTTTCATCATTAGATGCTACAGTCCTCCTTTAAGACTCCATAATGTTTCATCATTAGATGCTACAGTCCTCCTTTAAGACTCCATAATGTTTCATCATTAGATGCTACAGTCCTCCTTTCAGACTCCATAATGTTTCATCATTAGATGCTACAGTCCTCCTTTAAGACTCCATAATGTTTCATCATTAGATGCTACAGTCCTCCTTTAAGACTCCATAATGTTTCATCATTAGATGCTACAGTCCTCCTTTAAGACTCCATAATGTTTCATCATTAGATGGTACAGTCCTCCTTTAAGACTCCATAATGTTTCATCATTAGATGCTACAGTCCTCCTTTAAGACTCCATAATGTTTCATCATTAGATGCTACAGTCCTCCTTTAAGACTCCATAATGTTTCATCATTAGATGCTACAGTCCTCCTTTAAGACTCCATAATGTTTCATCATTAGATGCTACAGTCCTCCTTTAAGACTCCATAATGTTTCATCATTAGCTGTTACAGTCCTCCTTTACGTCTCCATCATGTTTAGAATGTGTCTGGAAGCGCTACTCTATCTATTCTACTCTCATCCTTTCGGTTTTAATAATATTTAATAATAATAATAATAATAATGTTATAATAGGTAATAACTAACTTTAATAACTAGGGTTAATACCTGCCTGGCGCCCCAACAAAATCTTCATATTTACCCCCCTCTAACAATACCGCTACAGAATTAGCGTAGTAGGCCATGTAACTTAAGGTAATCAGAAATATGTATTCCTTGCCACCCATTCTGAAACTAACTGCAGCTCTATGTTAAGTGTTGCAGTCATTTCAGTCGCTGTAGTAGCTGACGTGTACAGTGTTGAGTCATCCGCATACATAGACACACAGGCTTTACTCAAATGTCACTGGCATGTTGTTGGTAAAGATTGAAAAAAGTAGGTGCCAAACAGCTGCCCTGGGGAATTCCTGATTCTACCTTGATTTTGTTGTACAGGCTTCCATTAAAGAACACTCTTTGTGTTCCGTTAGACAGGTAGCTCTGGGGCGGCAGGTAGCCTAGTGGTTAGAGCGGTAGGCCATTAACCGAAAGATTGCTGGATCGAATCCCCGAGTTGACAAGGTAAAACTCTGTCGTTCTGCCCCTGAACAAGGCAGTCCTAGGCCATCATTGAAAAAATAATTTGTTTATAACTGACTTGCCTAGTTAAATAAAGGTTACATTTTCAAAGAAAAACTCTTTATCCACAATATAGCAGGGGGTGTAAAGCCATTTTTATCATCAATTTCTCTCAGCCAAACAGTCATTTGCAAGTGCTGTGCTTGTTGAATGAACTTCCCTATAAGCTAAAAGTCTATATTTGTTTAATGTAAAACAGCATTGTATCTGGTCAAATATTTTTTTCCCAAAATTGTAAGGGTTGGTAACAGGCTGATTGGTCAGCTATTTAAGCCAGTAAAGGGAGCTTTACTATTCTTGGGTAGTGGAATGACTTTAGCTTCCCTCCAGGCCTGAGGGTACACACTTTCTAGTAGGCTTAAAATAAAGACAAGGCAAATAGGAATGGCAATATCGGCCGCTATTATCTTCAATTTTCCATCCACGTTGTCAGACACCAGTGACTTGTCATTGTAGATTTTATTTGCCCAAAATTTCATTGAAGATGCTCCAAAGATTTTTACTATCATTCTTCATGTAATTTATCTTTGTTTCATTGTGTACTTTCTTATTTTTATTCAGTTTAGTCAAATGATGTCTCAATTTGCAATAGGTTTGCCAATCAGTTATTCAGCCAGACCTATATGCCATCTCTTTTGCCTCCCTCTTCATCATATCATTTTTAAAATTCCTCATCAATCCACGTGGATTTAACAGTTTTTACAGTCATTTTCTTAATGGGTGCATGCTTATTAGTAACTGGTATAAGCAGTTTCAAATGTGTCACGGGCAGTGTCTGGTTGCTCCTCATTACACACCACGGACCAACAAATATTATTTACATCAACAACATAGCAAAAATGTATGACCTCTTAAACACAATATTAGTCCCAGCCTTTGGAACTGTGGTTTTCCTAGACATGGCTCCTATATTGTGATCACTACATCTGGTGGATCTGGATACTGCTTTAAAACCCATTTCTGCAGCATTAGTAAAGATATGATCAAACCATGTTGATGATTTCATTCCTCTACTGTTTGTAACTACCCTGGTAGGTTGATTGATAACCTGAACAACCTGAAGGTTGCCGGCACTGGTTACAGTTTGAAGCTTTCTCTTGAGTGGGCAGCCTGATCACAGCTTTCCTCCAGTATTAGTTAATTAATTAACAGTGTCTTGAGTTTAGTTTGCCTGTTCTACAGTCTAGTAAAGATAGGGGGTTTGACTGCGACAGGCAATGTAACATCCATAATGTTTTAAGGAAAAGTTTTTGTAAAACAAGCACCTTACATTGGATCATCTTGAAACTTTCTCTCCAAAGCTACCTTTCATCAAGGTTTTATATGGTCTATTGGTTTCTCTCTTTTCATTGGCAGAATCCTTTTTCAGTGTTATGATATTCATTACATCCATATACACCAGTCTATCTTCCTGTCAACTAACAGAACTCTGCTGGTTATCCTGGTAACAGATACCGGTGGGCAGATCTATTGTATTTGTTCAAACTAAACTACAGCACTTACTTTGATGAGTCAAATCTGATCCTTTCTTCTCTTCTCCTCCTCTCACAGTTCCACTCAGCCCCATTGTTTTCCTGCAGTCCACCAGCAGCACAGACAAACTCTTCATACCCAGCAGTAAGGTGCTACCGGGAGAGGCACGACGCGGGGACTCCGGGAGGGAGGAAGGGCTAGCATTGTCCTAGTAACCATAAAGAGGGGACACAGACACATGTCATTATGTGCTTTACAGAAACCCAGCCCAGACCCAGATAGACCAAGCTGTATGCTAGACCAGACCAAGCTGTACCATCTGGTGTTCTGATCTGGAGAGACTCTTCTCTGCCTCGTCAGCATCAGGATGTTGTTGAGGCTCCCCAGAGGATCCAGGATCGTCATGTCTCTCACCTGTGTGAATGACAACATCAAACAGACAGTCAACCTATGATCTTCTATTGCGATCACAGGGTCTTACCAGAGCCATTAATATGTCTAAAAAGGGCCTAAATGTATGCCTTTAAAAAAAATACTGTTTGTGATGCAAGTGTGAAAGGGTCGTTCCATGAAATGGGTGGCTTTTACATCCCTTTGATATTTTATGTAGAAATGATGCACCAGAATTGGATTGTAGAATCCTGTTATACAAGATGAAGTGAGCTTTAATATAGACCACATGGAGAATAAAATACATCTAATTTAAAAATATATGTACCAATGGCAGTACTGAACAACATATTCAAGTGTAGAACTTCAGTAGAATCCCCCATTTAAAACCACAGTTCAACAATTGCATCGTTTGTGCCCCTGTTTTTAAGACAGTACTCACGGATGGAAATCGGATATTCTGACTCCTCCCTTTTCACTCCTAAAACGTCGTCCTCCTCTTTTATTGAGATATCCTCCTCTTCCTCTTTTACTCCAAAAGGTTCTTCCTCTTCTTTCGCTACATTCTCCTCCTTCAATGTTACGGCATCTTCCTCATTTTTGATTCTGAAAGGTTCTTCCTCTTCTTTCACTATATTCTCCTTCTTCAATGTTACGGGATCTTCATCCTTTTTGATTCTGAAAGATTCTACCTTCTCATTTTCCACTCTGACAACCTCTTTCCCATCTTCCTCTTTCCCTGTAATATCATCCTCTTGTTTCAATGTGATAGCCTCCTCTTCCATTCTGAAAGCTTCTTCCTCTCCTTTCACCAGATCTTTCTCCGTCTAGTTTAGTGACCTCATGCTCCGGGCGATTAGCCTTGTGCAGTATCAAGTTAACACATTCGCTAATTTAAGAAGCAAACTACGTTTAAATTAACAAGTAGATGCGTAAACAGAATTGTGTTCTAAACACTAAGAATAATATACACAAGATTAGACTAAAGAGCTTAAATGCTCCGGATCTATGTTCGCTAGCAAACCACCGCATTGGTTGAAACGGAAGCCTTTTGTCTCTGTTGAAGAAGCCTCCTGTTCCGTCCACTAGATTATACGTCACGCAAGAAGCATCACCTGAAAAACTCACATCGCCATCTGCTGACTGGAGTGAGCAACACAGATCGGAACAAAAATAAAGCAACGTCAAAAGAAGTCATTTAAAAACAACCAGATGTTATGTTCTCTTACTTCTTACAGCCAATACTTTCCTCCAGGGCTGACCTGCCCATTAGGCAGGATTAGGTGACAGATTGACGAGGGTGGCATATTCCGAGCTAAATGGACCGAGGCTCATCACTAACAACACCTCACATAATTCTGCCCAAAAACAATAAAAAAAACTTCTCACTCAGCGGCATGTGGGCTATTTAGGTGAGTGGTGGTGTTGCCACATGAAGCAGTGCCCACTTTGCAAAAGGCAACATGGACAGGTATGTCTCTCTACCTGTGTAGAGCACATGCCCCTTTACCCTTCCAGTCTCTAAAGTGCCCTGGTATAATTTGTATTCATTTTTTAATATAGTTATTCTGAACTCTCTGCCTCAAAATTGTCATTAAATGTGCCTATGTGATTTGTATTTCCCTTCAACTTTTTGAAGATTAATCAGCCAGGAAATGCCCCTGTCTGAGTGCAGTCTACCACTATGTGTAGCTGTTAGCGATGATGCTAATGATCCACTATGTGTAGCTGTTAGCGATGATGCTAATGATCCACTATGTGTAGCTGTTAGCGATGATGCTAATGATCCACTATGTGTAGCTGTTAGCGATGATGCTAATGACAACCATCTTCTGGTTGATGAAAAAGCTTTCCCACAAACCTTGTCAATTAAATGTTAACAACAAAGCAGTCTGTTCCTACCTGGCAGAATATATAATGAATATTAGCATCAATCCAGTTGTGATTTGTTCAGCAAACTCTGCAATCACATGTGTGCTACAGCCACCACTTACCAAGCAAGGCTCTTGCTGGTGTCACTTCAATTAAAGGGTATCTACACATAAAAATGAACATGTCTTAGATTTTTCTCAGACTTCAAAAGTGGTCTCCTGATGTGGTTTAAGTATTGTTGTGAACTTAGAACATCCAATGTTGTTGTTAACCAGAAAATCAGGGACATGTCAGAAACCTGGAAAAACAAAAAGGAGAAAATGGAATTTAGGTTAAAAAAAATTGTGGTTAACCTCAAATATACTAATTGATTAAAAAAATCAAAGTAAAATGTAATACATAAAAAAGGTTTAAACGTTGTAAATTATATCATAAATAGGACTGGTGGAGTTGTCACACATGCAGATAACAAAAATATATGGAAATGTCTGCACTACCCAAAATTACAACCAAACTAATTGCAGCATTACCACAAAAATGGTGGAAAGGGGAAAAAAGTAAGAAACGTGTCTGTCAGTCCTGCATTAAAGACCAACATTGGTTAAAGAACATTATGAATGACGCAAGATTCAAAACTTGGAACTTTTCAATTTGAATTATTATACAAAATTATTGCAACCAATACAATGTTCTATATATGGGGGATACAATGAACCTCTGTAGATTGGGCTGCGAAGAGACAGAATCATTAGATCTTTTGTTTTAGTTCTGTCCATATGTAGCTTGTTTTTGGTCGCAGGTGAAGGAATGGCAACATTTACCTGGAGCTAACTCTGCAGACAGCACTACTGGGGGATTTGAAAAATAATAGTCAATTGATCAATAATATAATAATACTTTTAGCAAACATGTTTATTTTTAATTTACTAGCAACTATGAGAATATAAAGGTCAAGAACTTTTGTGAAACAGCACAGTTAAAAATATATGGCAAATAGAAATCAAACGGGGTGGTCTTCAGAGATAGATGGGAGAGGTTTAGGGTAACTGAAGGATAGGACTGGATGGTCTTCAGAGATAGATGGGAGAGGTTTAGGGTAACTGAAGGATAGGACTGGATGGTCTTCAGAGATATATGGGAGAGGTTTAGGGTAACTGAAGGATAGGACTGGATGGTCTTCAGAGATAGATGGGAGAGGTTTAGGGTAACTGAAGGATAGGACTGGATGGTCTTCAGAGATAGATGGGAGAGGTTTAGGGTAACTGAAGGATAGGACTGGATGGTCTTCAGAGATATATGGGAGAGGTTTAGGGTAACTGAAGGATAGGACTGGATGGTCTTCAGAGATAGATGGGAGAGGTTTAGGGTAACTGAAGGATAGGACTGGATGGTCTTCAGAGATGGATGGGAGAGGTTTAGGGTAACTGAAGGATAGGACTGGATGGTCTTCAGAGATAGATGGGAGAGGTTTAGGGTAACTGAAGGATAGGACTGGATGGTCTTCAGAGATAGATGGGAGAGGTTTAGGGTAATGGAAGGATAGGACTGGATGGTCTTCAGAGATAGATGGGAGAGGTTTAGGGTAACTGAATGATAAAACACTATTGTATAATACACTGTGTCTGTAAAATGTACATAGTATGTATAAGCTGGACTTAGAAGCCAAAAAGTTGTTGTGCATTAGTTTCCTCCAATCAGGGAAGGGGTGACAGGGTTAGTGGAAAACAAAGGAAAATATATGTTTATACATACAGTGCCTTTAGAAAGTATTCAGGTTTTTAGAAATTATTACAAATGTATATGTATTTTTAAACAGAAATAACTGATTTACATAAGTATTCAGACCCTTTGCTATGAAAATTGAAATTGAGCTCAGGTGCATCTTGTTTCCATTGATCATCCTTGAGATGTTTCTACAACTTGATTGGAGTCCACCTGTGGTAAATTCAGTTGATTGGACATGATTTGGAAAGGCACACACCTGTCTATATAAGGTCCCACAGTTTGCAGCGCAAGTCAGAACAAAAATGTAATGACTTCTTATGACATTGTTTGCCAGACTGAACATTGTAAATCATTTTTTTCCAAACTGCGTTACCCACTCCAGTCAGCAGATGGCGATATGAGTTTTTCAGGTGATGCTTCTTGCGTGACGTATAATCTAGTGGACGTGACAGGAGGACTTCTTCAACAGCGACAAAAGGCTTCTGATTGAAACACGCTGTGCTTTGCGAGCAAACCTAAAACCAAAACATTGAAGCTCTTTAGACCAATCTTGTGTATTTACTCTTAGGTAAACATAATTATATTCAAAACGCTATCTACTGGTTCATTTAAACGTAATTTGCTTGTTAAATTAGCAAATGTGTTACATTGATACTGTGTAACAGTATGTATAACTTTAATCTGTCCCCTCGCCCATACCCGGGCGCGAACCAGGGACCCTCTGCACGCATCAACATCAGTCACCCACGAAACATCGTTACCCATCGCTCCACAAAAGCGGGAACCACTACTTCAAGGTGTCAGAGCAAGTGACGTCACCAATCGAAACGCCACTTAGCGCGCACTATCTACGGAAAGATATTCTCACTAATACCCAAGAACAAGGAGGTCTTTTAGATTTCAATACTCTAAATAATACTTTTAAAATAAATTGGAATCTGAAGTATATTATGAACCAGAACAGTATTTGGAATGTCATGCCCTTAGTATTTATTTGACTCTGGTAGTGGTTTAGAATTTTTTGCTTTGATGTCATTTCGATGTTGATAAAATCCTAGTAAAATTGGTCAAATTCTATAAGTCGATTTTAGCTTGGATGTTAGCGTATAAACACAATTTTCCCCCTCACAGATACTTTCTATGGAACAACTAAGATATACAATTTAAAAAGAAGTCAATTTTTTTTGTAACTGGTTTGAGAATAACTGGCTACTGATCAACCTAACCACAAATATTAGTCTCTTAGCTCTTATGGCAGGACTTTGACTGTGGTACATCACCTCCCCAGTCAACCTATTGTGTGTATTGAACATTCATATTCATATTCATATAGGGGTGTATTATGACATCAGATAGAACTACTCAGACATTCCAAATATCACTTGATTATCAGAGGGGTGAATTATGACATCATATAGAACTACTCAGACATTCCAAATCAGGCTTCATCCACATCATGAAGGTGGATATTGATCCAACCATTTCAAAAGTAATGACCGGGCTGATGGAAACAGGTTATGCCTGTACACTTTAATAAATGGCGACATTTTGTTACTTCATTTGACAATTTGTTTGTATATTTGTGTCAGTAAAAATGTCTAAGCGAGAAATGGCTGTGGAAACTCCTTTATGCGCAAATATTTATATAACAACCATCACATCTTAGTTAACTTGGAGTCACGTGATGATATGTTGTGTGGTCCTCCCACTACGATTCGGAAACCCATGTAGTTTATTAGGCTACAGATGAAATAAGTTATGAACTTCACAGGGTGGTGAAACTACATGTGATGAGCTTGATGCTCCATTCCAATACACTTTGAGGGTCTTATTCTGGTGACATGATGACCGATGCTTGGTTGCCATTTGACAAAGAAAATAATTGCTCTCACCCATAATAATCTCATCATTCAGGTAACAACGTTTATTGAACCAGTGGGAGGTTTGTAAATGCCCCAAGGAAAGTCGAAAGAGGAACTCTTCATTGAGACAATGATAAACAGCAATCCTTGGGAGAGTTGTGGTGGATATTATAAACTAAGGATCTGCTGGAGTCCAAGTCAAACCAAGTCTCTTTATTTCTGAGCTCAGAGAGAATAACAGAGTTACACAGCGCAGTGTAGACCGTCTGAATTCCTGAAGCATTGGGTGATGAGCACATATCTTTATAGTTTCCTGTTCCTGGGAGGGACTTTATTCATACAAGGATGCAGGTGCAGCTGGTTTGCAACACAGAATGATCCTCCCAAGAACAGGAGATTATAATAGGACAGTTTCACAAGGTTAGTCACATACTCAGTTATGTGGACAGACAAACAACTAACGTTTTCCATTACAGAGTCTGAACATTTTCATTTCATTAAATCCTCAGTGGGCCAACAATGCAAACGTCAACAATGGAACAAATGCATCGCATCCAAATATCACTTGATTATCTGTAGTGCTGGAGGAATGACACACCCAGACAAACACACAAAGAGTTTAAAAAAAGGACAATTTAAAAGAAGGAACCTGATCTTCTTTATATTCAAACTGACAGACTCCATATTCACTTCATGTTTTCTAATAAAAACAAACAAATATATGTTTGAGTATACCCTGTACCATTTAATTTCATCTGGTAAAGACAGGTAAACACATTGTCAGTCAACAATATAAGACAACGGGAGCACTGTGTATGTTCTCTGATGAATTTTAAGTCAATGTGATGTGAAATATCAACATACACGCTAAGAGAAGTAATTTCTCTCTCCTGTGTGGATTCTCTAATGACATTTAAATGACTGTTATGAGTAATATGTTTTCCCACAGTTTGAGCCTTTATAAGCCTTCTCCTCTGTGTGCAGTCTAATGTGTTCTTTCAGGCTTCCTAAATGGGCAAAAGCTTTGCACCCTGGGAGGAGTGGTAAGGCTTCTGCCCTGTGTGTATTCTTTCATGTTGTTTCAGGTTTCCTCTCTGGTTGAAACACTTTCCACATTGGGAGCAGTGGTAAGGCTTCTCTCCTGTGTGTATTCTCTCATGAGCTTTCAGCATCCCCGACCGGGTGAAACACTTTCCACATTGGGAGCAGTGGTAAGGCTTCTCTCCTGTGTGTATTCTCTCGTGGGCTTTCAGGTTTGATTTCCAGTTGAAACGCTTTCCACACTGGGAGCAGTGGTAAGGCTTCTCTCCTGTGTGTATCCTTTCATGAGCTTTCAGCATCTCCGACCGGGTGAAACAATTTCCACACTGGGAGCAGTGGTAAGGCTTCTCTCCTGTGTGTATTCTTTCATGAGCTTTCAGCTTCCCTGGATGGTTGAAACTCTTTCCAAACTGGGAGCAGTGGTAAGGCTTCTCTCCTGTGTGCATTCTTTCATGTCGTTTCAGGTTTACTCTCTGGCTGAAACACTTTCCACATTGGGAGCAGTGGTAAGGCTTCTCTCCTGTGTGTATTCTCTCATGGGCTTTCAGGTTTGATTTCCAGTTGAAACGCTCTCCACACTGGGAGCAGTGGTAAGGCTTCTCCCCTGTGTGTATTCTTTCATGTTGTTTCAGGTGTGCTTTCCGGCGAAAACTCTTTCCACACTGGGAGCAGTGGTAAGGCTTCTCTCCTGTGTGTATTCTTTCATGTTGTTTCAGGTGTGCTTTCCGGCGAAAACTCTTTCCACACTGGGAGCAGTGGTAAGGCTTCTCTCCTGTGTGTATTCTCTCATGTTGTTTCAGGTCCCCCGACTGGTTGAAGCACTTTCCACATTGGGAGCAGTGGTAAGGCTTCTCTCCTGTGTGTATTCTCTCATGGGCTTTCAGGTTTGATTTCCAGTTGAAACGCTCTCCACACTGGGAGCAGTGGTAAGGCTTCTCCCCTGTGTGTATTCTCTCATGTTGTTTCAGGTCCCATAACCGGTTACAACTCTTTCCATAGTGGTAGCAGTGGTGTCGTCTTGCTAGTTTGGACGTCCCTGGCTCTGGTTCCTCCGAGTCTGGCCTTTCTCCTGCCAAAGACAGTGTTATTTTTAAATAGAGACCCGAATGAAACCACGTGATAAAACAACCTTGCTACGAGGGTAAATCCTAAATCAGATCTCTCAATAACCCGAGGCCAGTTTTAACAATCTTAGTGTGATTTTAAAACAAATGTAGAGCTTCCTGGTAATTACTGCTATGTTTACATTACTTATTTTATTCATCCTGTTTTACAAGTCAGAACACAAAAACCTAGACAGTTCTAGGACACTGAAGACACAGACGTCGCTGGATTCCAATTGAACAGGTGGTTCTAAATATATAACATTCATAGCTGTATGATACAGAATGTGACCTACACACTTCCTTAAACATAAAATAACTAAAGAAGTAATTTTGTGTGGAAGTCCAAAACTTGTTTTTACGTCGAAGATACAAAGCACATCAGTAACATCTCCCCGTTGTTGAAAGGGTTCGACACATCGCTGTTTAATTGGACCAATTTCTTATTTAGACATTCACAGATTTTCAACATTTTGATTATCGCTGATGTCATATTTTGTGAAAAAGTCAAAAATAAGGTGAAATATTTGGGTAAAATGTTCCTAAAACTGATAGTAACTACAATAAACAAAAATATAAACGCAACATGTAAAGTGTTGGATGTTTCATGAGCTGAAAAAAAAAGATTGCAGAATTTTTTACATCCCTGTTAGTCAACATTTATTCTTTGCCAAAATAATCCATCCACCTGACAGGTGTGGCATATCAAGAAGCTGATTGAACAGCTTGGTTATTACACAGATGTACCTTGTCCTGGGGGTAATAAAAGGCTACTCGAAAATGTGCAGTTTGGTCACACAACAATGCCACAGATCTCTGAGGGAGCGGGCAATTGGCATGCTGACTGCAGGAATGTCCACTGGAGCTGTTGTCAGGGAATTTAATGTACAGTACCAGTCAAAAGGTTGGACTCACCTACTCATTCAAGGGTTTTTCTTTATTTTTACTATTTTCTACATAGCAAAATAATGGAGAAGACATCAAAATGATTAAAAAACACATGGAATCATGTAGTAACCACAAGTGTTAAAATAAAATATATATTTTATTCTTCAAAAGTTGCCACCCTTGCTTTCTCTCAACCAGCTTCACCTGGAATCCTTTTCCAACAGTCCTGTAGGAGTTCCCATATATGCTGAGAACTTGTAGGCTGCTTTTCCTTTTGGGTGAGGTCGAGGCCAGGTCATCTGATGCAGCACTCCATCTTGGTCAAATAGCTCTTACACAGCCTGGAGGTGTGTTGGGTCATTGTCCTGTTGAAAAACAAATGACAGTGGGACTAAGCCCAAACCAGATGGGATGGCATATCGCTGCAGAATGCTGTGGTAGTCATGCTGGTTAAGTGTGACTTGAATAAATAAATCACTGACATTGTCAATAGCAAAGCACCCGCACACCATCACATCTCCTCCTCCATGCTTCACGGTGGGAACCACACATGCGGAGATAATCTGTTCATCTACTCCTCGTCTCACAAAGACATGACGCTCGGAACCAAATACTCAAATTTGGACTCATCAGACAGATATCCACCGGTCTCATGTCCATTGCTCGTGTTTCTTGGCCCAAGCAAGTCTCTTCTTCCTATTGGTGTCCTTTAGTAGTGGTTTCCTTGCAGCAATTCGACCATAAAAGCCTGATTCACGCAGTCTCCTCTGAACCGATGATGTTGAGATGTGTCTGTTGCTTGAACTTTGTGAAGTATTTATTTGGGCTGCAATTTCTAAGTCTGGTAACTCTAATGAACTTATGCATCAGAAGTAACTCTGGATCTTCCATTCTTGTGGTAGTCCTTAAAGTAATGATGGACTGTTGCTTCTCTTTGCTTATTTGAGCTGTTCTTGACATAATATGGACTTCACCTTTTACCCAATAGGGCTATCTTCTGTATACCCCCCTACCTTGTCACAACACAACTGATTGGCTCAAACACATTAAAAACCTGTTATGGCACATTAACTCTTGAAACTAGGGGGCACTATTTTCATTTTTGGAAAAATAACATTCCCAAAGTAAACGGGCTATTTCTCAGGACCAGGTGCTAGAATATGCATATAATTGACAGCTTAGGATAGAAAACACTATAGTTTCCAAAACTGTAAAAATATTGTCTGTGAATATAAAAGAACTGATATTGCAGGCGAATGCCTGAGAAAAATCCAATCAGGAAGTGACTCTTATTTTGAAGCCTCTGCGTTCCTATGCATCCCTATTGACCATTGAAAGGGATATCAACCAGATTCCTTTTTCTATGGCTTCCCTAATGTGTCTACAGTCACTAGACATGGTTTCAGGCTTTTGTTTTGAAAAATGAGCGTGAACGACAACATTGCGTCAGTGGTCAGGTGGTGGCTCTCAGATTGATTTGTGCGTAATAGACAAAGGCGGCCATTGTGCCTCTCGCTCTTAGTGAAAAGCCAATTGTCCCGGTTGATATGGCTATCGATAAACTTACACAAATGCTTGTCTTGCATTGGCTGTAAAGCATAATTTCAAAATCTGAGATGACAGGGTGATTAACAAAAGGCTAAGCTGTGTTTCACTATATTTCACTTGTGATTTCATGAATATTTTCTAGTAAGATTTTTTGTCCGTTGCGTTATGCTAATTAGTGTAGTTGATGACAATTCTCCCGGATCCGGGAGGAGTAGTTCCAAAAGGTTCAAACACATTAAAACCTGCTAGCGGAACGTTGACAACATCCGGTGAAATTGCAGAGTGCAAAGTATTTTTTTATTTATTAGAAATATTTAACTTTCATGCATTCACAAGTGCAAAGCTTAACTTCTTGTTAATCTAGCCACCGTGTCAGATTTCAAAAAGGCTTTACGGCAAAAGCGAACCATGCGATTATCTGAGGACAGCACCCCATCAAACAAACACACGACAATCATATTTCAACCCGCCAGGCGCGACACAAACCTCAGAAATAATGATATAATTCGTGCCTTACCTTTGAAGAGCTTCTTCTGTTGGCACTCCAATATGTCCCATAAACATCACAAATGGTCCTTTTGTTCGATTAATTCCGTCGTTATATCTCCAAAATGTCCATTTATTTGGCGCGTTTGATTTAAAAAAAAACACTGGTTCCAACTCGCCCAGCATGACTACAAAATATCTAATACGATACCTGTAAATGCTGTCCAAACATTTGAAACAACTTTCCTAATCCAACTTTAGGTATTTTAAAACGTAAATAATCGAGAAAATTTAAGATGGGATAAACTGTGTTCAATACCGGATAAAAACAACGTGAAGCGCGTGACCTGGAGCGCGCATCAAAACATTAGAGAGCACTAGGCTGGACCCTCGTTCTGAATAGCCGAACTTCTTCATTTCTCTAAAGAAAAACATCAACCAATTTCTAAAGACTGTTGACATCTAGTGGAAGTAATAGGAACTGCAACCAAGTGCCACACAAAACCATTTGAAAACAGAGTCACCTCAACAACAAAAAATTCCTCCTGGATGGTTTGTCCTCGGGGTTTCACCTGCCAAATAAGTTATGATATCCACACAGACATTATTTTAACAGTTTTAGAAACTTTAGATGTTTTCTATCCAAACCTACCAATTATATGCATATCCTAGCTTCTGGGCAGGTAGCAGGTAGTTTACTTTGGGAACGCTTTTCATCCAGACGTTAAAATACTGCCCCCTATCCCAAACAGGTTATAAGGAAAGAAATTCCACAACTCAACTTCTAAAAAAGGCACACATGTTAATTGAAATGAATTCCCGGTGACTACCTCATGATGCTACAGTCCTCCTTTAAGACTCCATAATGTTTCATCATTAGATGCTACAGTCCTCCTTTAAGACTCCATAATGTTTCATCATTAGATGCTACAGTCCTCCTTTAAGACTCCATAATGTTTCATCATTAGATGCTACAGTCCTCCTTTAAGACTCCATCATGTTTCATCATTAGATGCTACAGTCCTCCTTTAAGACTCCATAATGCTTCATCATCAGATGCTACAGTCCTCTAAGACTCCACCATGTTTAGAATGTGTCTGGAAGCATCACTCTATCTATTCTACTCTCATCCTTTCGGATTTAATAATATTTAATAATAATAATAACAATGTTATAATAGGTAATAACTAACTTTAATAACTAGGGTTAATACCTGCCTGGCGCACCAACAAAATCTTCATATTTACCCCCCACCGCTACAGAATTAGCGTAGTAGGCCATGTAACTTAAGGTAATCAGAAATATTTAGGACTAACTTATTCCTTGCCACCCATTCTGAAACTAACTGCAGCTCTATGTTAAATGTTGCAGTCATTTCAGTCGCTGTAGTAGCTGACGTGTACAGTGTTGAGTCATCCGCATACATAGACACACTGGCTTTACTTAAATGTCACTGGCATGTTGTTGGTAAAGATTGAAAAAAGAAGGTGCCAAACAGCTGCCCTGGGGAATTCCTGATTCTACCTTGATTTTGTTGTACAGGCTTCCATTAAAGAACACTGTGTTCTGTTAGACAGGTGTTGGGGAATAATCAGAATTGGTTGGTAACATAGGTAAGATGTTTTATATTCATCATATGTTTGTAAGTTACTTCTCATCAGAATGTTATTTTTGTATAATACTGTGGCGGGGTTGCAGTATCTGTTCTATGTCAAGACTAAGTTGTTTGGGCCGGAGAGAGGGGAGAGGTCAAGCGTGTATCTCTTGGCTCCACAATGTCTGTGTGCCAGTCAGTGTGTCTCTGTGATCTTGTCAAGATAGGATGGATTTGATATATGCCTGGAGGATTGGTTTATGGTTCTGAGTTTGAGAAAACTATCATGTTTTAGGAGACAAAGCTGAACGATGAATTATGCAGATAATGCTGTGTTATCCTATGCTGTCTCACTAGGGAACACACTTTCTAGTGGGCTTAAATTGAAGATAATGCGAATAGAACTGGCAATATCGGCCGCTATTATCCTCAATCATTTTCCATCCACGTTGTCAGACACCATGCCATTGTTGATTTTTTGACCCAAAATTCAATTGAAGGTGTTCCAAAGCTTTTTACAATCATTCTTCATGTCATTTATCTTTGTTACATAGTGTAGTTTCTTCTTTTTATTCAGTTTAGTCACATGATTTCTCAATTTGCAATAGGTTTGCCAATCAGTTATTCAGCCAGACCTATATGCCATCTCTTTTGCCTCCCTCTTCATCATACCATTTTTAAATTCCTCATCAATCCACGTGGAATTAACAGTTTTTAGTCATTTTCTTAATGGGTGCTTGCTTATTAGTAACTGGGATAAGCAATTTCATAAACGTGTCAAGGGCAGCGTCTGGTTGCTCGTCATTACACACCACGGACCAACAAATATTGTTTTCATTGTTGGAATCGGCCAAACTTTGAACATGGAGACATTAAAGAAGTGATAGGAAGTGAAAGAGACTGGCTGTTATGTCAGAAGTTAATGGTTCTCTGAAGAAAGACAGGTGGCTTTGGAATGTGTTGGGTGGACGAGAGGAGAGCAAAGTGTGAAACAGGGGAGGCAGACGAACATCTGTGGATTAGATGAAGGAGAGGTTGAGGTCAGGACAGATTCTCATCAGGGAGATAAAGGTCTGGTATCCTGTTACCCTCTAAACTCTCTTCCTGTGGAACCATAAGATGTAAGGATTGGAGAGAAGGAGGAGTGTCTGAAGTGGGATATATATCTGGATGGAACAAATGTTGGGTTGTCTGAATTACAGATGTACAGAACCTTTGAGAATAATTAAACTTGGTTAAAGCTTCTCTAGTGTCCGTGAGTTAATTACTGTGAAAATAAACAACCTAATAACATCAACAACATAGGAATCACCACAAACAATTGTATGACCTCTTATATAGAACATTAGGCCCAGCCTTTTGGAACTTTGGTTGTCCTAGATATGACTACTATATTGTGATCACAACAGCCGATGAATTTGGATACTGCTTTCAAACACATTTCTGCAGCAATAGCAAAGATATGATCAAAATATGTTGATTCAATTTCTGTACTGTTTGTAACTACCCTGGTAGGTTGATTGATAACCTGAACCAGGTTGCAGGCACTGGTTACAGTTCGAAGCTTTCTCTTGAGTAGGCAGCCTGATCACAGCTTTCCTCCAGTATTAGTTTATTAATTAACAGTGTCTTGAGTTTAGTTTGCCTGTTCTACAGTCTAGTAAAGATAGGGGGGTTGACTGGGACAGGCAATGTAACATCCATAATGTTTTGAGAAAAAGTTTTTGTAAAACAAGCACCTTACATTGGATCATCTTGAAACTTTCTCTCCAAAGCTGACTTTAATCAAGGTTTTATATGGTCTACTGATTTCTCTCTTTTCATTGGCAGAATCCTTTTTCAGTGTTATGATATTCATAACATCCATATCCACCAGTCTATCTTCCTGACAACGAACAGAACTCTGCTGGTTGTCGTGGTAACATATACCAATGAATATATCTATTTATTTGTTCAAACTAAACTACAGCACTTACTTTGAGTCAAATCTGATCCTTTCCTCTCTTCTCCTCCTCCCACAGTTCCACTCAACCTCATTGTTTTCCTGCAGTCCACCAGCAGCAAGGTGCTAACAGGAGAGGCATGACACGGGGACTCCGAGAGGGTGGAAGGGCTAGCGTTGTCCTGGTAACCATAAAGAGGGGACACAGACGCACATCATTATGGATGCTGATGTCACTTGTCATGAAGTGCTCTACAGAAACCCAGCCCAGACCCCAATAGAGAAAGCTGTATGCTAGACCAGACCAAGCTGTATGCTAGACCAGACCAAGCTGTACCATCTGGTGTTCTGATCTGGAGAGACTCTTCTCTTCCTCGTCAGCATCAGGATGTTGTTGAGGCTTCCCAGAGGATCCACGATAGTCATGTGTCTCTCCTGTGTGAATGAGAACATCAAACAGATGGTAAACTTATGACCATCTATTGCAATCATAGAGTCTTACAAGAGGCATGCATATGTCTAAAATGGCCACTTTCATCATGATTTCCTAAAATATTGTTTGTGATGCAAATGTAAAAGGGTCGTTCCACAAAATGGGTGGCCTTTGTTATTTTAAGTAGAAAATATGCACCAATATAGAATTTTAAAAGCCTGTTATATTAGATGAGGGGAACTTTAATATAGGCCACATGGAGAATTCAATACATCTAATTGAAAAGTCCCTAAAATATATGAACCAATGGCAGATTGACCCTTTAACAATTCCTACAGTACTGAACAACATATTCAAGTGTAGAACTTCAGTAGAATGCCACTTTAAAACCACACATTAGTTCAACAACGGCATAGTTTGTGTCCCTGTTGAAGACAGTACTCACTGGTGTTAATCTGATATTCTGTCTCCTCCTCTTTCACTCCCAAAAAGTCTTCCTCCTTCACCTTTATTGAGATAGCATCATCTTCCTCTCTAAACGGTTCTTTCTCTTCTTTCACTATAACAGCCTCCTCTTCCTCCTTTTTCATTCTGAAAGATTCTTTCTCCATACAGCAGACCCCCTCTTCATTAGTAAGGGAGGAGTAGTTTAGTGAGCTCATGGTCAGGGATGTTAGCTAGCTAGCTAGCATTAGCGTCTAGCCTAGTGCTAGGCTCAGTATCAATCTTTAACACGTTTGCAAATTGAACCAGTTGATACGTTAACCGAAAATCGTTTAAAACACTGAGATTAGATAATGTACATTAGCATGGTCTAAAACGTCAATCTTTCAGTTTTATGTTGGCTAGCAAGCTACCGACGTGGTTGAAAGAGTTGGCGCATTGTTGTTCCTGAAGAAGCGTCCGTCCAGTCCATTATACGTCACGAAAGAAGCATCACCTGAAAGACGCTCGTCGCCATCTGCTGGCTGGAGTTTTTCAGCTCAACAGTTTCCCATGTGTACCAAGAATGGTCCACCACCCAAACAGTGGTGGTCAGTGCCGTTTAAGATGAGGCAGGACGATTTGTGTTTTCATGAGCATGGCCTTAATTCTATTACAGCATATTGGACGACTGTCATTCATATTTCACTCACCCTGTTCAATGTAACAGCAATAGGTTTAGGCTACTACATGATACTCTAATTCTCCCTATACCCATCATGAGGTAGCAACCTAGCCTATGAATGAAAGTTTAGAATGTAGGTTCACACAGGTCGAGAGAACATTTTGCGATGACAGACAGTGACACATAGACAGACAGTGACACATTCAATACTGCCTTGCACACTCTCGCCTGCATCTAGCTGAAATAGAGATATCACTGGACAAATTCAGGTATGTTTATCCCCGTTTTGTTCCATTTAAACGTTTGTCAACAGAATCGGCGGAATGAATACACCCCTGATCATGCATAAACACAGTTCACTTTCATTACAGACACGTTGTATTCCTTCTTGCATCTATGTGCTCTCCTCTTATCACCTTCTCCCTTCGTTTCTGTACTTCAATGCACAACACATCAGCTGTATGTCACCAGGAGAAAAAACCTTTCCAAGCCAAACCATTTCATAACTGCTACACACAGCTTACATTGTTGTCAACATATTAGCTAAAATAACATCATAGTCAACAGAGCTAATAGAACTAACTCGTGAGTAAACCTGCTACAATCATGCAGTAACGTTACAGTGTACAGTCAGTAAGCAGTTTAGCACTTACCTTGGCGGGTCCCAGTGGCAATAAATTAGTAAAACCAAAAGCTTGCCTTGACTTGGAAGAGTTCCAGTGTTGTGTTGGATAGTCATAGCCAGCTAGCTAACATAGCATCCCTCTGTTTGAGCCAAGTGTTTGAGTAGACTAAACTAGATAGCTGCATTTGCTAGCTAAGTAAGTGAAACTGAAAGTGGAAAATAAATGACGAAATATCTCTCTCTCGCTTCTCCTTCATTTTGGAATAAAATAATTTGTTCAAAACTGTTCAACTATTGTATTTTTCTCTCTTTTAGTCAACTACTCACCACATGTTATGCACTGCAGTGCTAGCTAGCTGTAGCTTATGCTTTCAGTACTAGATACATTCTCTGATCCTTTCATTGGTTGGACATCATGTCAGTTCATGCTGCAAGAGCTCTGATGTGTTGGAGGACGTCCTCCGGAAGTTGTCATAATAACAGTGTAAGTCTATGGAAGCCTTGACAACCATAATCCTCCAAGGTTTTGTATTGAAGTCAATGTACCTAGAGGAGGATGCAAAATAGTATGTTTTAATAAATTATTTGGTGACGTGATTATATTTAGTATAGTTTTATCTAAAAAGGACCACTTTTAAATATTTTAATATATGGTCCTCCCCTTCCTCCTCTGAGGAGACCCCACTGCACCCAAAGGACACCCAGCCAACTTGACACAATTGTGGGAAGCATTGGAGTCAACATGGGCCAGCATCCCTGTGGAATGCTTTCGACACTTTGTAGAGTCCATGCCCCGACGAATTGAGGCTGTTCTGAGGGGAAAAGGGGAGGGTCCAACTCCATATTAGGAAGGTGTTCCAGATGTTTGGTAGAATCAGTGGATACATCTGTCATTTAGCAGACACTTTTATCTAAAGGGATTTGCAGTCATGTGTGCAAACACTTTACATATGGGTGGTCCCAGGAATCAAACCCACTACCCTGGTTTAACAAGCACTATACTCCACCAACTGAGCTACAGGACCACAAGGAATGATCAAGGAATGACGCAGATAAACACACACAGCCTGAGTTTCAGAAATATAATTGAATCAAAGACCGTAACATTGAAACTGCATATTTAGAATACAACAGGTGTAGATCTTAACGTGAAATGCTTACTGACAAGCCCTTAACCAACAACGTAGATAAGAAAAATAAGTGTTAAGAAAATATGTGGAGGCTGTATACAGGGGGTACCATACAGAGTCAATGTGGAGGCTATATACAGGGGGTACCAGTACAGAGTCAATGTGGAGGCTATATACAGGAGGTACCAGTACAGAGTCAATGTGGAGACTATATACAGGGGGTACCAGTACAGAGTCAATGTGGAGGCTATATACAGGAGGTACCAGTACAGAGTCAATGTGGAGGCTATATACAGGGGGTACCAGTACAGAGTCAATGTGGAGGCTATATACAGGAGGTACCAGTACAGAGTCAATGTGGAGGCTATATACAGGAGGTACCAGTACAGAGTCAATGTGGAGGCTATATACAGGAGGTACCAGTACAGAGTCAATGTGGAGGCTATGTACAGGGGGTACCAGTACAGAGTCAATGTGGAGGCTATATACAGGGGGTACCAGTACAGAGTCAATGTGGAGGCTATATACAGGGGGTACCAGTACAGAGTCAATGTGGAGGCTATGTACAGGGGGTACCAGTACAGAGACAATGTGGAGGCTGTATACAGGAGGTACCAGTACAAAGTCAATGTGGAGGCTATATACAGGAGGTACCAGTACAGAGGTACATATCAGGAGCAGGTGTTGAAATAAAATACATACAGCTTCATACAGTTTGATTTAATGAGGCTTAATGACCAAAAGCACAATTCTATTTTGTAAACATGAGACAATTCTACGAGGAGATGCGTGTCTCATGAACTTTAAGTAGCCTTTATTTGTTGTGATATAATCCTTCTGAGACAGGATTGTGTCACGGATCTGGGGAAGTGGACCAACGCATTTCTGCAGCATTGAAGGTCCTAAAGAACACAGTGGCCGCCATCATTCTTAAATGGAAAGTTTGGAAGTTTGGAACCACCAAGACTTCCTAGTGCTGGCCGCCCAGCCAAACTGAACAATTAGGGGAGAAGGGCCTTGGTCAGGGACGTTACTGAGAACCCGATGGTCACTCTGACAGAGCTCAAGAGTTCCTCTGTGGAGATGGGAGAACCTTCCAGAAGGACAACCATCTCTGCAGCACTCCACCAATTTGGCCTTTTTGGTAGAGTGGCCAGACAGAAAGTCTGTTTGGAGTTTGCCAAAAGGCACCTAAAGGACTCTCAGACCATGAGAAACAAGATTCTCTGATCTGATGAAACCAAGATTGAACTCTTTGGCCTGAATGCCAAGCGTCAGGTCTGGAGGAAACCTGGCACCATCCCTACGGTGAATCGTGGTGGTGGCAATATCATGGTGTTATTGGGGATATTTTTCAGTGGCAGGGACTGGGAGACTAGTCAGGATCGAGGGAAAGATGTACGGAGCAAAGTACAGAGAGATAATTGATGAAAACCTGCTCAAGAGCACTCAGGACCTCAGACTGGGGCAAAGGTTCACCTTTCCACAGGACAACGACCCTGAGCACACAGCAAAGACAACATAGAAGTGGCTTTGGGACAAGTCTCTGAATGTCCTTGAGTGGCCCAGCCAGAGCCCGGATTTGAATCTGATCAAACAACTCTGAAGAAATCCTGAAAATAGCTGCGCATTGACGCTCTCCATCCAACCTGACAGATCTTGAGAGGATCTGCAGAGAAGAATGGGAGAAAACACCACAAATACAGGGGTGCCAAGATTGTAGTGTTATACCCAAGGCGGCTTGAGGCTATAATCACTGCCAATAGTGCTTCAACAAAGCACTCTCTGCTCAACAACACTGACTGTGAATCAATCTGGTTGATTCTCTGGTTGATTCTCTGCTCAACAACACTGACTGTGAATCAATCTGGTTGATTCTCTGGTTGATTCTCTGCTCAACAACACTGATGGCGTCAAACTTTGCTGTGTGTCCAGGCTGTCACTTCTGTCATCAGCTACTAACACCAGTGCTGCACCTTTGTCCTTGTCCCTGGATGACGGCTTCCTGCTCCCTCTTCCATAGTGAGAACACTGATGGCTCAACATGGTTTTCTGAGAGACTGGATGACGGCTGCCTGCTCCCTCTTCCATAGTGAGAACACTGATGGCTCAACATGGTTTTCTGAGAGACTGGATGACGGCTTCCTGCTCCCTCTTCCATAGTGACAACACTGATGGCTCAACATGGTTTTCTGAGAGACTGGATGACGGCTGCCTGCTCCCTCTTCCATAGTGGTAACACTGCTGGCTCAACATGGGCTTCCTGGTTATGAAAGAAAGTGTGATGGTCAATGGTAGCCTCTCCCATTGTTTGAAGCAGTTGTAGTCTTTGTTGGCATGTATCCAGACCCCAGAATGGTAGTAGAAAGGAGCCTGTTCCCCGCATGCTTCCTCACAATCATTGTCTGGATCGACCACTCCCCCACCTGACCACAGGACCAGTATTGCTGACTGATCTTCATTCCTACAGCCTTCATCACCGCCCCTGGAGTCTCTTCACTGTCTGATCTTCATTCCTACAGCCTTCATCACCATCCCTGGAGTCTCTTCACTGTCTGATCTTCATTCCTACAGCCTTCATCACCATCCCTGGAGTCTCTTCACTGTCTGATCTTCATTCCTACAGCCTTCATCACCATCCCTGGAGTCCCTTCACTGTCTGATCTTCATTCCTACAGCCTTCATCACCGCCCCTGGAGTCTCTTCACTGTCTGATCTTCATTCCTACAGCCTTCATCACCATCCCTGGAGTCTCTTCACTGAGTAAGTAAAGATAGTATAAGAAACCTCTCCCATTCTACTTGTCTATTATCTTTGTTTAGAAATAGTCATTTGTGTGACCTACTGATTTTCCCTACAATTCATTTTAAGGATTTAGAAATATAGAAATGGTAGAACGAGGAATGTCAGAGTCTGGAATATAAATATATACAATTTGTTTAAAATGTATATGATGGTGTGTCTAGACATTATGGACCGTATATGAATATAAAAGGTGTGTACAGCAGTAGTTATATAGGATGAGCCTTGACTAGAATACAGGGTGGAGTACTGGGTGGTAGACGGCTAGTAACAGTGACTAAGTTCAGGACAGGATACTGGGCGGAGGCCGGCTAGAAGTGACTATTTGAACATTCATATTGAACAGCCTTACCTATAGAGTAGCACCACCACCCATCAGACCATTCTCTTCTTGATGTCAAAGCTGCAGTGTATTGTTGCTATAGGAGTTTATGATTAATAATCCTATTTACTTCAAGACACACTAAGATGTCACCATACTATTCATTTAAAGCCCCTCTGTCAGATATAAACCATCAGAGTGGGAAACCAACTGACATGGAAACAATGGAGCAAATGTATCACTATCAGGGTGTATTATGACATCATATAGAACTACTCAGACATTCCAAATATCACTTGATTATCAGAGGGGTGAATTATGACATCATATAGAACTACTCAGACATTCCAAATCAGGCTTCATCCATATCATGAAGGTGGATATTGATCCAACCATTTCCAAAGTAATGACCGGGCTGATGGAAACAGGATATGCCTGTACACTTTTATAAATGCTGACAGACGATTTGTTACTTCGTTTGACAATTTTTCAACATTTTGATTATCGCTGATGTCATATTTTGGGTAAAGTAAAAAATAAGGTGAAATATTTGGGTAAATGTTCCTAAAACTGATAGTAACTACAATAAACAAAAAATATAAACGCAACATGTAAAGTGTTGGATGTTTCATGAGCTGAAAAAAAAGATTGCAGAATTTTTTACATCCCTGTTAGTCAACATTTATTCTTTGCCAATCCATCCACCTGACAGGTGTGGCATATCAAGAAGCTGATGGAATAGCTTGATTATTACACAGGTCCACCTTGTGCTGGGGATAATAAAAGGCTACTCGAAAATGTGCAGTTTGGTCACACAACAATGCCACAGATCTCTGAGGGAGCGGGCAATTGGCATGCTGACTGCAGGAATGTCCACTGGAGCTGTTGTCAGGGAATTTAATGTACAGTACCAGTCAAAAGTTTGGACTCACCTACTCATTCAAGGGTTTTTCTTTATTTTGACTATTTTCTACATAGTAGAATAATAGAGAAGACATCAAAGTTATTAAAAACACATGGAATCATGTAGTAACCACAAGTGTTGAATCAAAATATATATTTTATTATTCAAAAGTTGCCACCCTTGCTTTCTCTCAACCAGCTTCACCTGGAATCCTTTTCCAACAGTCTTGTAGGAGTTCCCACATATGCTGAGAACTTGTAGGCTGCTTTTCCTTTACTCTGCGATCCAACTCATCCCAAACTATCTCGATTTGGTTGAGGTCATGGGATTGTGTAGGCCAGGTCATCTGATGCAGCACTCCATCACTCTCCTTCTTGGTCAAATAGCTCTTATACGGCCTGGAAGTGTGTTGGGTCATTGTCCTGTTGAAAAACAAATGACAGTGGGACTAAGCCCAAACCAGATGGGATGGCATATAGCTGCAGAATGCTGTGGTAGTCATGCTGGTTAAGTGTGACTTGAATAAATAAATCACTGACATTGTCAATAGCAAAGCACCCGCACACCATCACCCAAGGACAGATATCCACCGGTCTAATGTCCATTGCTCATGTTTCTTGGCCCAAGCAAGTCTCTTCTTCTTATTGGTGTCCTTTAGTAGTGGTTTCCTTGCAGAAATTCGACCATGAAGGCCTGATTCACGCAGTCTCCTCTGAACCGATGATGTTGAGATGTGTCTCTTGCTTGAACTTTGTGAAGCATTTATTTAGGCTGCAATTTCTAAGTCTGGTAACTCTAATGAACTTATGCATCAGAAGTAACTATGGGTCTTCCATTCTTGTGGTGGTCCTTAAAGTAATGATGGTCTGTTGCTTCTCTTTGCTTATTTGAGCTGTTCTTGACATAATATGGACTTCACCTTTTACCCAATAGGGCTATCTTCTGTATACCCCCATACCTTGTCACAACACAAGTGATTGGCTCAAACACATTAAAACCTGTTATGGCACATTAACTCTTGAAACTAGGGGGCACTATTTTAATTTATGGAAAAATAACGTTCCCAAAGTAAACAGGCTATTTCTCAGGACCAGGTGCTAGAATATGCATATAATTGACAGCTTAGGATAGAAAACACTCAATATTGTCTGTGAATATAACAGAACTGATATTGCAGGCGAAAGCCTGAGAAAAATCCAATCAGGAAGTGACTCTTATTTTGAAACCTTTGCGTTCCTATGCATCCCTATTTACCATTGAGAGGGATATCAACCAGCTTCCTTTTTTTTTGGCTTCCCTAATGTGTCTACAGTCACTAGACATAGTTTCAGGCTTTTATTTAGAAAAATTACCTTGAACGACAACATTGCGTCAGTGGTCAGGTGGTGGCTCTCAGAGTGATTTGTCCGTAATAGACAAAGGCGGCCATTGTGCCTCTCGCTCCTAGTGAAAAGCCAATTGTCCCGATTGATATATTATCGAATAGATATTTGAAAAACACCTCGAGGATTGATTATAAGAAAGGTTTGCCATGTTTCTGTCGATATTATGGATCAAATTTTGAGTTTTTTTCGGCGTTGTCGTGACCGCAACTTCCGGTGGATTTCTCAACAAAACGGAGGTATTTTGGCTATAAAAAATCATCTTTATGGAACAAAATTAACATTCGCTGTCTAACTGGGAGTCTCGTGGGTCAAAACATCCGAAGCTCATCAAAGGTAAACGATTTAATTTGATTGCTTTTCTGATTTTCGTGACCAAGCTCCCTGCTGCTAGCTGGACATAATGCTATGCTAGGCTATCGATAAACTTACACAAATGCTTGTCTTGCTTTGGCTGTAAAGCATAATTTCAAAATCTGAGATGACAGGGTGATTAACAAAAGACTAAGCTGTGTTTCACTATATTTCACTTGTGATTTCATGAATATGAATATTTTATATTAAGATTTTTTGTCCGTTGACACCTGTTATGGCTAGGGATTCCGCTAGCGGAACGTTGACAACATCCGGTGAAATTGCCGAGTGCAAAGTATTTTTTTATTTATTAGAAATATTTAACTTTCATACATTCACAAGTGCAAAGCTTAACTTCTTGTTAATCTAGCCACCGTGTCAGATTTCAAAAAGGCTTTACGGCAAAAGCGAACCATGCGATTATCTGAGGACAGCACCCCATCAAACAAACACACGACAATCATATTTCAACCCACGACAATCATATTTCAACCCGCCAGGCGCGACACAAACCTCAGAAATAATGATATAATTCGTGCCTTACCTTTGAAGAGCTTCTTCTGTTGGCACTCCAATATGTCCCATAAACATCACAAATGGTCCTTTTGTTCGATTAATTCCGTCATTATATCTCCAAAATGTCCATTTATTTGGCGCGTTTGATTTAAAAAAAAACACTGGTTCCAACTCGCCCAGCATGACTACAAAACATCTAATACGATACCTGAAAATGCTGTCCAAACATTTGAAACAACTTTCCTAATCCAACTTTAGGTATTTTAAAACGTAAATAATAGAGAAAATTTAAGATGGGATAAACTGTGTTCAATACCGGATAAAAACAACATGAAGCGCGTGACCTGGAGCGCGCATCAAAACATTAGAGAGCACTAGGCTGGACCCTCGTTCTGAATAATCGAACTTCTTAATTTCTCTAACGAAAAACATCAACCAATTTCTAAAGACTGTTGACATCTAGTGGAAGCAATAGGAACTGCAACCAAGTGCCACAGAAAACCATTTGAAAACAGAGTCACCTCAACAACAACAAATTCCTCCTGGATGGTTTGTCCTCTGGGTTTCACCTGCCAAATAAGTTATGTTATACGCACAGACATTATTTGAACAGTTTTAGAAACTTTAGAGTGTTTTCTATCCAAACCTACCAATTCTATGCATATCCTAGCTTCTGGGCAGGTAGCTGGTAGTTTACTTTGGGAACGCTTTTCATCCGGACGTGAAAATACTGCCCCCTATCCCAAACAGGTTATAAGGAATGAAATTCCACAACTTAACTTCTAAAAAGGCACACATGTTAACCTCTTGGATCTCTAGGGGCGCTATTTCATTTTTGGATAAAAAACGTTCCCGTTTTAAGCGCGATATTTTGTCACGAAAAGATGCTCGACTATGCATATTCTTGACAGTTTTGGAAAGAAAACACTCTGAAGTTTCAGAATCTGCAAAGATATTGTCTGTAAGTGCCCCAGAACTCATTCTACAGGCGAAACCAAGATGATGCGTCAACCAGGAAATTAGCAGAATTTCTGAAGCTCTGTTTTCCATTGTCTCCTTATATGGCTGTGATTGCGCAAGGAATGAGCCTACACTTTCTGTCGTTCCCCCAAGATCTTAGCAGCATTGTGACGTATTTGTAGGCATATCATTGGAAGATTGACCATAAGAGACTACATTTTCCAAGTGTCCGCCTGGTGTCCTGCGTGGAATTCGGTGCGCAATTGCCAGCTGCTTGTACTTTTCCATTTGATTCAGGGGAGAAACCATGCGTCCAAGAACGATATATCAATGAAGAGATATGTGAAAAACACCTTGAGGATTGATTCTAAACAACGTTTGCCATGTTTTCAGTCGATATTATGGAGTTAATTTAGAAAAAAGTTCGCGTTTTGAGGACTGAATTTTCGTTTTTTTTTGGTAGCCAAATGTGATGTATAAAACGGAGCTATTTCTAATACACAAAGAATCTTTTTGGAAAAACTGAGCATCTGCTATCTAACTGAGAGTATCCTCATTGAAAACATCAGAAGTTCTTCAAAGGTAAATGATTTTATTTGAAGGCTTTTATGTTTTTGTTGAAATGTTGCGTGCTGGATTTAGCTAACGCTAAATGCTACGCTAGCTAGCTACTTTTACACAAATGATTGTTTTCCTATGGTTGAGAAGCATATTTTGAAAATCTGAGATTACAGTGTTGTTTACAAAAGGCTAAGCTTGAGAGCTAGCATATTTATTTCATTTCATTTGCGATTTTCATGAATAGTTAACGTTGCGTTATGGTAATGAGCTTGAGTCTGTATTCACGATCCCGGATCCGGGATGGGGAGATCAGAAAGGTTAAAGTAATGATGGACAGTTGCTTCTCTTTGCATATTTGAGCTGTTCTTGACATAATATGGACTTCGTCTTTAACCCAATAGGGCTATCTTCTGTATACCCCCCTACCTTGTCACAACACAACTGATTGGCTCAAACACATTAAAACCGGTTATGGCACATTAACTCTTGAAACTAGGGGGCACCTTTAAGACTCCATAATGTTTCATCATTAGATGCTACAGTCCTCCTTTAAGACCCCATAATGTTTCATCATTAGATGCTACAGTCCTCCTTTAAGACCCCATAATGTTTCATCATTAGATGCTACAGTCCTCCTTTAAGACTCCATAATGTTTCATCATTAGATGCTACAGTCCTCCTTTAAGACTCTATAATGTTTCATCATTAGATGCTACAGTCCTCCTTTAAGACTCCATAATGTTTCATCATTAGATGCTACAGTCCTCCTTTAAGACTCCATAATGTTTCATCATTAGATGCTACAGTCCTCCTTTAAGACTCCATAATGTTTCATCATTAGATGCTACAGTCCTCCTTTAAGACTCCATAATGTTTCATCATTAGCTGTTACAGTCCTCCTTTACGTCTCCATCATGTTTAGAATGTGTCTGGAAGCGCTACTCTATCTATTCTACTCTCATCCTTTCAATTAAGACTCCATAATGTTTCATCATTAGATGCTACAGTCCTCCTTTAAGACTCCATAATGTTTCATCATTAGCTGTTACAGTCCTCCTTTACGTCTCCATCATGTTTAGAATGTGTCTGGAAGCGCTACTCTATCTATTCTACTCTCATCCTTTCAGTTTTAATAATATTTAATAATAATAATAATAATAATGTTATAATAGGTAATAACTAACTTTAATAACTAGGGTTAATACCTGCCTGGCGCCCCAACAAAATCTTCATATTTACCCCCCTCTAACAATACCGCTACAGAATTAGCGTAGTAGGCCATGTAACTTAAGGTAATCAGAAATATGTATTCCTTGCCACCCATTCTGAAACTAACTGCAGCTCTATGTTAAGTGTTGCAGTCATTTCAGTCGCTGTAGTAGCTGACGTGTATAGTGTTGAGTCATCCGCATACATAGACACACGGGCTTTACTCAAATGTCACTGGCATGTTGTTGGTAAAGATTGAAAAAAGTGAGTGCCAAACAGCTGCCCTGGGGAATTCCTGATTCTACCTTGATTTTGTTGTACAGGCTTCCATTAAAGAACACTCTTTGTGTTCCGTTAGACAGGTAGCTCTGGGGCGGCAGGTAGCCTAGTGGTTAGAGCGGTAGGCCAGTAACCGAAAGATTGCTGGATCGAATCCCCAAGGTAAAACTCTGTCGTTCTGCCCCTGAACAAGGCAGTCCTAGGCCATCATTGAAAAAAATAATTTGTTCTTAACTGACTTGCCTAGTTAAATAAAGGTTACATTTTCAAAGAAAAACTCTTTATCCACAATATAGCAGGGGGTGTAAAGCCATTTTTATCATCAATTTCGCTCAGCCAAACAGTCATTTGTAAGTGCTGTGCTTGTTGAATGAACTTCCCTATAAGCTAAAAGTCTATATTTGTTTAATGTAAAATAGCATTGTATCTGGTCAAACACCATTTTTTAGGGTTGGTAACAGGCTGATTGGTCGGCTATTTACGCCAGTAAAGGGAGCTTTACTATTCTTGGGTAGTGGAATGACTTTAGCTTCCCTCCAGGCCTGAGGGTACACACTTTCTAGTAGACTTAAATTAAAGACAAGGCAAATAGGAATGGCAATATCGGCCGCTATTATCCTCAATTTTCCATCCACATTGTCAGACACCAGTGACTTGTCATTGTTGATTTTATTTGCGCAAAATTTCATTGAAGATGCTCCAAAGATTTTTACTATCATTCTTCATGTATTTTATCTTTGTTTCATTGTGTACTTTCTTCTTTTTATTCAGTTTAGTCAAATGATGTCTCAATTTGCAATAGGTTTGCCAATCAGTTATTCAGCCAGACCTATATGCCATCTCTTTTGCCTCCCTCTTCATCATACCATTTTTTAAATTCCTCATCAATTCATGTGGATTCAACCGTTTTTACAGTCATTTTCTTAATGGGTGCATGCTTATTAGTAACTGGGATAAGCAGTTTCAAACGTGTCAAGGGCAGTGTCTGGTTGCTCATCATTACACACCACGGACCAACAAATATTATTTACATCAACAACATAGCAAAAATGTATGACCTCTTATACACAATATTAGTCCCAGCCTTTGGAACGGTGGTTTTCCTAGACATGGCTCCTATATTGTGATCACTACATCTGATGGATCTGGACACTGCGGATTTCATTCCTCTACTGTTTGTCACTACCCTGGTAGGTTGATTGATAACCTGAACAAGGTTGCCGGCACTGGTTACAGTTTGAAGCTTTCGTTTGAGTGGGCAGCCTGATCACAGCTTTTCTTCAGTACTAGTTAATTAATGACCAAAGTCTTGAGTTTAGTTTGCCTGTTCTACAGTCTTGTAAAGATAGCCGCGTTGACTGGGACAGGCAATGTAACATCCATAATGTTTTAAGGAAAAGTTTTTGTAAAACAAGCACCTTACATTGGATCATCTTGAAACGTTCTCTCTAAAGCTAACTTTCATCAATATGGTCTATTGGTTCCTCTCTAAAGCTAACTTTCATCAAGGTTTTATATGGTCAATTGGTTTCTCTCTTTTCATTGGCAGAATCCTTTTTCAGTGTTATGATATTCATTACATCCATATCCACCAGTCTATCTTCCTGTCAACTAACAGAACTCTGCTGGTTGTCCTGGTAACAGATACCAGTGGACAGATCTATTTATTTGTTCAAACTGAACTACAGCACTTACTTTGAGTCAAATCTGATCCGTTCCTCTCTTCTCCTCCTCCCACAGTTCCACTCAGCCCTGTTGTTTTCCTGCAGTCCACCAGCAGCACAGACAACCTCTTCATACCCAGCAGTAAGATGCTACCGGGAGAGGCACGATACAGGGACTCCGGGAGGGAGGAAGGGCAAGTGTTGTCCTGCTAACCATAAAGAGGGGACACAGACGCACATCATTATGGATGCTGATGTCACTGTTGTCATAAAGTGCTTTACAGAAACCCAGCCCACAAGCGAGAGAAAGCTGTTTGCTCATCCAGACCAAGCTGTACCATCTGGTGTTCTGATCTGGAGCGACTCTTCTCTGCCTCATCAGCATCAGGATGTTGTTGAGGCTCCCCAGAGGATCCACCATAGTCATGTCTCTCTCCTGTGTTAATGAGAACATCAAACAGATAGTGAACTTATAACCGTCTAATAAAATCATAGGGTCTTACAAGAGGCATGAATATGTCCCTTTGATATTTTAAGTAGAGATTATGCTTCAATGTTGAATTTTAAAAGCCTGTTATGCTAGACGAGGTGCACTTTAATACAGACCACATGGAGAATTCAATACATCTAATTGAAAAGTCCCTAAAATATATGAACCAATGGCAGATTGACCCTTTAACAATTCCTACAGCACTGAACAACATATTCAAGTGTAGAACTTCAGTAGAATGCCACTTTAAAACCACACATTAGTTCAACAACGGCATAGTTTGTGTCCCTGTTGAAGACAGTACTCACTGGTGTTAATCTGATATTCTGTCTCTTCCTCTTTCACTCCAAAAACGTCTTCCTCCTTCACCTTTATTGAGACAGCATCCTGTTCCTCTCTAAACGGTTCTTTCTCTTCTATCACTATAACAGCCTCCTCTTCCTCCTTTTTCATTCTGAAATGTTCTTTCACTATAACAGCATCTTCTTCCTTCACTATAAC